>NC_063367.1:689818-759916 GCF_021869965.1 Rhincodon typus | reverse complement strand
GGGAGACAGGTCCCAGACAGGAGACCGATGCAGCGAGACATGTCCCAGAGCAGAGAACGGCACAGGGAGACAGATCTCAGAGCGGTGACTTGTGCAGGGAGACCGGCCGCAGATCGGAGACCTGTGTGGGGAGACAGGTCCCAGAGCGGTGACCGGTGCAGGGAGACAGGTCCCAGACAGGAGACCGTTGTGGGAGGTGAGGCCCTTACCGACTAGAAACGAGGCCTCAGTTTTGAAGCCCCGAGGAGCCTTGAGACTTGACCCAATGCAATCTGGAGGCTCAGTGTTGGCACAGACTTAGTGAAAAGGACTGTAATTCAAGTACTTTTTTAAAAAACTTTTTAGTCTCATGCTGGACTTTTACTTGTTATTCTTTCAAATCTGTAACAACTACAAAAGTATTTGTGCCCAAGATGGCGCCATAAGCAGTAACATTTTAAACTTTTCACTGCACTCATTCGAGTTCACGTGACAGTAAAGCTAATTCAATTTCAATTCAATTCAGTTCTCTTCTTGAATGTTAGGAAAGCAGAGGTAGGTAGAGCTTTCGGAAGTAAAGTGAAGAAAGGTTATCAGAGGTAAGCAGGAATGTGGATTTGAGGTTATGATCAGATCAACCGTAATCCTATTGAACAATAGAACAGGATGAATGGCCTACTCCTGCTCTAACTCACTCAGCAGTTTAGGCCACCCTAACTACCTCACCCACCCTAACCACCTCACTATTAAGTCAATTTTCTCTCCACAAATACTGCCAGACCTGCTGAGTTTCTCCAGAAATTTGTGTTTTTGTTTCAGCTTACTTGTTTGACACCCTATCCACTGCCTGAAATATTCATTATCTCCACCTCAACACTTGGGGCAGTCGTGGGTACCGCACAGACAGGTATAACAATATCTTATAGATAAATTGTATTCATTCTGTTTGTCTGTGCTCTATCACTTACAGGATCTGTGTTCTAACAGGATCTAAACCTTACAGTAATTGGGAAGACGTGTCATAGCTGTATTCTATACTTGTATGATGTGAAAGTAATCTCAAGAAACTACATTTAAATGTTTGCTGAGAATTAACATCTAGTTTCAACTTTCAACCCATTGAGCATATTTGTAAAGAAATTTTAGCAGTGTGAATTTATTATTGTCTTGTTTGAGTTTCAGTCCGGTCTGATTTCAGTTGTTGTTCAGCTTCAGAATGGGTGATAATGTGTTTTGATTAGTGTAAAAGTGATTACCAAGGGGATGAAAGATTATTAGAGATGGCAGGAATATAGAGTTGAGGTTAAAACCAAATCTGCTGAGAACAGCAGAGCAAGCTCGATGGGCCAGGTGACCTACTCATGTTCCTTGCTCATATATTCATAAGTGGTGATAACCCCTACAAGGCTCATGGGGAGTCACTAATTAATCCCCCGATGGAGCTCGTTGAGTCTCTCGGTGACATTAATGGCCTACCAAACGGAACTCATCACCTGACCCCTTTATAAAGCAGACCCAAAGGAGCTCTTACAATGCAGTGGTAGTATCCCTACCTCTGAACCGAGAGACCTGGGTTCATGTTCTATCTGCTCCAGAGATGTTTAATAACATCTCTGAACAGATTGATTACAAAAAGGGGTTAAATTTAAAAAAAAACCGACCTAAAGAAGTTCTTGTGGCACAGTGGTAGTGTCCTTACCTCTAAGCCAGGAGGCCTGGCTTCAGGTCCCACTTCTTACAGAGGTGTGTAATAACGTCTCTGAACAAGTTGATTAGAAAATAATAAAAAGCATACCCAATTTAGTAGCACAGTGGTAAGATCCCTGCCTCTGGACCAGGAGACCTGGGTTCAACCCCTCCAGTCAGAGGTGTATAATAATATCTCTGAACAGGATGGTTAGACAATATCTATAAAGCAGACCCAATGATGGGTTCCTGTAGTACACTGGCAGTGTCCCTAGCTTTGAGCCAAGAGGCCTAGATTCAAGCCCCACCTGTTCCAGAGGTTTGTAATAACATCTCTGAACAGTTGATTAAAAAAAGTAAAAGATGATTGGGGTGTCATTTCTGCTGACTGCTTGCTGCTCTTCCATGGCTACATTCGTGGCCTAGTGTCCTTGGAGAGGGAGCATGTGATGCTCACTGATACCCTCCATGCCTTTAGAGAGAGGTGGGCAGTGCAGGGGGTTAGATTGCTTTATCTCACCTTCCAACTCCATTTTGATTTAGCCCCCTCCCCCAACCACTTTCTGCTGGTTTGCATTGGAGGTAATGGGCTTTGCATGTAAATATTCAGTTGTCTACACAAGTGATTTACTGATAGTGGTTAGTAGTTAAAAACAAAGAAATTGTCACGGTGATTTGGTGATGGGAAACAAACTATTTGGTTACGGGTGATAATACTTCTGGATATAAAGTTAGGAAAAAAAAATGAAGCAGACCAAGGATGGGTCTGCAGAACTGTCAGTCCCAGGCTGGGATTAGCCTATCTATTTCACAAGTAGTGGCTCTATTTTGGCGTTCAACTATAACTGATGTTGCTTTCCAGTTAAGCTCCAGAGTTATTACAGTAATTAAACATGTTACATAGCCCAATGTGATCAAGATGGGTTTTACTGATGGGTCGTCTCCTGTAATTTTTCAACAGCCCAGGCTTGCTTGCTGCCAAAGGACCCAGGAGATTGTAAAGGACGTTTGTTGCTTTATTACTTTGACAATGCAAAGAAGAAATGTAAAACCTTCTTGTATGGAGGATGTGGAGGAAATGGAAACAGGTTCTTCTTCCTTTCTGCTTGCAATTCACATTGTGCCAGTAAAATGGGTAAGGTCTATTTTCATTGGAGGCTTTCTATATGACACTAGAGTCAAACTTAATGGGTTAATTTATCACTTGTGACTCATCTACCCCATTCATCTACTGTGACATGAAGCCACCCTCCTCTCTCGCCAGCTCACAATGTTGAGGCTGTTGCCCTCTGTCCACTCTCTTACAGCTGCACACGCTGCTGGAGCATTTTCAGATCCATTTCCCACACACATTGTAGTAAGACAAGAAATCCCAGGGGGAATAGGTAATGATGGAGGTGGTAGAAACAGAGAAACACAGGGACTGAGAGTCAAATCACTGAGGTGCAACAAAAAATTGTCAATGCATTGTCAATCCTATAGTTGGATGCGTTTAGAAAAAGTCACATGCAACACCATGTACACAATGGCTGGTGTACCCCACACAGTGCCATTCCGGTCACTGAGAATAAAAGGATCTGTGAGGCCAGAAAGGAACCATGACCCTCTTGTGGAAAGATTGAGTTATGACGGAGCGACTGGGGACCATCTTTCAAAGGAGGCATTTGAGAAAGGACCTGATAGAAATACAGCATATATTGAGACCTTATTCAGTCTTACAACATGGAATGTCACTGGTAAGGCAAGCATATTGGTGTGAAACAGGGGTCACAAGTAGACCAAACTACATAATTTGTCACATCCTCTCCAGAAGGATATCAACAGTCTGTTTTTTTTTCACTTCATGGTTATTTTTACTGATCATTGCATTTTTATTTTCAGGCTTTGGTAAAAACATAATGAAATCGTAGAATGGGTACAGCTAGAAGGAGGCATGCTTCCCATTGTGTCTGTACTGGCTCTCTGAAGGAGCAATTCACCTAGTGCCACTCCCCCACCTTCTGCCCATTGCCCTTGATATGATCCTGGACCAGATCACTAAAGTTAAGTTACTAACTAGCTTGGACCATGAGCTTTTTTAAAAGTAGACTAAATGAATGATCCCATGGACTTATTAAGGGAATAAAGCCACAAGATTCCATGGTTTTGAACAAATAATTATAAATTTGACAATGCAAAGTTAGAAAGGTAATGCAATCTGCAATCCAGACAATTCATATTCTAATATCCATCATTAACCTGAAGTAAATACAGGTGAGAGACAAGCTGTGGTCAAACATCTTACAGTGCACATCAAATGATAAATGTGATAAATGGGTTTTCTCATCACCATTCTCCACCACTCCACCCCCTCACAAGACATTAGTGATAACTCTACGGGTCATCAGATTTCATTAAAACTTCACAAGGGATTCCAATTTCTTCTCTTTCAAAGACATATCTTTGGAGCCTCCTCAAAAGCCAATTTATCACAGATTGCTGCAATGACTACTCACGTCCTGACACTTCACATTCCTTCCTGCTTCTACACTGCCCTGAATTCTTAAAACTGCATTCCAACACATACTTGCAGAATCAATTCCAACTTTGTCACAGCCAGCTATCTTCACCACATTCCTAAAGCCCCCAGTTCCTCTTAGCATGAAAGTTTTACAGCTGCAGAAGAAAATGTTGCTTTGTGCCTTCTTCACGCTCACTCTCATATGCACTGAGCGATGAACAGCATAGAGGTTTTCTGATACCTTCAGCACCCAGGCCTTTTCAGAATCCTAACCCCAAAAATTAGCAGTATCTACTGTCTCTCAGAACATTTCCCGAGTCTTAATATTTCAGAGTATGCTACCGTTGCACATTTTTGCAGTGGAGCCTTTTCTGGGGGCAGGGATTCAGATTTTTGGATCATTGAGATCTCTTCTGGGGTAGAAGTGACCTGTACAAGAGGGCCAGGTTGCACCTGAACTGGACGGGGACCAATGTCCTGCGGGTGAGACTTATGACAGCTACCCAGGAGGGTTTAAACTAGTCTGGCAGGACTGTGGGAACTTAGGCAGGAGTAGGACAAGAGACAAGGTTGAGGCTGGTACAGAAGTTAAAGAAAGTAAGTTAAATAGACAAGGCAGGCAAGGGCATGGAAGGGAACGAGGGAAGACTGATGAATTAAACTTCATTTATTTCAATGCAAGATGCCTGACAGATAAGGTAGATGAACTCAGGAGTGGATAGGAACATGGGACTGGGATACCATAGCTATTAAACATGATAAGGGAGGGACAAGACCGACAGATCGATGTTCCACGGTACAAGTGCTATAGGAAGGATAGAAGGGGAGGCGAGAGCAGGGAGCGGCATTTTTGATTAGGAAAAACATCACGGCAGTACTTAGATGGGATATTCCTGAGGGATCATCCAGTGGAGCTATATGAGTAGAATTGAAAAATAAGAAGGGGTGGTCACTTTGATGGGACTGTATTGTAGCACCCCCAATAGTCAGTGGGAATTGAGGAGCAAGTATGTAAGGAGATTACAGATGGATGTAAGAATAGTAGTGTTGTAATAGTTGGGGATTTTAACTTTCCAAACATAGACTGGGACTGCCAGGGTTTTAAGGATTTGCATGGGGAGGAATTTGTTAAACATGTTCAAGAAAACTTTCTCAATCAATATGTAGATGGCTCTATGACAGAAGGAGCAAAACTCAACCTCCTTTTGAGAAATAAGACAGACCAAGTGACTGAGGTGTTTAGTGGGGGAGCATTTGCGACCAGTGACCATAATTCTATTAGTTTTAAAATAGTTATGGAAAAGGATAGGTGTGATCTACAAGTTAAAGTTCTAAAATGGGCCGAGGCCAATTTTGATGGTATTAGACAAGAAGTTTCAAGAGTTGATTGGGGGAGGCTGTTCACAGGTAAAGTGATGTCTGGCAAGTGGGAGATTTTCAAAAGTGAGATAACAAGAGCTCAGGACCAGCATGTTCCTGTTAGTGTGACGGGTAAGGCTGGCAGGGGCAGGGAACACCGGATGTCTAGAGATCTAAAGACTCTGGTCAAGAAAAAGAAGGAGGCTTATGTCAGATATAGGCAGCTGGGATCAAATGCCCTTGAGGAATATAAAAAGAATAGGAGTACACTTAAAAGGGAAATCAGGAGGGTGAAAAGGGAACATGAGGTAGCTTTGGCAAATAGGTTAAAGTTGAATCCAAAGAGATTCTAAGGCAAAAGAGTTACAAGGGAGAGAATAGGGCCCTTTAAAGACCAACAAGGCTGAGTGGACCAGAAGAGATGGGTGAGATTTTAAACGAATATTTTGCACTAGTATTTACTGTGGAGAAAGATATAGAAGCTAGGGAACTTGGGGAAATAAATAGTGATGTCTTGAAAAGAGTCCAAATTACAGAGGAGACAGTGTTGGAAGTCTTAAAACACATAAAGGATGATTGGAGGATGGCAAATGTCATTCCTTTGTTCAAGAAAGAGAATAGGGATAATCCTGAGAATTACAGACCAGTCAGTCTTACTTCTGTGGTGGGCAAATTATTGGAGAGGATTCTGAGAGATAGTATTTATGATTATTTGGAAAAGCACAATTTGATTAGAAATAGTCAGCATGGCTTTGTGAGGGGCAGGTCATGTCTCACAAGCCTTATTGAATTCTTTGAGGATGTGACAAAACACATCAATGAAGGTAGAGCAGTGGATGAGGTGTATATGGATTTTAGCAAGGCATTTGATAAGGTTCCACATGGTAGGCTCATTCAGAAAGTAAGGAGGCATGGGATTCAGGGAAATTTGGCTGTCTGGATACAAAACTGGCTGTCCAATAGAAGACAGAGGGTGGTAGTAGATGGAAAGTATTCAGCCTGGAGCTCAGTGACCAGTGGTGCTCCACAGGGATCTGTTCTGGGACCTCTGCTCTTTGTGATCTTTATAAATGACTTGGATGAGGAAGTGGAAGGCTGGGTTAGTAAGTTTGCCAATGACACGAAGGTTGATGGAGTTGTGGACAGCGTGGAGGGCTGTTGTAGGTTGCAACGGGACGTGGATGCAGAGCTGGGCAAAGAAGTGGCAGATGGAAGTCAACCCAGAAAAGTGTGAAGTGATTCATTTTGGAAGGTCGAATTTGAATGCAGAATACAGGGTTAATGGTAGGATTCTCGGCAGTGTGGAGGAACAGAGGGATCTTGGGGTCCAAGTCCATAGATCCCTCAAAGTTGCTACCCAAGTTGATAGGGTTGTAAAGAAGGCGTATGGTGTGTTGGCTTTCATTGGCAGGGAAATTGAGTTTAAGAGCTGCGAGGTTATGCTACAGCTCTAAAACTCTGGTTCGACCACACTTGGAATATTGTGTTCAGTTCTGGTCACCTCATTATAGGAAAGATGTGGAAGCTTTAGAGAGGGTGCAGAGGAGATTTACCAGGATGCTGCCTGGACTGGAGGGCAGGTCTTATGAGGAAATGTTGAGGGAGCTAAGGCTTTTTTCGTTGGAGCGAAGAAGGATGAGACGTGACTTGATAGAGGTAAACAAGATGATGAGAGGCATAGATAGAGTGGATCATCAGAGACTTTTTCCCAGGGCAGAAATGACTATTACGATGGGACATAATTTTAAGACGATTGGAGGAAGGTATAGGGGAGGTGTCAGAGGTAGGTTCTTTAGTCAGAGAGTGGTGGGCGTGTGGAATGCGCTGCCGGCAGTGGTAGTGGAGTCAGATACTTTAGGGACTTTTAAGTGATTCTTGGATAGGCACATGGAGGATAGTAAAATGTAGGGTATGCAGGGTAGTTTGATCTTAGTAGGATAATAGGTCGTCACAACATCGTGGGTTGAAGGACCTGTGCCGTGCTGTACTGTTCTATGTTCTATGTAAATCCCCGTAACCTAATCAAGTGTATTCCAGGACATTGTGAGAAGTTAAGAGAAGAAGTTGCAGGGCCCCTAGCAGAGATATTTGTATCATCGATAGCTATGAGTGAGGTGCCCGAAGACTGGAGGGCATCTACTGTTGTGCCATTATTTAAGAAAAGCAGTAAGGAAAAGCCAGGGAACTATAGACCGGTAAGCCTTATGTCAGTAGTTTGTAAGTTGTTGGAAGAGTTTCTGAGGAATAGGGTTTATGTGCATTTGGAAAGGCAAAGGACTTATTAGGGATAGTCAACATGGCTTTGTGTGCAAGATATTGTGCTGCACAAACTTGATTGAGTTTTTTGAATAGGTGACCAAGAAAGTATATGAAGGCAGAGTGATAGATGTTGTCTATGTGGGCTTTAGTAAGACCTTTGACAAAGTTCCACATGATAGCCTGGTTAATACGATTAGATGACTTGGGATCCAGGGAGAGCTAGCCAATTGGATACATTATTGGCTTGATGGTAGGAGGCAGAGGGTGATGGTAGAGGGCTGTTGCTCAGACTGGAGGCCTGTGACAAACGGTGTGCCACAAAGATCAGTGCTGAGTACCCTATTGTTTGTCATTTATGTAAACGATTGGATGAGAATATAGAAGGTATGCTTAGTAAGTTTGCAGATGACACCAAAATTATTGGTACAGTCAACAGAGAAGGGGGTTCTTTAAGAGTACAATGGAATCTTGACCAACTGGCTCAGTTGCCTGACGAATGGCAGATGGAGTTTATTTTTGATAAATGCGAGGTGTTGCATTTTGGTAAAACAAATCAGGGCAGGAAGTTACACAATTAATGGTAGGGCTCTAAGGAATGTTGACGAACAGAGAAACTTAGGGGTGCAGGTACATCATTCCTTGAAAGTGGTGTCAGATGTAGACAGGGTGGTGTAGAAGGCATTTGGCACGCTTGCCTTCATTGCTCAGCGCATTCGTTCAGGAGTTGGGTCATCATGTTGCAGTTGTACAAGACATTGGTAAGGCCACATTCGGAGAACTACGTATAATTCTAGTCACCCTGCTATAGGAAAGATGTCATTAAACTGGAAAGGATGTAAAAAAAATTACAAGGATGGTACCAAGACTGGAAAGCTTGAGTTATAAGGAAAGGCTGGATAGGCTGAGACTCTTTTTCCCTGGAGTGTAGAAGGCTAATCTTAAAGTGGTTTACAAAATCATGAGGAGCATAGATAAAGTGAATATCAAAGGTCTTTTCCCCAGGGCAGGGAAGTCCAGAACTAGAACATAGCTTTAAAGTGAGAGGGAAAAGATTTAAAAGTGACCTGAGGGGCAACTTTTTCAGACAGAGGATTACACATATGGAATGAGCTGCCAGAGGAAGTGGTAGAGGTGGGTACAATTACAACATTTAAATGACATTCAGACAGGTGCATGGATAGGAAGGGTTTAGAGGGATATAGGCCAAATGCAGCTGAATGGTCAGCCTGGATAGTTAGACCAAAGGGTCTGTTTCCATGCTGTAGGACTCTATGACGCATGGGATTGTAGGTAATGCCCTCACATGGACTAATAATTGTCAAGCAGACAGAAACAGAGTTGGAATAAATGTGTCATTCTTTTCATAGAAGTCATAGAATCCCCACATTGTGGAAACAGACCCTTCAGCCAGTCCACACCGAACCTCAGAGCATCCCACCCAGACCCATTCCCTTGTAACCCGCTTACTCTACACATCCCTGAACACTACAGGCAATTTAGCACAGCCAATCCACCTACCCTGCACATCTTTGGGCTGTGGGAGGAAACCAAAGCACCTGGAGGAAACCCACGCAGACATGGGGAGAATGTGTTCGTCAAACTCTCCCCACACAGACAGTCACCCAAGGGTGGAATCAAACCTGGGTCCCTGGTGCTGTGAGGCAGCAGTGCTAACCACTGAGCCACCGTGCCACCCCTTTTGTTGTTGTCTAATGACTACTAGGATATCTGTTGGATCAGTACTTGGGTCCCAGTTGTTCACAATATTTATCAGTGATTTGGAGATGGAGAACAAGTGTAATATTTTCAAATTTTCAATGATACAAAGCTAAGTGGAATCTATGTTGTGAAGAAGATGTAAAGGACAGACTTCGTGACTGGGCAAGAATATAGCAGATGGAATATAATGTGGAAAATGTGAGGTTAGCCACTTTGGTAGAAGGGAACAGATGTGCAGAGCACTTCTTAAATGGTGATGTATAAAGGGACCTGGGTGTTCTTGTCAATTGTCACTGAAGGCTAACAGGCAGGTGCAGCAAGTTATTAGGAAGGCTAACAGCTAACTTTAGTACAAGACAATTTGAGTACAGGAGTAGTAAAGTTTGACTTCCATTGTCTAGGAGCTTGGATAGACTGTCGCTGGATATTATTGGCATGGAGGGAGTACAACAAAGTTCCCCAGACTTCTTCCAGGATTGTGGGACTTCCCTCTGAAGAAAGATTGGGCAAACCCGGTCTGAATTCCCTAGGGGTTTGATTGATGAGAGGTGATCCCATGGAAGTTTATGAAGTATTTAAAGGATTAGACAAATTTGATGCAGGTGAGATCTTTTGCCTAGTAGGGAGTCAAGAAGCGAGGCACAATTTCAAAATAAGGTGATGTACTTAAGTCTGAAATGAGGAGAATTTATTTTTTACTCAAATGTTTGTGAACCTTTGGAATTCTGTACCAAAAAACTTTGGAAGCTCTGTCTTTGAATACGTTTAAGGTAGATGTTATTAGATTTTTGATTACTATTGGCATACAGGCATTTGACAATGTGTGTGTAAAAGGCAATGAATTATCCAATCAACCACGATTGGATGGCAAAGCAAGCTCGATGGCTTACTCCTGTTCCAATGTAAGGTCATCTTCTCTCCGAATAAACCTGCAAATGTGCTTCTGCCACCACACCCCCCCTTTGTCTCTCTCCCTCTCTCTGGATTGTAAAACTCAAGCCAGTGTCCCCAGGTTTAGCTGTAGTCACATGACTTATTGGAAATGCTGTTTTAACTCGCTATTCAAAATTTGAATTTCTGAACTTTGAAAGAATCAGGCCTTCACAGAGCAGAAACTACAAACCGCTTTGCCTCCACTTTTGAGCCCAAGTTCCGAAATAATGATATATTATATCATCTCAACAGGAATCAGACTATTGGTGAAAAGTTTCCTTAACACACTCTAGGAACTCTTTTCCCTCTCTGCCCTTTAATGTACTGCTATCCCAGTCTATATTCGGATGATCGTAACTACTGTACAATTATCTTTTTGTCTTCAACACTATCCCCTGAATTGCAATTAAATCTCGGGAACAAATATCTGTGCCCCAGGCAAGGAACTGCTTAGAGCAGGAATTTAAGCAGCTCGTGTGAAACTTCCAAAATGACTCCTCATATATCATTCAGGAATATCTCCGATTTGACATTGGAGAAAAAGGGATTTGTGAAACAAGGTTCAAAGCTAATCTTTATTCATTGCACAGGCCTGGAGTCATTGTGAGCAGCAACACTGCTGAGTGCATGTCTAATTGACTGTTTGGATGCCCTTTTGACAGGAGGACCACCTGTTCAAGATGATGATGAATCGGAAGTGAATGAAGGTTCGTTCTAAATGACTGTTCAGTCTCCCTTGGATGTATTTGTTTCTGAGTTTAATTACAGTCATTGTTTATTGCTTCTATTTTGGGGAGAGTTTGACGAACACATAGTTCCAATTTAGGATATTAGGTCAAGATACTAAGAATGTAAAGAGGATTGTGCCCACCACATTGTTGGAAGCTGGGTTTTGAGCCACTCCAGGGACAGGACCAACTGTCTTCACTGAAGCATTTATAATGAAACGATAGCATCAAAAGGTGAAGAGTGAAATGCTATCTGCTGATGATGGAGTCTAGGATACAGAGCCTACTGTTGCAGTATTCCTTAAACTGATCTTTCAGAAAAGAAACTAGGGAACTCTTTATCCCTCAAAAAGTAGATGTTCGCTTAATTAATAATATAATATCTGAGATTAATACATTTTGCCACTTAAGAGTACACTATGAGGCTATAGAGAAAGGGTGTAGAGCAAGGCTAAAGAGGATATAGAGTGGGGCACAGAGGATATAAGGTAAGGGCATAGAGGATATAAGAGCGGGTGTATGGGGTATAGAGTCAGGGTTTAGAGCAGGGGTATAGTGAATATAAGAGCAAAAATATGGGAGGTATAGAGCAGGAGTGTAGGGGATACAGAGTGAAGGTATAGAGCAGTGAGAGAATGGATATAAGAGCAGAGATATAAAGAACATAAGAGCAAGGATGTAGAAGATATAAAACAGCGGATATTAGAGTGATGACATACAAGATGTAGAGCCAGGGTATAGAGGAGGCTGGAAAAGCACAGCAGGTCAATGTTTCGGCCTAGGACTTTCCTGCTCCACTGATGCTATCTGACCTGCTGTGCTTTTCTAGCCTCACGCCTATAGATTCGGGCTTCCAGAATCTGCAGTCCTTATTGTCTCCAAGAGTTTAAGGATATACAGCAGGGGTATAGAAGGTATAGAACAAAAGTATAGAGAATATAGAGTGATGTATTGATAATATAGAACAAGAGAATAGATGATATCAGAGACGTGGCAAAAAGGATATAGAGCGAGGGTACAGAAGACTGAGAAGACTGGCCTGTCATGGGTGATCTCTGCTTGTTTTGGATTTGACCCCTTGATGCTTGCTTCACTCAGCATTGCAAACCAGCCAACTGAGCTAACTGATGTCTGAGGGGCAGAATGGTCTTGTAACCAGGTAAGTAATGGGAGAATGAGTACCATCAGTAGAATTGTGCAGCAAAGCAGTATCAGGTATTTTCAACAGCTTTGATGTCTCAATGATCCTGTGGCTATAACATTCAGTTACACCGAGAAGGTAAGACCCAAGTCCATCCTGGATTGGGATGCCAGTGGGCAATATTCCACATCCATAGAATGAAAGAGGGGAAAGGATTGGTTCCTGGGTGCTATTCTCGAGAGCTCAGTGACATGAGTCTTATGCAAGGCAAAACTGAAAGAAGACAGGAACATCTCATACACGAACTGCTGAAAGACATTCACTGTCCATGGGCAGTGGGAATTACAGAATTACAGTCAGTATTACAGTGCAAGAGGCCATTTGGCCCATAATACCTGCACTGGATCATTAAATGAGCATAATGATCTAATGTTATCTCTTGCTTTCCAAAGAACAAAGAACAGCACAGGAACACGCCCTTCAGCCCTCCACCGACATGCTGCCCGTCACAACTAAAACCCCCTACCCTTCCGAGGACCGTATCCCTCTATTCCCATCCTATCAGTTCGTCCCTCAACCTCTGTTGTTCCAGTGAGAACAACCCAATTTTCTCCAACCTCTCCTCATAGCTAATGCCCTCCATACCAGGCAACATCCTGGTTAATCTTTTCTGGACCTTCTCCAAAGCCATCACATCCTTCTGGTAGTGTGGCGACCAGAATTGAACACAATATTCCAAATGCGGCCTAAGTTTCTATAAAACTGCAACATTACCCGCCAATTTTTAAACTCAGTGTCCCAGCCGATGAAGGCAAGCATGCCATATGCCTTGTTGACTACTTTCTCCACCTGCGTTGCCACTTTCAGTGATCTGTACACCCAGATCCCTTTGCCTATCTGTACTCTTAAGGTGTTCTCTTCGCCCCAATATCCTTGCATATTATTTTTATCCAAACAATCACACATTGTCCTCTTGAATGCCTCAATTGAATTTGCCTCCACCACATTTCCAGGCAGTGCATTCTGTACCCTAACAACTCACTGAGTGGAAAAGGTTTTCTCATAGTACCTTTGCTTCTTTTGCAAATCACTTTAAATCTATGTCATTTCATTCGTTTTCCTTTTAAGAGTGGGAACAGTTTCTCTCTTTCCACTCTATCCAGCCCGTTCGTGATTTTGAAAATGTCTGTCAAATCTCCTCTTATTTTTCTCCACTTTAAGGAGAACAGTCCCAACTATTACAATCTAATCTCAAGCTGAAACTGTAGTTTATCATCTCTGGAACAACTCTTGCAAACTGCTTCTGCACTCTCTCCAATCTTTTCACATCCTCCCTTTAATGTGGTGCCTACATCTGTACCCAGTATTCCAGCTAAGGTTTTACCTCTTTGTTCTTATACTTTATCCCCCTACTTGCTACTCTTGTACTGTCCTGCCACTTTCAATGATCTGTTTACGTATATACCCAGGTCCCTCTGCTCTTGCACCCCCCTTGGAATTGTACCTCTATTTTGTATTGTCTTTCAATATTCTTCCTACCAAAATGCATCACCTCACACTTCTCTGCATTGAAACTCATCTGCCACCTATGTTCTCACACCACCACCTTGTCAATGTCCTACTTGAGGTGCAGGGAAAATATTGTGGTCCCTGTGGAACTATGCGAGTCACTTGCTTCAGCCACTGGGGTCGGTAGGGGTGTGGTCATTAGAAAATATGTATGATCAGTTACCATGAGAAATAATCGAGCAAGTGGGGAATATTTGGGGGAAGCTGGGGCTCAGGGTGACAGGCAGTGAATGCCAACCCTGGCAGCTACACCCTTAGGAGGTGAGTGAGAGGCCAGGTGGCTCCCGCTATGAACCATAGTCAGGGAGACGTGGTTATAGCTGATGAACTAATCTGGGCTTGATGCTTCTGTCTCACAGGCCTGGCGGTGGGACTGGGGATGGGATGTGCCGTCCTGCTCACTCTTGCTGTCGCACTCGCTGTGTTTTTCACACAGAGGAAGAAACGGTTTGGATTTTTTTTCTCTTACTTCCACATACAGGAGTAATATTAAAGATGTAATTTGATGTTAGGAATTCTTTAGGAATCTAAAGCAAGAGGAGCAGGTTTCTGAAACCTGCTTCAATGACGAACAATTAGGTAGCAGTTAATGTTCATCTGGGCACTCAAGGAAGACCGCTGTCAATCACAATATGCCAAAGTGTGGACATATACAATTTGTGCCTCTGGCATAAATGTGTGTGTGTGTTTAGCATCACACACTCGTGTTTCAAAGTCAATAATAAAGAGTGCACTTGATATTGATATTCATCACAGCATTATTGCAGAATCACAGACTAGCTCCACATTTTTCAGGAATTACTTCTGTCAATATGGCTGTTGGAAAGTTGAAAATCGGTGAGGATAGAAAAGAGGCAGTGCTTACCCTAACTGCACAAGGGTATTATGCAAATATAATAAGAGGCTAATTTCAAGTCTTCATATGAACTTGATTTTCCCTGAGACAGCAAGCGTTAACTGCAGCTGCACAAATGATCTAGAGCTTCAGCCTACCACAAAGGCAAGTAACTTCACTGAGTGTGGAGGCAGGTGTAGGTACTTTCTAGGTCACCAATCCTACCAATTAGAACATGTCCCAGGAAGCAGCCCATAACAACAGATTCAGGCCTCAAACCTGGCGCAGGCACTAATCACCAAGGCAGATCAGATTTCTTAACCCCATAATGAATGCACCAGCCCTCAAACCAGCCCTCATTCCAATCCATAGATTACAATCCTAAATGACATTTCATGTGTCATCACTCCACTAGCAGGATGCAATTTGAAGTCACTTCATCGGAAGACACTTCACATCTCATCACTGCATTAAGACCCAACATCTAAAGAGCCTCAGGGCTCCTTACTATAACTTTTAAATGGCTGAGGTCCCAAGTCTTCACCAATCCTTTGTGATCAATTATTTTAGTGGATTACAACCCTAAAATTCCATTTGGCTCTCTTAGATTTTGATTGTTGGAAGAATTGCAAATAGTGGAAAGTGGAGTTCTGCAGAGATTGTGGCTAGTCATTGCACATCACAAGTGGATTCAGGAATTGGAAGGATAATACCTAAAAATGAGACTAACAATAAACTATGGATTGTCAGCCACGGAGAAAGACTGTAACAAAATAGAAAGCAATTAGTAAAGTTGTGAACTGGGTGAAACTGGCAAATGCAAACAATTCATGCAATTGAGACATGTTACATTCTGGTAGAAAGAATATGGAGCTAGATATTGTGTCAATAATAAGAATCCAAATTATTAGGGTTAAGTGTATTGAGGATACAGAAGTCAGGGAACACAGGGTGGGGGGGGTTGGATGGGGGAGTGGGGAGAATAGTTGGGGGTTACAGATAAACAAATCATCCAAAGTAGCACTGCAAGTTAATAACGCAAACATGGTCCAGAAACAGGTTCCCTCCCAACTTTACTCAAGTCTCAATCCTGGCCTAGGACAGACCACCAAGCCAGACCTGATTTCTTAAACTACACCAATTGAGGCAACAGACACTGGAGGTTTATGTAGTGATTGTAATGAGGTCACCCAAGTGGACCTCACAGAATATGAGTTCTCCGATTGGGGCTGTTAATCTGGTCCAATCAGAAAACCCTTACTGACAGATATAAACAGGAGCGTCAGAGGTTTTGAGGAAGGGTCACCGGATCCGAAAAGTTAACTCTGAGCTCTCTTCACAGATTCTGCCAGACTTGCTGTGCTTTTCAGGCAATTTCTGTTTTTGTGTAAGAGGTTCTGTTTACTCTGAGAGCTGGCTCTAATGAATCAGTGGTAAGGACTCTCCACATGTAAATAAAGGATGACTTGGTGGTGGGATACTGGCCTCTGTGGAGTTATTTCAATTGTGACAAGAGTGGGATGCAGACATAGTTGTGTTGGTAGGGCAGTGCCCAGAGTGCCAACAAAGACAAAAATTACCGCCAGCAGCTTCCCCACATTTGGCTAAACCTTGGATTTGGTTACACGTTGACTATGCAGGTCCTTTCATGGGCTGAATGTTCTTAGTCATGTGGACGCCCACTCAAAGTGGCTGGACGTGCACAGGGTTCATTTGTCAAACACAGGAACGACGATAGAAAACTGCGAGCATCTTTTGCAATACACAGACTCCCGGAAGTGGTAGTCACAGATAATGGGCCATTGTTTACCAGCAGGGAATTTGAGTATTTCCCAAAGTTGAATCATATTTGTCATATAAGGACAGCTCCATACCATCGATCATCCAATGGTCTGACAGAAAGAGCAGTCCAAATTTTGAAGACAGGCTTAACGAAACAGATTCACTAGATACCAAACTGTCCGGTTCCTATTTGATTATAGAATTATCCCTCAGGGGCAACTACAGGAATAGCTCCAGCAGAGTTGCTAATAGGGAGAAGACTCCACACCGGACCTGGAGGGAGAGTGAAATGGAAATAGGAATACCAATGCTGGATAGAATACTTTGTTAAGTGAGATAGACAGTTTACTTCAGGGGATGAAGTTTGGTGTAGGAACCACGGGAATGGCCCTGGTAAGAGGCATGGTCGACGCGAGGTCAGGTCCAGTCACATATAAAGTTCAGGTAGGTGTGACAGTCCTGAATAAGCACCTGGACCATATGGAAGCTGCAAACTCACGAACGTGCAGGAGCAAAATGTGCCCAGCTCCTTGACTGCCTTTCTGACTGTTCTGGAACCTGTGGGTTACCTCCCTCTTCACCAAGCATTGAAGATACCTCAGAATCTGAGATGGATGCAGCAGATGTTCCTATCTTGACACCTTTGCTGCCTGAAGAGGAGAATGCATTTCGTCTGAAATTCTCTAAGCGAAAGAGGCAAGCTAGTGCGTTTCACACCTGAATCGGAAGCAGAGTTGGAGGAAAGTGACCCAGTGCTAAAGTGTCCCAGGAGGAGCTACAAAAAAATAACCAGTCTATGTCTTTGGACTTGGGGAACAGTGTGGACACCAGCCTCTGGGGACTTACTTCAGGTTATTTTCAGAGTGCAGAATTGTAAAGCTAACCTGTACCGAACCTCGACTATACTTGGAGCTCAGTTAACAGTTTCCTTTTATGAAAAGGGCGTAGAGCACTGGACAATGTTCAACAAAGATTTATGATGATGATTCTGGTACTGAGAGTTTATAAATGTCAGGAAAGACATTTGTTTAGTGAAGAGGGAACTGAGAGATAAAAACGTGATAAAGATCTTAGAAATGGTAAATTGATTTGATAAGGTAGAGACATAGATTTTTCCAGACTACTGACCATAGATATAAAGAAGATACTAATAAACCCAACAGAGAATTCAGGAAGAATGTCTTTACCTACAGAGTGGTTAGAATGTGGAACTCAATATCGGAAGAAAAACAAAGTTGCTAGAAAAGCTCAGCAGGTCTGGCAGCATCTGTGAAGGAAAAAACAGAGTTAACGTTTTGGGTCCGGTGACCCTTCCTCAGAATCAGTTCGTCCTGAACCAGTTCAAAATCAGGAAACATTAACTCTGTTTTTTCCTTCGCAGATGCTGCCAGACTTGCTGAGCTTTTCCAGCAATTTTGTTTTTCTTCCTGATTTACAACATCCGCAGTTCCTTCAGTGTTTATTCAATTTCGAAAGAATTGGTTGAGGTGATTAATGTAGCTATATTTAAGGGGATTTAGATAAAGACACAAAAGAGAAACAAATGGAAGGATATGCTAATATGGTGAGATGAGATAGGTTTCGGGTGGTGAGAGTTTGGTGAGAGAGGATGTATGACTTTGATGCGGCGATGCTTATGTCCTCTTCTGCAACATAAGAATCTGGGCATGGATATCATGGTATTGAAGAATCCGTGAGATCTTTATTACCACTACCTATTATGTCCAAACAACACATTCCTCAGGCACAAAGTGTCGAGGCTAATGTTAAGCTATTATATTACAATGAGGAGCTTGCTTCCAATTGAATGTTCTGCTTCAAGTGACCTGAGTTAAGATGGGTCTTTAGACCTTCAATTCACAGTGATACAGTAATGCTATCATCAGCATGTCTCTTAAAGGCATACTGACCATGAGACTTAACACAACAGAGGGAGGCTCATGTGAACCAAAAACAACATGCTGAAATCCTGTGCAATCTACAAAAATGGAATTCAGTAAATTTTAGGGATTCAAACTGGCAGTGTTGAGTTTTGCCTTGATTTGATGCGGTGTGTATCTGGTGCTGACCCCTGGAGTTTCGATGTTGTTTCCTCTCTCTCAGGCCTCTGATCTTTCCCTGACAAGGGAACTTGAGGTGCTCCCCTAAATGGGAAGATCCATCTTGGAAACATGAGTTTGTTGAATTCCCTTTTGTTTGAATTCTTGAATCTACTTTTACTGACTTCAATTTCTGTTTTATTAAGGGTCAAGAAGCTGGCAAGAAAATCTCATGAAGAACCATTGAATAAAGGGATTGAAATGAGATGAAGGAAGAAATAGATAATAAACTATTGCCTGGCTGTCTAATAAAGATTGTTTCTTGGAACACTTTAACATGATTAAGTTGTAGTTGATTTACTACATGTTCTAAGCATTGGTAAACTTTGTGTGTCTTACCATCAATGTTAAATGCAGAACCTATTTCTATCAAAACTCACTAGAGTGAGTAGCTATAGGTTGGTTTTGTTGTCTGGCCCTCACGCTTGTTTTAGTTATTAGAGAAATATCCTATGTTGATCTTAACTCTCTGACAGAGGGAGCTAAAGTCTGCAGCTCCCAGCAATCACCTCATTGCCTTGAGTATACCAGCAGGGTTTCAGTGAGTAGATCTCTTGTCTCTAGCTTTGGAATTCAAGTGCTCTCACCCAGCCATCTTTAGCTGCTTCATCAGTCATCCCCATCATAAGGTGAGAAGTGAGGACCTTTGCTAATGATTGCATAATGTTCAACACCATTTGTGACACCTCAGATAGTGAAGCAGTCCATGTCCAAATGTGGCGAGACCTGAACAATATCCAAGGTTGGGCAAGTGGCAAGTAACATTTACACCACAAAAGTGCCAAGCAATGACAATCTCCAGGGAATCTAACCACTAGTTGAGGGGTCAATAACAAGCAGGCACAGTTTTAAGGTATGGAGCAGGAGATTTAGAGGAGTTCTGTGGGAAAAAAAGTCATCCAGAGGGTTGTGACTCAATCAGAGATAGAAAGAATGCTGGAGTCAGAGATAACACAGTGTGGAGCTGTAACAGCACAGCAGGCCAGGCAGCACCAGAGGAGCAGGAAAGCTGACGTTTTGGGTCAGGACCCTTTCCAAACATCAACTTTCCTGCACCTCTGATACTGCCTGGCCTGCTGTGCTCCTCCAGCTTCACACTATGTTATCCAGAGTGTTGTGGTTATCTGCCTGAAAGGATAGTACAGTCAGGAACCCTTAAGACATTTAAGAACTTTTTAGATAAGCACTTGAAATGCCAAAGCTTACAAGGCTATGAGTTAACTGCTAGAAATGAGATTAGAATAGATGGATGTTTGATGACCAGTGCTGACATGGTGGGCCAAAGGCCCTCTTTCTGTCCTGGAACAACTCTATGCCGAAGACTCTATGACTATGACATTGCCCTTTGACATTCAATGGAATTGCTATTATATATATAAGAAGGTAACTTTTAGATAGCATTCAAGTCTACCCTTTTAGTGCAAGGTTTATTTTAATTAGCCCACAATTTCTAAAAGTCACACCCCATTAATCACGATCTACCCACATTTAAAGAATCAATTCAAACCAAATTAAACCTTAATTAATGTATTCATCATCTGTTCCCTCATTCCATTAGGTCTCAGGTATTCCTTCAGACCATATTAGATGACAACATTATCACAGCCAAATCCGACATTATCAACATCTTGGGGGTTACTGTTGACCAGATCCTGAACTGGACTAGCCACAGAACTGGACTGGCTACAAGACCAGATCAGAGGCCAAGAACTCTGCTGTGAATAACTCACATCCTGGCTCTCCAATGCCTTTTCACACAGTACAAAGCACAAGTCAGAATTGTGATTGAGTACTCCCCACTTGTTTGGATTAGTGTAGGTCCAACAATACTCAAGAAGCTTGACACCATCCAGGACAAAGCAGACCAGCTGATTGTCACCCCATCCTCAATTTTCACCCCACCTCAACTACTGTTTGGTGGGCTGTACACAACTCCCAGTAATTTTTTTTTCCTTTGGTGTTCCTGCTATAGGAAAGATGTTTTGAAAGAGTGCAGAAAGGATTTACAAGGATGTTGCCAGGACTGGAGTGTTTGAGCTATAGGGAGAGGCTGAATAGGCTGGGGTTGTTTTCTGTGGAGTGTCAAAGGGTGAAGGGTAACCTTATCGGGCTTTATAAAATCATTAGGGGACGGATAGGTGAATAATGATGTCCTGAGGTTTTTGCACTGTATTCTCAAGTTTAAAACAAAGAGAGAATGAATCACCAGAATGACTATAGAGTACATTTTCCAGGGTAGGGGAGGCCAAAACTAGAGGGCATAGATTTAAGGTGAGAGGGGAAATGTTTAAAACATACCTAAGGGGTACTTTTTTACGCAGAGGGTGGTGAGTGTATAGAATGAGCCACCAGAGGCAGTGGTGGAGGCTGGTACAACTACAACATTTAAAAGGCATCTGGATGGGTACACGAATAGGAAGGGTTTAGAGTGATTTGGGGCAAATGCTGACAAGTGGGACTAGATTAATCTAAAATATCTGGTCAACTTGGACAAGTTGGACTGAAGGGTCTGTTTTTCTGCTGTACAGCTCTATGACTCTACAACTCTATAATGCCCCTTGAAAGTGTGACACCACTCATGGCTGGATTTCCACTGGTGCTTGATCTCACTTGATGCAACCAGTCAGACTACATGAACAGTTAATTGACTGGCAGCTCAACCCTTAGGGTTAGGGTTAGGGTAGTGCACTAAGAGATAGAGAGAAGCAGGAAGCATGGCTGGTGAGAAAAAGGAGCCTTTATTTGAGGAGATTGGTGGATTTGGAGCAAGCCAGTGAGTGGTTTCTAATGACTTTGGGTGAAAATATTTGTTTCTGAGACACAATAAGATGCAGTTTCACTGATGATATTAAAGTATAACTGCAAGGATTCTCAGCATCAAATGAGTTCAGGTAAGGTGGCGAGTGAAGGGAGGCAGTGAAGGGGAGAGGCAGCAAGTCAGAAGATCAGGCAGAGAACAGGATGGGCAATGAGAGGCGGTGGTGTACCAGGAGAGAAGCAGTGATTGAGAGAGATGGCAAAGGAGAGAGACTGTGAACTGGAGGTGGAAGCAGTAAGCAGGGCGTAAATATTTAGAACATAGAACAGTACAACACAGCACAGGCCCTTCGGCCCACGATGTGCCGATCTTTTATCCTAATCCTAAGGTCTATCTAACCTCCACCCCTACCTTATACTATCATCCATATGCCTATCTAATAGCCACTTAAATGCCCCTAATGAGGCTGACTCCACTACCCTCTCCAGCAATGCATTCCATGCCCCTACCACTCTCTGAGTAAAGAACCTACCTCTGACATCTCCCCTGTATCTACCTCCACTCACTTTAAAACTATGCCCCCTTGTAATAGCTACCTCCACCCTAGGAAAAAGTCTCTGGCTGTCCACTCTATCTATACCTCTGATCATTTTGTACACTTCTATCAAGTCACCTCTCATCCTTTGTCGTTCAAAAGAGAAAAGGCCTAGCTCTCTCAACCTTTCCTCGTAAGACCTTCCCTCCATTCCAGGCAACATCCTGGTAAATCTCCTCTGTACCTTTTCCAACGCCTCTCATCTTTCCTGTAATGAGGCGACCAGAACTGGACACAATACTCCAGATGTGGCCGAATCAGGCTTTTGTATAGCTGGAGCATAACTTCATGGCTCTTGAACTCGATCCCTCTATTAATAAAAGCTAACACACCATATGCCTTCTTAACAGCTCTATCCACCTGAGTGGCAGCTTTCAGGGAACTGTGAACATGAACCCCAAGATCCCTCTGCTCCTCCACACTGCCAAGAATCTTTCCGTTAACCCTGTATTCTGCTTTCAAGTTTGTCCTTCCAAAATGAATCACCTCACACTTTTCAGGGTTAAACTCCACCTGCCACTTCTCAGCCCAGCTCTGCATCCTATCAATGTCCCTTTGTAACCTAGAACAGCCCTCCGCACTGTCCACGAACTTGCTAATCCACCCTTCCACTCCTTCATCCAAATCATTTACAAAAATCACAAGTAGAAGAGGACCCAGGACAGATCCTTGTGGTACACCACTCGTAACTGAGCACCATGTTGAATATTTTCCATCCACTACCACACTTTGTCTTCTAAGGGTCAGCCAATTCTGAATCCAATCTGCCACATTTCCCCCTATCCCATGCCTCCTTACCTTCTGCATGAGCCTACCATGGGGAACCTTATCAAACGCGTTACTTAAATCCATGTATACCACATCCACTGCTCTACCTTCATCCACGTGTTTGGTCACCTCTTCAAAGAATTCAATAAGGTTTGTGAGGCATGATCTACCCCTCACAAATCCATGCTGACTATCATGAATCAAACTCTGCCTATCCAAGTGATCCTATCTCTCAGAGCCCTTTCCAATAATTTGCCCACCACTGATGTAAGACTAACTGGCCTGTAATTTCCAGGGTTATCCCTATTCCCTTTTTTGAACAAGGGAATGACGTTTGCCTCTGTCCAATCTTCCGGCACTATTCCCGTGGACAGTGAGGACGAAAAGATCATCGCCAAAGGCCCTGCGATCTCTTCCCTCGCTTCCCATAGAATCCTTGGATAAATCCCATCAGGCCCAGGGGGCTTATCTATCTTCAACTTCCTCAAAATTCCTAGCACATCTTCCTTACTAACATCGACCTTCTCTAGCCTACCAGCCTGTTTCATACTGTCCTCCTCTACAACTAGGTCCCTCTCAGTTGTGAATACCGAAGAAAAGTATTCATTAAGGACTTCTCCTATCTCTTTAGGCTCAGTGTACAAATTCCCTTTACAATCCTTGTTCAGCCCTACCCTTTCTCTGGTCATTCTCTTATTCCTCATGTATGTGTAAAAAGCCTTGGAGTTTTCCTTGATCCTATCTGCCAAGGTTTTCTCATGCCCCCTTATAGCTCTTCTAAGCTCTTTCTCCAGCTCCTTCCTGGATAACTTTTTTCCCTCTAGAGCCTTTTCCGTTCCTTGTTTCCTAAACCTTACATAAGCATCCTTCTTCCTCTTAACCAGTCGTTCGACCTCTCTTGAGAACCAAGGCTCCCTCACACGACTGCATCTTCCCTGCCTGCTAGGGACAAACATATCGAGCGCACGCAATATGCATTCCTTAAACAATCTCCACATTTCAATAGTGCTCTTCCCTGACTGCATCTGTTCCCAATTTATGTTACCCAGTTCTTGCCTAACAGAATTGTAATTACCCTTCCCCCAATTACAAACCTTACCCCGCTGTATGTACCTATCCTTTTCCATTACTATTGTAAAAGTAACAGAGTTATGATCGCTACCGCCAAAATGCTCTCCTACCAACAGGTCTAACACTTGGCCCCGTTCATTGCCAAGCACCAAATCCAAAGTGGCCTCTCCTCGTGTTGGTCTATCTACATACTGTGTCAGGAATCCTTCCTGAACGCACTGCACAAAATCCGCTCCATCTATACTATTACAACTAAAATGTTTCCAATCAATATTTGGAAAGTTTAAGTCACCCATGACTACAACCCTGTGACTTCTGCACCTTTCCAGTATCCGCCTCCCAATCCACTCCTCGACTTCTCTGCAACTGTCAGGGGGTCTTTAAAAAAACCCCAACAAAGTGACTGCTCTTTTCTTGTTCTGGACCTCAACCCAAACTGACTCTGTAGACATATCATTCTCGAACTGCCTTTCAGTAGCTGCTATACTTACCCTGATTAGCAATGCCACTCCCCCGCCTCTTTTTCCACTCTCCCTATTTCTTTTAAGGCATCTAAATCCCGGAACTTCCAACAACCATTCCTGCCCCTGAGCTACCCAATTTTCTGTAATGGCTACAACACTGTAGTTCCAAGTACCCACCCATGCTCTAAGTTCATCCACCTTATTTCTGATACTTCTAGCATTGAAGTATACACACCTCAAACCATCCCTGTGTCCACAATTACGCTCCATCAACCGCATTTCTTTATAAACAACCTCACTCCCTGTTGCATCTGTTGGAAGACTGAATACCTCATCCTCTGAATTATAAATCTGGTTCCCCACCCCCTGCCAATCTAGTTTAAACCATCCCATATAGCTCGAGCAAACCTCCCTCCCAGGATATTTGTGCCCTTCCGGTTCAGGTGCAACCCGTCCTTACTGTACAGGTCCCACCTTCCCCAGAATGTGCTCCAATTATCCACATAATGAAAGCCCTCCCTCCTACACCAACCCTGTAGCGACATATTTAGCTGCACTCTCTCCCTATTTCTTACCTTGTTATCACGTGACA
This sequence comes from Rhincodon typus, assembly GCF_021869965.1. Taxonomy (NCBI): domain Eukaryota; kingdom Metazoa; phylum Chordata; class Chondrichthyes; order Orectolobiformes; family Rhincodontidae; genus Rhincodon; species Rhincodon typus. The sequence goes on along the minus strand of NC_063367.1, from coordinate 735,079 downwards.
CTGGTAGTAATCAGAGATAACTACCCTGTTTGTCCTGGGCTTCAGCTCGTTTTTCACATTCTCTGTCCTTTTTCTACCTATGTCATTGGTACCGATGTGTACCATGATGGCTGGTTGCTCACCCTCCCACCTTAAGGATCTTGAAGACACGATCCGAGACATCACGGACCCTGGCACCCAGGAGGCAACATACCATCTGTTCATCTTGGTCCCATCCACAGAACCGCTTGTCTGTGCCTCTTACAATTGAATTCCCCACTACAATTGCTCTCTTATTCTCCCCCCCTTCCCTTCTGTGCCACAGGGCCAGGCTCAGTGCCAGAGACCTGTCCGCTATGGCCCTCCCCTGGTAGGTCGTCACCCCCAACAGTATCCAAAACTGTTATTATTGAGGGGAACAGCCACAGGGGATCCCTGCACTGTCCGCCTATTCCCTTTCCCCTTCCTGACAGTCACCTAGCTACCTTTTTCCTATACCTTGGGTGTGGCCATCTCCTTATAACTCCTCTCTATCACCCTCTCAGCCTCCCGAATGATCCAGAGTTCATCCAGCTTCAGCTCCAGTTCCCTAATACGGTCAGTGAGAAGCTGGAGTTGGGTGCACTTCTCGCAGGTGAAGTCAGAGGGGACACCAGCAGTGACCCTTACCTTCCACATCCTGCAAGAGGAGCATGCAACTGCCCTAGCTTCCATTCCCTCTACTCTAGATTTCCAGAAGAATCAAAAAAAAAGTCTTACCTTACCGACCCTCCACACAGTCTTTTTTTTTGGTTAGAGGAGGAGGATGGGTGGGAGACACCACATGTGTAGTGTTTCGGGTTTAGCCAATGCCCAAATATATCAGTTCCTTACTGGCTAGCGTTCTCTCCACACACCCACCGCTGAAAATGAGAGGGCCGCTGCTGCCACGAGGTAAGTTTTTATACTGGAGGAAAAAAACTTTAAGATTTAAGAATTGAAACTCTTCCAGAGTCAATAGAATCCTGTAAAATGATCACCAATGCATCTACTATTTCTATGGCCACTTCCTTAAGTACTCTGGTTTGGAGAGTATCAGGCCTTGGGGACTTATTGAGTTTTTCTGACTAATAAGGATTTCCTTCAGTTGCACCTTCATGCTTGACTGTCTGTTCTCCAGCATTCCAGAAGGTTATTTGTGACCTCCTTAATGAAGACAGATCCAAAATATTTGTTCAACATCTGCCATCTCTTTGTTGCCCATTTTAAATTCACTTGATTCTAACTGTAAGGGTTGTCTGACTGTAATATTTGAACTTCACCAATCTCTTTCTCTTCATACATACATAGAAGATTTTGCAGTCAGTTTTTATGTATTCCACAAACTTACTCTATTTTCCTCTTCAGAATTAAGCCTTTTGTCCTCCTCTGCTGAATGTTAATTTTTAACCAGTCCTCAGGTTTGTTGCTTTTTCTTGGCCATTTTATACACCTCCTCTTTGGCTTTACCACTACCCGTGGCCATGGTTGACCCACCTTCCCTGGTTTACTCTTACACCAGACAGAGATGTACAATTATTGCAGTTCATCATGTGTTCTTTAAATATTTGCCGTTGTCTATCCACTGTCAAACCCTTAAGTATCGCTTGCCAACTACCATCAAAGTTAACTTTCTTTAAGATCAGGACCATCGTCTCAGATTTAATTGTGTAACTCTCCTTCTTAACAAAGAATTATCTTCCCCAAAGGATTTCACACTCCAAGGTTGCTAATTAATCCTTTCTCATTACACAATACCCAGTCTAGGATGGCCTGCTCTCTATTTGGTTCCTCAACATATTGGTTGAGAAGACCATCCCTCATACATTCCAGGAAATCTCATTATCACATTGTTGCCAGTTTGGTTAGTCCAATCAATATGTAGATTGAAGTCACCCATAATAACTGCTGTACCCTTTCCTGCATGCATCTCTAACTTCCTGCTCGATGCCATGCTCAACCTCACAACTACTGTTTGGTGGGCTGTACACAACTCCCAGTAATTTTTTTTTTTCGTTTGGTGTTCCACAGCTCCATCCATACAGATTCCACATCATCCAGGCTAATGTCCTTCCTTACTATTGTGTTCATCTCCTCCTTAAAAAGCAATGCTACCCCACCTCCCTTTCTTTTCCGTCTATCTTTCCTGAAAATTGAGTACCCCTGGATATTAGGTTCCCATTCTTTATCATCCTGGAGCCAGGTCTCCATGACCCCAATTACATCATATCCATTAACTATCTGTGCAGTTAATTCATCCACCTTATTACAAATGGTCCTCATATTGAGACATGGAGCCTTCAGGCTCATTTTTTTTTGACAGTTATTGATCTTCTAGAAATATGATGTAATATGGCCCTTTTTGATTTTTGTCTTTGGTTTCTGCCTTCCACATTCACTTGTCCCCTTACTGCCTTTTGTTTCTGCCCCCACGTTACTTTCCTCTGACTTCCTGCATTGGTTCCCATTCCCCTGCTATCTTAGTTTAATCTCTGCCCAACAGCATTGGCAAACACTCCCCCGGTTCATTGGTTCCAGTCCTGCCTGGGTGCAAACTGTCTGGTTTGTACTGGTCCCACCTCCCCAAGAACTATTTCCAATGTCCCAGAAATTTGAATCCCTCCCTCTTGCACCATCCCTCAAGCTAAGCCCGCTTAGCTATCCTGTTATTCCTATTCTCACTAGTACGTGGCACTACTAGCAATCCTGAGATTACCAGTTTTGAGGTCCTACTTTCTAGTTTAACTCCTAACTCCCTAAATTCAGCTCGTAGGATATCATCCCATTTTTTAATCTATATCGTTGGTGCCAATCTGCACCATGATAGCTGGCTGTTCACCCTCCCCCTCCAGAATATCCCTGTAGCCACTCCAAGACATTCTTAACCCTTGCACCAGGGGCGCAACATTTTTCATAGAAGAATCCCTACAGCGTGGAAGCAGGCCATTCGACCCATCGAGTCCACACTGACCCTCCAAAGAGCATCCCACTCAGACCCACATCCCCTACCCTATCCCTGTAACCCCACGTTTCCCTTGGCTAACCCAACCAGCCTGCACATCCCTGGACACTAAGGGCAATTTAGCATGGCCAATCCACCTAACCTGCACATCTTTGGAGGAAACCAGAGCACTTGGAGGAAACCCATGCACTTATGGGGAGGATCTGTGAACCCCACCCAGTTGCCTGAAGGTGGCATCGAACCTGGGTCCCTGGCGCTGTGAGGCAGCAATGCTAACCACTGAGCCACCGTACCCAAGCACTAGCTGATATATGACATGTCTGTTTTACTTTTGTGGAATTATCATAATATTAGTGTCTGAAATGAAAGTATCCCTTTCCCATGAGTATTACACACCAAGCGAGCATTACTGTACCTATCTGCCATCTCTTTCCACTTGTTCAGTAGTCTTCTAGAGTTCACTTCAAATTGGAGGTTGAGCCTCTCCTTGAAATAGCCCACCACACCTTCTGCTTCAAGTCATAAAGGAACTCGGCAGAGGGAACAGACATCATACACACAGATGACCTGTTTGGGTTCCAGGACTCTCTCTATGGAGCCACAGAGATGCCTATGTACTCCCTTACCATTAAATCCCCTATCACTATCGCTCTGCCACTCTTCCTCCTGCTCTCCTATGCAGCAGAGCCAGCCACGGTGCCATGAATCTGGCTGCTGCCACCTTGCTCTGGTGGGCCATCTTCCCCAACACTATCCCCAAATGGTTATTATATTTGGAGGGCGATGACTACAGGGTCCCTGCATTGCCTTTCCACATTTCCACTGTCTAGTGGTCACCCATTCTCTATCTTCCCCTGTAATTTTTATCTGCAGCGTGGCCAACTTACTGAACGTGCTATCCACAATTTCCTCATCCTTGCAAATGCTCCAAAGTGAATCCAGCCGCAACTCATGAGCCATCAGGCAATCAGACAGGAGTTGCAACTGGACACATTTCCTGCATGTGAAAGAGTTAGGGTTCGGAAGGGTCCCTGAATTCCCACATCACACAGCAATGTGTATTTCAAAACATAAGCATTTTAATAAAGAATAGTCTTGGAACGGTAAGAGATATCTGAGCATTAACCACAGTCCCAAGTTTGTTATTTAGTTCAATGTAGAAGGAAAAATCTGATCCCACAGTATTCAAAATTTTTGGATCTAAGGAAGTGATGGAGTAGGGCTTCTCAGCCAGAGCTCGCCTGCTCTGTCCATTTCTTTTCTTATCATTTTCTTTTTTGTGTTTTCTTCCTTCTTTCTTCTCAGTGATGTCCTGAACTCCTGGTCTCAGCACGGATTCGGACTCTTGGCATCAGCGTGGACTTGGCACAACGATTATGGCTCAGCATGGCAGTCTTTCAGCCCGGCGTGGCTGTATCCTGGACTGGCGTGGCAGTCTCTCAACCCAGCCTGGTGGTCTCTTGGCCTGGCATGTTGGTCTCTCAGCAGCCCGGCATGGCTTCAGTGTGGACGTCTGACCTTGAGATGATTCCAGAGTGGTCTCTTGGCCTCAAGAGCCTTGAGGTGAAGCCTGGCATGGTCTGGAGTCAAGGGTTAATGCAGACTGGAGGCTAGATGCCAACGTGGACTGAGTTGGAAGTACTGTTATTCTGAACATTTTATTTCTTTATTTTTCTAATATATTCCTAGGATATATAATGCTGGACTTTTAATTTCTTTATTTTTATCATTTTTTTCCGAAGAATTTGTACCTAGGTACCTTTGTACCTAAGATGGCAACTTGTAAACTTTTCACTGTACTCATATGAGCACATATGACAATAAAACTAATTCTAATTCTATTTCTACCATTTAGGGAATTGTAAATTAGAAATGCAAACTTACAAACTAACATTAAGGTATGTCATTGAATTCCTTTAAGCAGATATCTGCAGGGAATTAAGAAAATTCCTGTTCTGTCAACTTTTTTTTATTTTAAAAATATACTTTATTCATAAAAATATCTTTTTATATATACATCAGTCACAAACACAGTTTGGATCTGTACAGTAGCATATCAAAGAAACAAAGAAACATTGGCGTTTGACCAAAGGCATCTCTTACTTGAACCAGGAGGGTCCGGTAACTGTACGGACCCCCAATTAACTTCAGCAGAAAGACCTCAGACAGTGGTCTCCCGACTGTGCCTAGGCGGCAGCTGCCCCGAGCTTTAGTGCGTCCCTCAGCACATACTCCTGGACATCAGAATGTGCCAGTCTGCAACACTTGGTCAGGGTCAACTGCTTGTTCTGGAAGATGAACAAGTATTGCGTAGATGAAAGAGTGTCTTTCACTGAGATGATGGTCCTCTAGGTGCACTAGATGTTTGTCTCAACGTGCATCCTGGGGAACAGACTGTAGAGCACAGACACCCATGTTATGGAGCTGCTCGGGACGAACCTTGACAAAAACTATTGCATCTTTCTCCAGACCTCCTTTGCAAAGGCACATTCCAGAAGGAGATGTGTGACAATCTCAACTCCCCCTGCAGCCGCATTGAGGGCAGAGTGTGCTGGTGCAGACTAACCAAGCATACATGAAGGATCTCACAGGTCCCTTCTCATCACCTGCCAAGTGATGTCTTGGTGCATGTTGGGAAGTTCTGGTGATGAGGCATTCTGCCAAATGATTTTGACAGTCTGCTCAGGGAACTACGTGATAGGATCCACCCTCTCCTTTTCCTGCAGCATCTCGGGTGTGCTAGTGCTGACAACTTTCTGATGGACTTGTGGTCATAGGTGTTTTTCTCTGCAAATTTTTCCATGAAGGACAGGTGATACAGAAAGGTCCAACTACTTGGAGTGTTCCGCGGCAATAAGGCCAGTCCCATCCTTTGCAACACCGCGGACAGGTAGAACCTCAGTATCTAGTGACACTTGGTGTTTGCTGCACACATAGGTGGCCATCAGGATGAGGACAATGTTGGGCACGTTCTTCCACCCATATAGAGTTTTCTACATGGCGTCCCTGTGGACACAGTCCATCTTAGACTTCTAGATGAAGTGGAAGATGGCTCAGGTGACTGCAACGGCACAGTTATGGGGAATAGACCAGACCTGCGCCATGTACAACAAAAGAGAGAGAGTGCCTCACACCTGATGAACAGGATTTTACCTGCAATGGAGAGGGAGCAGTGCTCCCAAAATACCAGTTTCTGCCTCCCTTGCTCCACCCAATATTTTGCACATGTCCTGGCCCCTCCAAATCATATTCCTAGCACCTTCAGGTAATCTGTCCTGTTGGTGAAGGGGATAAAAGAAGTACCAAAAAAGTCCATCCTACCATTCCCCAACTGCAAATCTTGGATGAATGAACCGGGAAATCTACTCCCTACTGAAGACCAGACGTGCAGCATTCAGGTTGGATGACATATACAAGAAATCCAGATATGACCTCCACAAAGCCATCAGAGATGCCAAGACGCAGTACCGGACCAAGCTAGAGGCCCAAACCTACCTAAGAGACTCCTGCCACCAATGGCATGGCCCAAGCAATATTACCAGATACAAAATGAAGCAGAGCAAGATAGCAGACAAAGACACATCGCTCCCTGATGCGCACAATGCTTTCTATGCTCGGTTTGAGCAAAATACCAGCAGCACGGTGATATCTGCCTGACAGTCCTGACATACCTGTTCCCTCCGTCGTTGCTGCAGAAGTCAGATCAGTCTTCCTGAGAGTCAGCGTAATGGGCCTGGACGGTGTCCCCAGCCAAGCACTCAGATACTGTGCAGATCAACTGGTGAGGTATTCACTGACATCTTCTACGTCTCCCTCCTACAAGTCGAAGTCCCCACCTGCTTCAAGGAGACTACCATCTGCCCGGTACCAAAGAAAACATGTGCAACGGGCCTGTGGCTCTGACCTCCATAATCATGAAGTGCTTCGAGAAGCTGGTCATGGCCCACATTAACTCCAGTCTCCCAGCCTGCCTCAATCCTCTACAATTTCCCTAGCCCTGCACTCATCCCTAGAACATTGTACAACAAAGACACCTATGTCAGACTCCTCTCATTGACTACAGCCCCGCCTTTAACAACATTATCCCCTCCAGACTGAACTCAAAACTCCACGACCTTGGTCTCGGCTCCTCCCTCTGCAACTGAATCCTCAGCTTTCTGATCCACAAAAACACTCAAAACTGGAGCATGCCAAGGATGCGTCCTCAGCCCCCTACTGTACACACTGCACACCCTTGACTCTCTTGCTAAATTCTGAATGAACAGCATCTACAGGTTTGCTGACAACACCAACGCAGTGGGATGGATATCAAACAACGATGAGTCAAAATACAGAAGGGAGATAAAGGGCTTGGTGACATGGTGCGATGAAAATAACCTCTCTCTCCACATAAGAAAAACTAAAGAACTGATCATTGACTTCAGAAAGAAAAGAGAATACGCCCCCATCTTCATCAATGAACTGAGGTTGAGAGGGTGGAGAGCATCAAGTTCCTCGGAATGACGATGACCAACAACCTGTCCTGGACTTCCCATGTACATGTGATAGTCAAGAAGTCACAACAACGTCTCTTCTTCCTCAGGCAGCTCAGGAAATTTGGCATGTCCAAAAGGTCCCTCGCCAACTTCTACAGATGCACCATTGAAAGCATACTGTCTGTGTGCATAACGGCTTGGCACAGCAACTCCTCTGCCCAGGGCCGTAAGAAACAACAGAAGGTGGTGTGTACAGCTCAGACCATCTCAGAAGCCAACCTTCCATCCATGGACTCCATTTACATGGCTCGCTGTCGCAGAAAGACTGCCAACATCATCAAACACCCATTGCACTTTGGCAATGATCTCCTACAATCTCTTCTGTCAGGCAGAAGATGCAAAAACTTGAACACTCGCTCGAGCAGGTTCAGGAACAGCTTCTTCCTGGCTGTTATCAGACTGATGAATGGACTCTAGCCTCAAATAATGATGATCTTGCTAACGTTGATCTCGCCTAAGTCTTTTTGATCTGTACATCCTTGCTTACCATGATCCGCCTGTGAAGTGAGAGACAGAGAGAAGCTGCCCTCAATTTGTCAACCTTGTCACAGAATTATTGTAACTTTATATTAGAGTTGATAGTAAAAGACTTTATAACAATTGGTAGCAATTAACATCCTTTCTAATCTTTTGTATTAAGGTTGGTAGGGAATATAAACTGCAACACAGAATTTGGAAGAGTCCTTAATGTTAAGTAAGCATCCCGGTTATTGGCAATTAATGTGATGCAGCTAGGAAATGTCTGGGAAGGAGTATTACTTTCAATTCTGGAATGTAATTGAATGAGGTGCATTGTAAGATTCCAAAGACAGATGTTAAAGTATCTGGTAAATACTATGGGATCATGGGAGGACCTAGGGCTGACCATAGAGTTGTCCATCATTGATTGTATGTTTACAAGATTGGATGAGTAGATTAGGGGAACATGGTTAACAATGACATCAATATTGCAATAGTTACTGCAATGCAAAATGTATAAAAATGCTGTATTTGGCTGGGATAGGCAGAATGACCTAGAGAGGGACCTCTCTCATGCTGCATTGGTTAGGCACTCTGAATAAAGGTCGATTATGCTGTTAAACACAGGACTCAAAACTCCTCTTTGATATATCCTTCCAACAACATTGCAGACCAAAGTGTGATAGGTGCTGCTAATGTGTTGTCAGTCCAGAGGAGTCCACATTCTACAGAGACCCATTCAGACAGTGAATTAAACACAGGTCCAGAAGCAACACAGATCAATCCTAAGGGGAAAACAAACTTTGCGCAGGAGACCTTCAGGGTCAATTCTATTTCTTAAGGTAGAGAACCACAGAAGACATACTTAATAAAACAGTGCAGCGGGCAGTATAGACACTAGACACTAGAATTTCTTACAGTGGAGCAAAGAAACTTCACAAGCTCAAATAGTGTCCAACTTTAAGTACCAAATTATTTTACTAAAAATATGATGAAGCAGGATGCAGCCAGGGAAAGGCAAAAGCCAAAAAAAAACACCAAACCTACACAAAGAATAAATCAGGTAGATCAGTCACCAACAGAATGTAAACTCAAAGTTTTCCAAGGCAAAATTGACGACTCAGACCAAACAATTTCATAGAATCCCTACAGTGTGGAAACAGACCATTCAGTCCAACACATCCACACCAACTCTGTGAAGAGCATCCCACCCTGACTCACCCCCCTACCCTGACCCTGTAACCCTGTATATCCCATATATAACCATGTATATCCACCTAACCTACACATCCCTGGATACTATGGGCAATTTAGCATGGCCAATTCACCTAATTTGGACTGTGGGAAGAAACCAGAGCACCCAGAGGGGACCCACACAGACACAGGGAGAACGTGCAAACTCCACACAGACAGTTTCCAGATGCTGGAATTGAACCTAGGTCCCTGGCATTGTGAGGCAGCAGTGCTAACCACTGAGCCATGATCCACTCTAGCAAGCTGCCATTAATATAAAAGGGCATCTCACAAATTTCATGTTAGATATGGTAGTATGTATCACAATATCAAAGTCTGAGAATGGTGGAGATCTGAAATAAAAACAAAGTGCTAGAGAAACTCAGGCTTGGTGGCATCTATGGAGAGAGAAAGACTTAACATTTTGATTCGATATAACACATCTTCTCCAAAGAAGTCATGTTGGACTCAAAATGTTAACTTTATTTCTATTTCCTCAGATGTTGCCAAACCTTCTGAGTTTCTTCAGCCCTTTCTGTTTTTATCAGACAGTGAGTCCTGGTTGACTAAATACCACTTACAGCAGACAGGAGTTAAATTATATGGTCCAAGGCAATGCACTTAATGTTAAAACTATGTAATAATCAATTCTCCAACATTAGGGATATAAAATACTAGAAAATCTATATGTATTTCACAAGCAGAAACTGTCACTTCTAAGTAGAAAAGTTTGCATTGACTTCAAAGTCATTCAAAAGCAAGAAGGAATGTAAGAAGAAATAGTTAAGAAACAATTGTTCAAGGAACAGCCAGTAGAACATTTTACAGGGCTCCATATGCTCATGGTGAAACCTAAAAACAAATTAGAATTTCCGGAGGTTAACTGTCAACACTGACATTGTAATAGAAAGCTGTGACTATGCTGGTTTGTCAGAAATATTTTCCACTGCTGTCAACACTGAATAGAGTTCACTGAAGAGAGTTCAGATTTCAAGAGACCACAAATTTCAAGTAAAAAGACAAAGAGACAACAACTGACAGTATGCCCATTAGAGACACTTGAAGCATCCACAATTGAATTGAGTCAGATTGCAACACAGCACAGTGAATAACTAGTTCTGACAAATGCAAGTCACACAGAGTATGAAGTGACTAGAATGGGACAAGTTCAAGTGGAACATCACACTTCCAATATCTTCCATAGAAGAATCCTCGACAACCATAATGGATATCACATCAAGCAAGAGGAATCTTCATGTAGCATAACTGAGGAAGTGAACAAGTTGATTTCACCAATAATTCAATCACTGAAGTCGATTAAGAATGTCCGAACTAATCAGCAAATTAAAGTATTTGTTCTACCTAATTCAGCACAGATCTACAGGCAGATTTGAAAACAAATATTCATTGAGACAAATTTAAAGATGTGGTGCATACAACTCTGTGGCAGAAAGCACTACAAAGAGGTAAGTAATGTCTCCAGACGAAAGGAATTGCAAAGAGAAAAGCATCTTCTCTAACAAGGACGGCATTCTCTGTACAAGAAATACAAGAGATTTAAGGTCACGCAATTCAAAATAGAACCTTAGACTTCAGATGATTGGGAATGACAGTCCAAGACACCCATCTTCTGCCCAAGAATTGACTATTCCCCCAAGACTAAATACATCACTTTTGTGAGAATAGTAAAATCTCCAGATCAATCAAATTTATAAAATTAAAGACTTGGGAGATATAGTGTAGTAGTAAATGTAAAAATATAAACAATTGTATAAAATTAACAATTATCAGTGAAAACAAATCTTAGACAAAGTGTTGTATATGAGTTTGAAAAGGCTGGGACTCGATTGAGTCCAACAAACACTCATTGTGTTTCATTGTGATGAAATAAAAACAGAAATTGTTGTAAGAGAATCAGCAGGTCTGACAGAATCTGTAGAGAGAAAGCAGAGATAATATTTCAGGTCCAGTGAACCTTATTCAGAACTGACTGTAGCTAGGAAAAGGTTCGTACATATACAGTGAGGTTTTTTTGGGGGGGTTGGGGATGGTTGGGGGAAGAATAAATGATAGCTGGTGTTTATAGTTCGCAGTCCATGTGATGACAAGGCCTGGTGTCTGGAGTTTGGGATAAGAACATGGGAGAATGCGTTCAAGTCCTAAAATTGTTAAACTCGAAACTTAATCCAGAAAGCTGCAGGGTCTCTAAGTAGAAAATGAGGTGCTGTTGTCCAACTTGCTCTGAGCTTTGCTGGAGCATTGTGGTAAGCCTGGGACAGAGATGTTGACCAGGGAACACAGTGATGTGTTGAAATGGCAGGCAATCAAAAGTTCAGAGTCATTTTTGCGGACTCGTTGTGATGATGTCAATGACAGTCAAGTTGGTTGGAGAGTAAAGTAGGGTTTTGTGGGACACAGATCTAAGGCAAAATCTTCCCAACAGCCATTGTAGTAATGTTGACTCTATTCTTATAACCTGTCAATAGTTACAAAGATGCAATAAACCACATCTTGTTTTCTCCAGAAAAATTTTCTTGTTAGACCAGAAGGTTGCTACCCTCACACACACAATGGAAACCCTGAAAGGACCTAGAGACTTAGAAAATATGGATGGCTTCACATGCATCACAGGTAAGTGACAACAGAATGAGGGTCATAAGGTAGGGATTTAGAGAGATGGGAAAGGAAGAAGACAACTAGAGGAGGTAGTAGGTCTCCCCATTCTTGCTTTTGTGTTCATCAATCAGGCACCTGTGCATGTTGAACGCTCCCCACTACAGGGTTATGTATTGGGCTTCCTGAAGGGTGTGTACTCTGCCTACTGTTGAGTGAATACCAATGATGGCAACATGAGGACGTTGGAACAAAGGAACATGTCATTTAGGAGTATGTTGGCCATTCTGCCTGTCAGCCTGCTCTATTATTCACTAAAATTATGGCTGATATAGTTGTTGTCTCAAATCCACTTTCCTGTCCACTCTCAAATACTCTTGATTCTCTTGTCAATCACAATTCTATCTAACTCAGCCCTGAATAAATTCAATGACTCTTCTGGCATTAGGAATTCCATAGACTAAATGATCTGCTGAGAGATAATAAATTCTCATCCTTGATATCAATGCAAGACCACTTATTTTTAAATTATGTCCCCTAACATTAGCCTTTTTTTTAACAAAGGGAAGCATATTCTTTGAATCCACTGTGTCCATAAGGCCATAAGACATAGGAGCAGAAATTAGGCTATTCAGCCCATTGTGTCTGCCCTGCCATTCCATCATGGCTGATAAGTTCCTCAACCCCATCCTCCTGCTTTCTCCCTGTAACCCTGAATCCCCTTGATAATCAAGAACCTATCTATCTCAGTCTTAAATGTACTCAATGACCTGGCCTCCACAGCCTTCTGTGGCAGTGAATTCCATAGATTCACCACTCTCTGGCTGAAGAAGTTTCTCCTATCTCCGTTCTAAAAGGTCTTCCATTTACTAGAATGGGACAAGTTCAAGTAGAACACCTGTGCCCTCAGATCCTAGTCTCTTCTACCAATGAAAGCATCTTCCCAACATCCGTTTTTTCCAGGCCATTCAGTATTCTGCAAGTTTCAATTAGATGCCCCCCTCATCTTCTAAACTCCAATGAATATAGTCCCAGCGTCCTCAAATGTTCCTCATATGTTAAGCTTTCCATTCCTGGGACCATTCTTATGAACCTCCTCTGAACCTGCTCCAGGGCCAGTACATCCTTCCTGAGATATGGGGCCCAAAACTGCACACAATACTCCAAATGTGGCCTGACCAGAGCCTTATAAAGCCTCAGTAGTACATCCCTGCTTTTATATTCAAGTCCTCTCAAAATAAATGCCAACATTTCATTTGCCTTCCTGACTACTGACTCAACCTGCAAGTTTACCTTGAGAGAATCCTGGATTAGAACTCCCAAGTCTCTTTGCACTTCAGACTTCTGAATTTTCTCCCGATTTAGAAAATAGTCCATGCTTTTATTCTTCTTCCCAAAGTGCATGACCTCACACTTTCCCATGTTGTACTCCATCTGCCGCTTCTTTGCCCACTCTCCTAACCCGTCCGAATCCTTCTGCAGCCTTGCCACCTCCTCAATACTACCTGTCCCTCCACCTATCTTTGTATCATCTGCAAACTTAGCCAGAATGCTCACAGTTCCTTCATCTAGATCATTAATGTATAAAGTGAAAAGTTGTGGTCCCAGCACTGACCCTTGAGGAACACCACTTGTCACCAGCTGCCATCCTGAGAAAGACCTCTTTACCCGCACTCTCTGCTTTCTGCCAGACAGCCAATCTTCTATCCATGCTAGCACCTTGCCTCTAACACCGTGGGTCCTTATCTTACTCAGCAGCCTTTTGTGTGGCACCTTATCAAAGGCCTTCTTGAAGTCCAGGTAGATAACATCCATTGGCTCTCCTTGGTCTTCCCTGCTTGTTACTTCCTCAAAGAATTCTAGCAGATTTGTCAGGCATGAACTCCTCTTGATGAAACAATGCTGACTCTGTCCTATTTTACTATACATTTCCAAATATTCATAAATCTCATTCTTTACGATGGACTCCAAAATCTTATCCACGACCCAGGTTAGGCCTGTAATTTTCCATCTTTTGTCTTACTCCCTTTTTTAAACAGGGCTGTCACGTTAGCGATTTTCCAGTCCTCTGGGACCCTCCCTGACTCTAGCAATTCCTGAAGGATCACCACTAACGCTTCCACCATCTCTTCAGCTATCTCCTTTACAACTCTGGGTGTAGTCCATCTGGTCCAGATGATTTGTCCACCTTCAGGCCAATCAGTTTTACTAGCACCTTTTCCTTGGTGATGGCCACCATACACAGCTCTGCCTCCGGCTCTCTTGAATTTTTGGGATATTACTCGTGTCTTCCACCCTGAAGGTCCAATGTTCACTTTTGCCTCTCTTTTGCCCCTTATATACCTAAAGAAACTCTTACAGTCTTCATTTATATTACTGGCTAGCTTACCCTCATATTTAATCTTCTCCCTCCTTATTTCTTTTTTGTTGCCCTCTGTTGGTCTTTGTAAGCTTCCCAGTCCTCTGGTTTCCCACTGCCCTTCGCCACATTATATGCTTTCTCTTTTGCTTCTATGCTATCCCTGACTTCCTTAGTCAGCCATGGTTGCCTCATCCTCCCTGTACCATGCTTCTTTTTCCTAGGGATGAAAGTCAAGTCCCCTCAAGTTTCTATATGTTTCAACAAGATCACTCCTCATGCTTCCAAAGTCCAATCAATACATATATGACCTATCCAACATTTTCTCATCAGAAAAACCCCTCAGCGCAGGAGCAAGTTGAATTTTATGATCTGTTTCTATCATAAAACATCCTTTTCCAAACAAGGAGACTAAAACTGTATGGTGTACTCCAGATATGGGCTTGCCAAGACCCTGTACAATTGCATTAAAGTGTTCATACTCTTGTATTCCATTCCCATTGTAATAAATGCCAACATTCCATTTGCCTTTCTAATAACATACTGTTCCTGTAAGTTTTTTTGTGATACATGTGATTCAAGAAAACTATTGGAAAAAGTAGTGAAGAAGAAAATTAATTTCCATTTAGACAAGGCAAGGTTTAATCAGGATTGCCAGCATGGCTTTCTAAGAGAGAAGTCATGCCTAACATATCTGGTGGAACTTCTCGAGGAGGTGACTATGAAGGTAGGGTAGTTTACGTGAATTTTAGCAAGGTTTTTGAAAAGCTCTCGCATGGGAACATGATAAAAGTTGATAAAACCACATGGGATCCAGGGTAAATTGGTAAGATGGATCCAAATTTGACTTAGTGACAGGAGACATAGGGTGGTGGTACAAAACTGTTCATGTGACTGTAGCCCAATGTGCAATGTTGTACCACAAGAATTAGTGCTGGGTCTCTTATTGTTTGTGAAATTCATAAATGATGTAGATGAGAATTGGGAGGAATGATAATTAAATTTGTGGATGACACCAAGATTGGCTGGGTGGCTGACAGTGAGAAGGAAATTGTTCAGCTGCAGGAGAATGTAAATGGATTGGTGAAATGGGCAGATCAATGGCAGATATAATTTCACCTTGATAAATGTGATGTACTTTGGAAGAAGGAACAAGATAAGGGAGTACTCAACGAATGGCAAGACTTTAAGAAGCTAAATAAACAGAGGGATCTGTGCTTGTTCATAGATCCCTGAAGGTTGGAGGGCAAGTTAATATGGTAGTTAAGAAGGCATATGGGATGTTTGCCTTTCACAGTTATGGCACAGAGTATAAAAGCAGGAAGATCATGTTGGAGCTGGAGTAATGTGTGCAGTACTGATATCCACATTATAGGAAGGATGTGATTACACTGGATTTGGGGCAAAGGAGATTAGAACCTGGATTATCTCAGGTTGTTTTCTTTGGAACAGGGGAGGCTGAGGAACCTGATAGAAATGTTTAAGATCTGAAAAGCACTGCCTAGGAGGGTAGTTGGGGCAGGAAAACTCACAACTTTTAAAAAATATTTGGATGAGCATTTCAAATGTCACAACATTCAAAGCTATGTGCCTAGTGCTGGAAAGTGGGACAAGTATAGGTAGTATATTTTTGGTGGTTTGGACTCAATGGGTCGAAGGGCTTCTTCTGTACTGTATGATTCTACGTACCGGGATCCCTTTGTACCACAGTTCTGCAATCTCTTCATATAAGTAATGCTGCATTTCTATTCTTCCTGCCTAAGTAAAGCAGTTCATATTCAGTCACATTATACTCCATCTGCTAAATACTTGTCCACTCATTTAATCTGCCTACATCTCTTTGCAGACTCTTTATCTCCTCTTGATAACTTACTTATAAATTATCTTGGAGTGATCAGCAAATTTGGCAACCTGTCCATTTGGCCTTGCTATCGATACAGGATTGAAAATAGTTTAAGGCCCCAGCATTGATTTGTGTGATCTGTGTGGCACTCCATGAAGGTCAACTTACCAGCTTGTAAAAGACTTATTTCTTACTCTTGCTTCCTGTTAGCTACCTAATTCTTTATCCATTTTAATATGTTACCCATGACGCCACACACATTGTGAAGAAGGAACCTTTGACGTGACACATTGTCAAATGCTTTGTGGAAATCTGTGTACAACACATCCACAGTACCCCTTTGTTCGCTTTGCTTGTTACTTCCTCAAAAAACTCCAAAAAAATTAAACCTCAAAAAATTTGCCTCATCACACTGGCCCCAATATTCAGATGGCCAACATCATTGACGCAATATAGATGAAACTTGTAGACAGGGTAAAAGACAACACAGTGTGGAGCTGGAGGAACACAGCACACTAGGCAGCATCAGAGGAGCAGGAACGTTGACGTTTCAGGTTGGGACCCTTCTTCACTTGTAGCGAGTGTAGACTTCTATGTTGGAACAATGTGGAATCCCTAACGCAGCTGACTCCATGGGAGTTGCCTGAGAAATTTGAAGATTCTGATTGGCAATTCCTCTGTGTCTGGAACCCACTGAAAGAGTCTATTAATGCCTGTGAATTCAGTTCCAACTTAAGTTTAGAAGTTAACTGGAAACTTTAGAGTCATTGACAGAGTCATAAGAGTCATTACAGCATAGAAGAGGGCCATCAGCCTACTGAGTCTGTGTCGATCTACCAACACTCATCCTGCTTACCAGCACTTGGCCCATAAACTTGAATATTGGGACATTTTAAAGGCCCGTTGATCAGAGTTCAGGACCAGCATGTTCCTGTGTGGATGAAAAATAAGAATGGCAAGATTTGGGAAATCTGGATGAAACTGAAATCAGACAAGGCCCTTGACGAACAGAAAGGAAGCAGGAGAGAACTTAAACAAGGAATTAGGAGGGCTAAGAAATGTCCTTGGCAAGTAGGATTAAGGAGAATCCAAGGCATTTTTGTACAAATATTAAGAGCAAGAGGGTAACTAGGGAAAGGTAGATTCACTTATAGACAAAGGAAGGAATTCGGACATAGAGCTAGAAGAAGTGAGTGAGGTTCTTAATGAGTACTTTGTATCTGTATTCACCAAGGACAACATGCATGATGGTAAGATTAGAGAGGGCTACGTTGATATTCTAGTGTATATATAGATATTAAGGAGGAGGTGGTGTTGGGTGTTTTTAAAATAAGTCTCCAGGGCCTAATGGGATCTATCCCAGAGCACTGAAGGAGGCAAAGGAGGAGATTGCTGGGGCCTTGACAGAGATCTTTGTATTTTTGCAGCACCAGGCATACCTAAAAATGAGGTGTCAACCTGGTGAAGTTACCTCATCAACCTCCGGATTCAACGCATCATTCTCCACCACTTCCGCCACCTGCAATCTGATCCCACTACCAATGATATATTTCCCTCCCCAGCCTTATCTACCTTCCGGAGGGACCGCGCTCTCTGTGAGTCCCTCGTCTGCTCCACAGTCCCCACTAGCCCCACCAACCCTGGCACTTTTCCCTGCAACCGCAGAAAGTTACACCTGTCCCTACATCTACCCCCTCACCTCCATCCCAGACCCAAAGAAAACCTTCATCTGCACATCTGCTAATGTGGTATATTGTATCTGCTGTTCCCGATGAGGCCTCCTCTACATCGGAGAAACCAAGTGGAGGCTTGGAGACCGCTTTGTGGAGCACCTACGCTCAGTTCGTGACAAACGACAACACCTCCCAGTCGCGAACCACTTCCACTCCCCTTCCCACTCCTTGGACATGTCCATCCTGTGCCTCCTCCAGTGCCACAATGATGCCACCCAAAGGCTGGAGGAACAGCATCCCATATTCCGCTTGGGAACCCTGCAGCCCAATGGTCTCAATGTGGACTTCACAAGCTTCAAAATCTCCCCACCCCCGACCTCATCCCAAGACCAGCCCATCTCATCCCCGCCTCCTTGACCTGTCCGTCTCTTCTCCCACCTATCCATTCCTCCCACCTCACTGACCAACCCCCCACCCCCACTTCCTACCTACTAGCCTCATTCCCGCCTCCTTGACCTGTCCATCTTCCCTCCCACCTACCCGCTCCTCCCTCCTCACTGACTAACCCCCATCCCAACTCCCTACCTACACTCACCTTTACTGGCTTCATCCCCGCCTCCTTGACCTGTCCGTCTTCTCTCCACCTATCTGGTCCTCTATCCACCTTCTATCATCACCTCCCCCTCTCTCTACTTATTTCAGAGCTCTCTTCCCCTTCCCCATTTCTCAGGAAGGGTCCAGACCCAAAACGTCAGCTTTCCTGCTCCTCTGATGCTGCCTGGCCTGCTGTGTTAATACTGAAGACTTGTGGTCCAGAACTTGACATCCCCTTAGCCAAGATGTCCAGCACAGTTACAATAACATCTGCCTGACAATGTGGAATATTGTCCATGTACTGATAAAACAAGACAAATTCAACACAACCAACTACCACCCCATCAGTTTACTTTCGATTAACAGTATAGAGATTGAAGGTGTCACCAACAGTGCTGCTCAATAATAACTTGCACACTGACATCCAGTTTGGGTTCTGCCAAGGCCACTCAGCTCATGAACTCATTACAGCCTTGGTTCAAATATGGACAAAAGCACTTAATTCCAGAGTTGAGATGAGAGTGACTGCCCTTGACATCAAGTTCATATTTGACCAAGTGTGGTATCAAGGAGCCCCAGCAAAACTGGAATCAATGGGAATCAGGTAGAAAACTCTCTACTGGTTGGAATCATACCTGGCACATGGAAGATGGTTGTGCTTATTGGAGGTCAGTCATCTCACCTCAGGGACATTTCTGTAAGAGTTCCTCAGGGTAGTGTCCTAGGTCCAACCATCTTCAGCTGCTTCATCATAAGGTCAGAAGTGGGGTTGTTCACCAGTGATTCCATAATATTCAGCACCATTTGCAACAACCCAGATACTGAAGCAGTCCTGTTCATATGTGTTAAGATCTGGACAATGAGCAGGCTTGGGGTGAGAAGTGGCTCACACAAGCTGTCTACTAGGACCACTACAGTAAACAGTTTTGGAGACCTTTTTCATTTAGAGTCATAGAGTCATAGGGATATACAGTACGGAAACAGACCCTTCAGTCCAATTTATCCATGCTGACCAGATATCCTAAATAAATCTGGTCCGATTTACCAGCATTTAGCCCATATCCCTCTAAACCCTTCCTATTCATGTACCCATCCAGATGCCTTTTAAATGTTGTAATTCTACTGGCTTCCACCACATCCTGTGGTGGCCCATTCCATACACACGCCACCTTCAGCGTGAAAAAGTTGCCCTTGATATCCATTTTAAATAATTCTTCTGTCACCTTAAACCTATACCTTCTAGTTTTGGACTCCCCCAACCCAGGAAAAAGACCTTGTCTATTTACCCAATCCATGGTCCTCGTGATTTTATAAATCTCGAGAAGGTCACCCCTCAGCCTCCAATGCTCCAGGGAAAATAGTCCCAGCCTATTGAGCCTCTCCCTATAGCTCAAACCCTCCAACCCTGTGAACATCCTTGTAAATCTTTTTTGGACCCTTTCAAGTTTCACAACACCCTTCCTATAGCAGGGAGACTGAATTGCATGTAGTATTCCAAAAGTGGCCTAACCAAACTCCTTCTTCACTATCCTATATTCCTGAAACTTCACTTTCAAGGAACTATGAACTTGCACTCCAAGGTCTCTTTGTTCAGCAACACTACACAGGACCTTACCATTAAGTGTATAAGTCCTGCCCTGCTTTGCCTTTCTAAAATGCAGGCGGTGGTGGGGGGGTGGTGGTGGGGGTAGAATCTATAGTACAATCCCAATAAGATGATCATCCCTTTCTTATTTCTTATTTCTCAGCTCCACCCAAATAACTTCCCTGGGCATATTCCCAGGAATATCCTCCCTACGTACAGCCGTAATGTTATCCCTAATCAAAAATGCCACTCCCCCTTCCTCTTTCGATAATATGTGAATGCATGGTGAGACAAGAAGTGCTCCATTGTATAAAGTGAGGTTGGAGTGTCCAGTGAAAAGTGGTGAGGTGATGGAAAGGTGTAATAAAAAAACTCTCAGCTCCAGGAATACAATATGTCCTTGGTAATAGTATAGCTGGGTCACAGGTGGGAGTTATGTCTACTGTGGTTGAAAAGCCAGTGGAAAATCAGGCAACTGAGGTATTACAGGAAGTATATCCTGGGATTTTTCCTGACGGTGTTGTAAGAAGGTCACAAAGCCACAATTTGAAGCAGGAGGACAAATCAAAGAATAAAGATAAGAGAGTTGAAGTACCATTATCAGAGAAAATAACAAGAATAGGTGGAGAACAAAGTGGATATTTTTATTTCAGAGAAATTAATTGACTTACAACAGAAAGATGAAAAACTGAAGCAGTTGTATCAAAAATTATACACAGAAGAATCTGAGTATGCCCCAAAATGTTACTATCTTAAAAATGGTGTCTTGATGAGGAAATGGAGATAATCATGTATTCAGCCTGATGAGAAATGGGCAGAAGTTCATCAGGTTGTATTACTGATGGCTAATAGAAAGAAGGTATTATGGGTAGTACATGAATTACAAGTTGGATGTCATTTGGGAGTAAGGAAAAATCAAACCAAAATACAAAAACATTTTCACTAGCCTACACGGCACAAGGATGTAGTTGAATTTTGCCAAACATGTCCTATGTGTAAAGTAATTGGAAAACCTCAGGTAGTGATAAAACAAGCACCTTTAATATATTTTCCTGCATTTGAGGAACTTTTCACAAAGGTCTTAATTGATTACCTAAAACAAGAAGTGAGAATCAATATTTGTTGACGATAATGGATGTGTCCACTAGATTTCCTGAAGGCATTCAATTATGCAATATCACAGCTAAAAGAATTGTAGAAGAGTCACTCAAATTTTTCATTAGATATGGACTATCTAGTGAAAGGATCAAATTTTACATCAAAAATATTCGAGCAAGTTATGGATAGCTTAGGAAAAAAATAATTCAAATCCACCTGCATACCAAGCAAATTCACAGGGAGTGTTTAAACGGTGGCATCAAAATTTAAAGACCATGTTGAGGGCTTATAGTCAAGACAATCCAGATGATTGTGATAAAGGAATTCCATTTGTACTTTTTGCAATGAGGGATGCATCAAATGAATCCACCAAACTCAAGTCCCTTTGAATTAGTTTTTGGGCATGAGGCGAGAGGACCACTGAAATTAATTAAGGAGAAATTAGTGAATCAGAGTTCAGAGACAACATAGTTGGACTATGTGTCCAATTTTAGGAAAAGATTAAATAGAGCAGGGGAATTGGCTGGACAGCATTTGAAAATAGCCCAGCAAGTGATGAAGCAGGAAACAGACAAGAAATCGAAAATTCACAATTTTGCTAGTGGAGATAAAGTGTTAGTCTTACTTCCAATGGTAAGTGAACCTCTAAAAGTAAGGTTTAGTTGACCTTATCAAAGGGAAAGGAGATTGAGTGAGGTGAATTATTTGATAAGAACACCAGATAGAAAGAAATCTCACAGAGTGTGTCATGTGAATATGCTCAGAAGGTATTTTGATAAGGAAAGAAAGCCAAAGGAGAATGTGTTGCTGGTTACAACACAGAGTGAAGAACCAAGAATTGGGACATTCCTCAAATTCAATTGGACAATGAAGAAGTTCTCAAAAATTGGCATAAATTATTGAGTTATCTTCCAGTTGAAAATTGAAACTGCCTGAAAGTTATTGCAATCACATGGGGTGATATGTGGGAATCAGCTAGGAAGTACTAATCTAATAATGCATGATGTAGATATAGGAAATGCTGTTCTAATTAAGCAGCATCCTTATAGACTCTCTAAAGTTGGCACATGTTTAAATAGAGATTGAATGCATACTCAAAGACAACATAATTGAAGCGAGTTGCTGCAACTAGAGCTCACCCACAGTAATGGTGCCAAAACCAGATAGTACCCAATGAGAGACAACAAGGTGCAGGGCTGGATGAACACAGCAGGCCAAGCAGCATCATAGGAGCAGAGAGGCTGACGTTTCGGGCCTAGACCCTTCATCAATGAGTATGTGTGGACTATAACAAAGTCAATACAGTTACAAAGTTTGATTCATGTCCCATTCTATGTTTGGAAGACTGTATTGAGAAGGTGAGACAAGCAACTTGTGTTTCTGAATTGGACTTACTCAGAGGATACTGGCAGGTACCTTTATTTGAAACAGCAAAGACAATTTCAGCTTTTGTGACACTGAATGGACTATACCAATTTAAGGTCATGCCATTTGGTATGAAAAATGCACCAGCCACATTTCAAAGACCAAACAATAAAGTCATTTCCAAATTACCAGTTGTGTGGTGTACATCAACAACCTGGTAATTTTGTCACACATGGAAGGAACATTTGCAGCATCTATTGGAATTGTTCAGTCGACTTTGGGAGGCAGGCTTGGTGATCAACCTGGCTAAGAGTGAGTTTGCAAAAACCCAGTCACATTACTGGGCAATGTTATTGGACATGGGCAGATGGCCCCACAGAATGTGAAAACAAAGGTTATTGGGGAGTTTCCCATACCACTGATGAAGACTGTAGTGCTATGGTTACTGGGATTGAGTGGGTTTTATTAGCAGTTGGCACCAAATTTTAACAGTGAGTTTGCTCCACTGACTGAGTTCCTGAAGAAGTACAGGAAGTTTCAGTGGATGGCGAACTGTCAGAAGGCATTTGACAGCCTGAAAGCTGTGTTAACCATTGCCCCAGTGTTAGCCACACCTAATCATGTGAAGCCACTCAAGGTGGTTATCGATGTGTGAGTTGGTGCTGTACTCTTACAAGAAGATGATGAGAAAATAGAAAGACCTGTTGGGTATTTTTTCCAGAAAATTGAATACTCATCAACAGTAATATTCCATGGTTGAGAAGGAAACTTTGAGCTTGCTGTTGGCGTTACAACATTTATATTGCCAGTAGTATCTGAGAGAATCGTATATACTGATCATAATCCATTAACATTTTTTGAGAAATTTAAGGACAAACGTTCCAGACTGAATAGATGGAGCTCATTAATGCAGGCATTCAATTTGAAAGTTATACATGTGGCAGGACGAGAGAATGTAATTGTCGATGTGTTTGTTGTGACTTCGATGAAGAAAGACAGAGGTGTTCGGCAGCAGAAGTAAACAGACTGAAATAGAATTTGGTAGTGAATGTTTGCATGCTTAGAGTAAACGTAACTGATATGTATTGTAGTGGACTAATTGAGTAAGACTAAGGGTTTTTTAAAAATCAAGCCATCTTTGTGTATTGATGGTTTTTTTTTAAGGGATGAAGGAGTGATGATGCTGTGACTTTAACAAGTTATTTTGTCCTGGTTTTTTTGAAGAGATGTTGTGAGGCAGTGGCACCAACCAGTCTACCAGAACAACTACAGTAAACAGCTTGGGATTTGGGTCTTGGGTTTCTTTTTTAACATCCTGAATGGCTGTGGCCAGCTCTCACAGATGAGGATTTCTGGGTTTCTAGGTTTAGCTTCAAGTAGAAGCTATTGGGGTCTCAACACAGTTGGAAGTTTCAGTGGATGTTTCCTATTTGCTACTCTCTGAATTTTCCTTTTTGCCAAGGGGTGTATTTACAGGATGTTACTATATTGGGACAGTTAATCACTAATAGTTACTGTATTTTTTATTCTGTTAAGTTTACCAATAGAGGTAAGTTATTCTAAATTCCTCTTTCTTTGGTTGTATTTTAACTGCAGTGTTTAACTAAATTGTATTTTGATTAACACTGAGAGGTTTAACCAGTTGCATTGCATCTAGGCACTTCACATTTGCCTTTAAAAAGAAAAAGTTAGGGTTTAGGCTACCTTCTTAAAATATTTTGAGGGGTTCTGGTCTGGTCCATAACAAGACAAATATCGGGCAATGACCATCTCTAGTAAGAGGCAATCTAACCACCATCCCTTGACATTCAATGATGTTACCATCACCACATCCTCCACTACTGATATCCTGCTGGACTTGCCACATAAACACAGTGGCTACAAGAGCAGGTCAAATGCTAGAAATACTGCGGTGAGTAACTCAGCTCCTGACTCCCCAGATCTACAGGATATAAGTCAGGAGTGTGATGAAATACTCTCCACTTGCCTGGATTGATGCAGTTCCAACAACTCAAGAAGCTTGACACCATCTAGGACAAAGCAGGTCACTTGATTGGCACCACATCCACAAGCATCCATTCCTCCACCACCAATGCTCAGCAGCAGCAATGTGTGCTACCAAAAGATGCACTGCAGAAATTCATCAAAGATCCGCAGACAGCACCTTCCAAACCCATGACTATTCTATCTAGTAGGACAAAGGTAGCAGATACATGGGAACACCACCACCTGCAAATTCTCCTCCAAGCCATCCTGACTTGAAAATATATCGTCACTCCATTAGTGTTTTTGTATCAAAACTCTGGAATTGCCTCTCCAACAGCATTATGGGTATATCTACAGCAAATAGATTGCAGCAGTTTAAGAAGACAATTCACCACCACTTTCTCAACGGCAATAAATACTGATCTAGCCATCAACAGCCATACCCCACGAGTGAATTTATAAAATAAAGCGTTTGTGTCATCCAACTTAGCTTCTTATGTGACTCAGGGTAATACTTGATTTCATCATGTTCCTTTGGAAAGCCTTGGGATGTTAAACACAAAAGTTGTTGTGTATTTGTATTAATGGCCTAGGCTTTCTTTTTAGCTTTGGTCTCTCAACAAATTGAAACATTGCCACTATATCTACCATATCAAACTCTTCCATAATAAAGATCTCTAACTGGTCATTCTTCAGTCTCCACTTTTCTTGACCATTCCTCAGTGCCAACCCCTTTCACTGCTCTTTATTATTTGGACAACAACCACTTTAAAGTTACTATTTTCTTTGGTCTCATACAAAATAAGTAGGAATTACGAACTTACAAGGTCTGTGAAGCTATGTTTGAAAATAGAAAGAATGACAGAAATACTTTAGTCCAAGAAGTGTGTATCATATTAAAACTTGACAACAAATTACTCAAATTTCTGACTCTCTCACCAATTGTTTTTCACTTACTCCCTAATGCACTTAGAGGCTACAGTGTGCAGGGTCCTATGCACTGTCCAACGCTCCAAGTCAAAGGAACAATAAAAGCATGTGTCTCTGAACTTGCCCTTATCCTCATGGTCCCACATGCCACACTCATTCATTTATTACACAGTACTTCAAGAATTCTAGTAGTTTACTGTTATAATTTATCACATTGCCATACGTTTACCATTGGCAGGAATTCCTGAGGCATGCTCAGAAGCAACATCAGATCTGGAAATTTTTCCACTTAGCTTCATTTTTCACCAACAGTGATGGCAATGCCCCTTAGGGTAAGTAAACCACAAGATCCTCTATCATTCCTCTAAATGCTAATTATTCCTAGACAAGGTCATGGTCTCCAAAGCCCAGTTAACTCTGGTCATACCCAGGTTGTCCCAGGTCCAGGAAGTCAACATACGTATGCATGCATGATCCAAAGCCCAGTGAAAGTCTCCTTGACCTGAACACCTCCATGAGATCTGAGGCCCAGGAAACACTGTCGTAGTTCCAGGTTCTCACATGGCCTTAGTCTCAACATTACTCAAATATCAAGTCCCTTCCAGAAAGCTCCAGACTCTAAAATATCTGGATATATCCTGGTCAGAGCTAGGCTCCCAAAAGCTCAAGTGACTTCCACAGCCAGGCTGTCCATAGGCCACTTACAACATGATCCTAACTATCTCACATGCCACTTGGAGATAGCAAGAACTGTAGATGCTGGAGTCAGAATCAATACAGTGTGGAGCTGGAGGAACAGAACAGGTCAGGCAGCATCAGAGGAGCAGGAGAGTCAATGTTTTGGGCCTAGACCCTTCATCAGGATTGGGGGGGATGGTCTGAACGTTGTTTGGAGTCCATTGGGGATATGCCAGTTGCATAGGCAGGTACTGAGAAAGGAGATCTAGCTGTAGTAACAGGTTTGTTTCAGTCCTGATGAAGGGTCCAGGTCTGAAATGTCGACTCCTGTTCCTCTGATGCTGCCTGGCCTGCTGTATTCCTCCAGCTCCACACTGTGTTACCTCACAAGCCAGGTTACCTATCTATGACCCGGAACCTCTTGTATCACCCCTCTGTTCCGGTCACCAACCTCCCTGGTCACACCTAGCTCCATTAACCCAGTTTGTCGTACCCCTGAGACAACAAGGTGTAGGGCTGGATGAACACAGCAGGCCAAGCAGCATCAGAGGAGCAGGAAGGCTGACGTTTCAGGCCTAGACCCTACACCTGCATCATTTTTGATTAACACTCTGGTGACCCCTTTCTCCTCGATACCCCTGATCGCCTTGACACCCTGGTTACCCTGTACACCTCCATCACCTATGATGAAGACCCCCAGTGTAGTTGGGCTAGCTCCCTGCCTTCCCTCTTTCTCCCACCCCCACCAAGTCTCCTTACCCTGTGTTGACATTCAAGCTCCCCAGGCATTGTGAGGTCACAGTTCCACCCCACCTCCCCAAACCAGCCCGTCGCCGTGGAAACGGGAGGTTAGGGCGGGCTCATTGTGACGGGGGTGGGGGTGGGGGAGATCGGTTGCTATGGAGAGGGGTAGCCGTTACTGAGACGGTGGCCAGCAGACAGACGCCATTCCCCTAACTGTTAGCGGGGGGGGCTTCTAAAGGAGTCGAAGCAGAAACCACCCTTCCTCCTCTCCCTCTTGACAGCACGAGGCCTGGGGGCGGCAGCGGAGGAGGGGGAAACGGAGGCTGCGCTGCGGCTCGGCCGGGAAGATGGCGGCTTGAGAGGAAGAAAGCGGCCCCGCTGGCAGACAGTTCCGCAACGGCCTCCGCCCCTTCCTCCAGACGGCCCTCCCCCCGGCAGTGACTCCCGACAGGACTGAGAGAGAAGCAGCGCCACTTCAACCCCTCCACCCACTCCCATCCCTCTCTCACGGCCTGGCCTCGGCTCCAGGCCCCAGGCCCCGCCGACATGGAGTGCCCCCACTTGGCGAGCAGCGTCTGTATCGTGCCCGACTCCACCAGGTTCCCGAGCGGCTCGCCGTCCTCCTGGTGTTGTGCCGGTGAGTGCCGCACGGTTCCGCTCTCTGCACAACTTGACCGCACTTTTGCCAATTGCCCCCCCCCCCCCGTCTCTGTGTTAAAGAGCAGCTCTCCTCTACCCCACCCCGAAGCTTGTCGCCCGGTTTTCAAACCATCCCAGGCTACATACAGCCCACAACAGGCTCCCGCCTAGGCCTGGGCTGCACGCCTAAACAGGGAGGGGGTGGGTGGGTAAGGAATTATGAAGCTGTTTTTTTTTATTCAAAAGCCACAGTTTCCTTGTCAGGGAGGTAAGGAATTGTGAAGCTGATTTTTGTAATTTGTCTTTGAGGTGAATCTCAGACTGGAGGTCTCACTGGAAGGACCAATTTGTCTTGAACTTGTAAGCACATCGAAAGATTCTTCCCCTGCGATCAGTCTGACGTGTTCCTCAACAAATTGGAGGGGATTGGATTTGAAACTAACTCGAAGCTGTATTTAAGATGGGCGACTTTTTTGAAACATTAACTTAATGAGCTGAGCCAATGTATGTTTTATAAAGTTAACCCCACAATCTATTGAAATTTTTGCCACGTCCTATATCCATGCAGTCTGGATGGAGCGGCTGGCATTTAATTTCCTGTTTGTCCCGGACATACAAGATTTATTTTACAAAATTTAAACAGAATCAGTAGATCTTTTGAGTGACTTCCTTTGTGGGACGCATTTGGTAGTGTTCAGAGTCGGAGCAGACTGGCTTTCCTTTGCTGAAATGTTAGGCCTTTTGTTTCCATTGTTGGGGCTGCCCAGAGTAATGACCTAAGGAAACTCGTTCTCAAGACCAGCTTTGGTTTTCGTGGGGAATCGCCCCCGTGAGCTGCATTCTCTGTTTCAAAACTGGCAGTTACAACAGGCTACATACAGCTCAGACGACCTTGGACATGGAATTCTGTGCGGTGATTAAAACTCTGGAGACAGGATTGGTTTATGATCTAATCACTACAGCAAAGGGATAAGAAATACAATGGGATTTTCAATTTAAATGATGTGAAGTTTTTCTGTGATAATTGCTAGCAGCTTTAACTGCTGAAACATTTTTTTTATTAACGCTTTCATGTCTGGAACGTTCAAATGTCGACATTTTATATTGTGTATGAGGAGTGGTGGTGGTGTAGATAGTACTATAAGTTAGTTTTAAAACTCAGAAAATCTTTCTTCTTTGTAATTGTTGTGCCTTTGTAAATTTGATCTGAGATCACAAATCCGAAAATTTCAGAAATTCGGAGAGACAGTTTTTTTTTGCCTGTTGTGCCAATGTGTAAAACTTAAAGTGATTTTGGGTTTATGGGACTTCATCTAAATTGTAATAGAATGAATGTGTCAAGATCTCTGCATGTTGAGGTACCAGTTTATGATTATATTTTATGGAAATAAGGAATATATGTTAGAATGTGTTGGGTTTTAGAACTACTTTAACTATGCAAAAGTTTGTTCTAGCTCAAGTTTGAAAGTCTTAATGATGTTTTGGAATGAAAATACAGAGCTGAAATTTCATCCCATTTGGCTTATTTTGGCTTAATGTTTGTATAGTTCCCCTAACACACTTGCCAGCTGACACTTCTGGTAAACCATACGGACTTGGCTCAAGGTAGAATAACAGGACTGACTGTTACGGTACTGTTTACTAGTCAGGAAGAGCTGCTGAAGTTATTGAAGATGAGAGTGTTGTTATGTAATCCTAAACATACTAGATGGATATTTCCGAGTGATGTAATGTCACTGTGATTTCCATGTAGTGTGACACTGTATCCCTGTGATATGACAATGAATGGGAACTGTAAATGAGGCAGTTGTATCTTCATACCAATGGAGCACACTTTTAAGATCACAGGGTCTATGAGGTCCATAATCTTGTTCAGCATTTGAAAGACTTCATGCAGCATAATGTCCATTTTTAGGCCTCTGCATTCATTCCATGTGTCAGATTCATCCAGCATATGGGGTGGGAGACAGTGGGGTACCATCTGTACCATCTCTCTGAAATCCTGCATGGTTTTGTTTCTAGTTTTCAAGTATTTTATCTAGTTGTTTCTTCTTCAATAAGAGCATACGAGCAGGAGGTAGAGTAGGCCATTCGATTCTTCAAGCCTTCACCACCATTCAACAATAAGACCATAAGAAATAAGAACAGAAGTGGGCCAATTGGCCCCTTGAGCCTGCTCTGCGATTCAATAGGATCGTGACTGATCTGCTCTGGGCCTCAAATCCTCCTCTTGTCACTAATCGGTCTGTTTCTACGAATTTTAGAGGCAGAAGATAAATCTCTTTGGTTCCTTTGGCATTTGTGTAAACTTGTAGACTTGGTCTTTGACTTACCTGTCAGTAGGTCTGCTTTCTGCCTGAGTATTTCAGGAAAGTTTTTGTAACCTGTGTTTTGGCCATTATTTGCGATTGCTGATGCCAGTCCTATGTTTGGTTCTTATTTGATGTCCCTAAACTCAGTTCCTGCAATTTAATTTGAAGTTGTTTTTCAGCTTTACCTTTTTCCATTTCATTTACTCTTCTTTTTTTTAAGGCTTGTCTCTTAGACAATTCCTTTCCCAACTAGTCTCACGATGTTGGAGTATCCAGCAAGGCCCTTCAAAAGGGTTTCGTGTGGTGTGCCCCCATGGACTGACGACAACATCAGGAATGTGCAAGAATTTTTTTTTCAGAACAGGACAGCGCTCGCCTAATCCCAGCCACACACTCAGTTGGAGGTATAACTTTTTTGGAGGTTTTTCCCAATAACACCTCAAGTGGACATTCTTTGTCTGAGCTGTTGTCTAAAAAAGGATCATAACAGGTCATGATATTGCTCTTGATTTGGTTTGCACTTGGTTTTATAATTGTTAATGCCATTCTTCAGGAAATAAGGTACTGTTCCTATTGCTGGGTCAGTATCCTGCAATCCCACCTTTTTGGCACTGTAGGTGTGCCAAGGATTTCAGTTGGTTAAGAAGGCAACTCTCCACCAGTTCACCTTCTTTACAATTAGGGATGGGCAACATTATGTTGGCCTAGCCACATCAATGAATTTGAAAAAAGTAAGTACAGATTTGAATGTAAGATGTTTGTGGCCCAGTTTATTGAACTCTGAGGAGGGTGTGAGCTGTACCACTTGTTTTGAAATGAGCGCCAAGACTTTTTGTAAAATGTGGAGCTGAATCATTTATGTGAAATTGAAATCATAATGTATCTTACTTAAAAACAATTTGTGTGGTTAAGGAGTTAATTTCTTGGTGATCTAATCATTGTAAGCAGTTACTTTATTGTTTTAATTTGCAAGAATCCTTTCATTATTGAACAAGCAAAGGACTATTTGCAGATTTCATTGTGTTTTCTGTCTAAACGTTAAGAGATGACCAACACCATAATCCTTGTGCATTTCGCAGTGACATTAGCAGAGGTTTGCAGAAGGTGGAAGTGTAATTTTTAAACAGTAAGTAGAGGAATTAAGCAATCATGGAACAATTTACTCTGCTTTGAAGAGGCCTGTTTCCTGCTGCTGTTAGAATTTGTGAGAGGAAGTGGAAAGGACTGTGTAATATCTGTTTGGGGATGTTTCTCATAAATGCATGACTGTGTAGTAGGGTATTGATCCAAAATTGTGGAACTCTGTCTCTAACCTGGCATCTTAAACTGATTTACACTTGGATTTGTGGAAGGGACACAATAGAAACAAAATCTTTTCCAGAAAACTTAGTACCAATGCATGACGAACAAATTACCCACTTCAGTTAAATGAGCACCAAAAAAAGAGAAGTAAAGAAAAAAGGTAATTAATTCAAAATATACCAGAAATTCACTGTAAAAGGGGAAACCTGTGAGGTAAAAATGACAAACAAGAAAGGAACAGCCATTCTGATCTACTTGTGAATTGTTCTCTTTATTTTAAGGGTTGCAGCTGATATTATTGTTACTGTATTCAGCTGGAACTTCAGTATAATAATCATGGCATTTTAGTCTTGTGATATTTCTGGAGTTCTTTGTAGTTGGCGGTGACCTTTTAAAGTTAAAGTATGAGAGAGCCAGTGGCTGTAATGTTTGTAATATAAAAGCTCCATTGGTCAAATAGTTGACATTACTGTAATAAGATCATAAATTCCCATACTTCACTTGTTTCTAGAAAATCTAGGTGTAATCACATCAGTTATATTGCTAAATAAAGTCAAATCTAATTTACATAAAATATTTTATTTTCATTTTTACTACGTAATGAAATTTGCCTGTGGGTTTAATGCATTATTCTTGGATGCTCCTTTAATATTAAGGAGTAGTGAGGTATTGTGTGAATAGATTTTTGAAAATTTTTACTCCTAGGATGTGGGGATTGCCAGCAAACCACCTTGACAGCAATTCAAACTGGGTGCTGATGAGCGTTAGCTATGGACTTAAAATTGTTTGTGAAATGTTCAATTTAAACAGGACAAATGGCTTGACTGTTAACTACTCACAAAGGCAGTTGGGGATGGGCTACCAAAATGTTGGTCTTGCCAGCAACCCTAGGATCCTGTAGAAAAAATTAAAATAAAATGGGGGTTAGAGTTCATGACGTCTACATTATGTCTGTCTAAGTGTTTGAATGATGGCTGTAGACGTTATTTCTAAAAGCAAATTGATAAAAGTACAGGGAAATGGATTCAGTTATGAACATAGAACAGTACAGCACAGGAATGAGCCTTTCGGTCTATGACTTTGTGATGAACATGACGCCAAATTTAACTAATCCCTTCTGCCTTCCCTTGGTCCATATCCTTGCATTGTTTGCACATTCATGTGCTTGCCTAAAAGCCGTTAAATGCCCCTATCGTATCTGATTCCAGCACTGCCCTGGCAGCGTGTTCCACACACCTACTGCTCTTTGTGTAATAAGTTTACCCCTTGCATCTCCTTTTAACCTTCCCCCTCACCTTAAATGCATGTACCCTGGTATTAGACATTTCAACTCTGGGAAAAAGATTCTGGCTGTCAACCCTATCTATTTATCTCATAATTTTATAGACTTCTATCAAATCTCCCCACAGGCTCCGCCACTCCAGAGAAAACAACCTGGGTTTTTCTGGCCTCTCCTGATAGCTCCTACCCTCTAATACTGGCAGCATTGTGGGAAACCTTTTCTGCACCCTCTCCAAAGCCTCTAGATCCTTCCTGTAATGTGATCAAATTGAATACAGTACTCTAAGTGCAGTTTAACCAAAATCTTATAAAGCTGCAACATGACATCCTGACCCTTGTACTCAATTCCCCGACCAATAAAGGCAAGCATGCCATAAGCCGCCTTTACCGTCCTGTCCACTGCGTGGCCGCTTTCAGGATGCTATGGATTTGAACACCAAGTTCCCTCTGTGCATTAATGCTGTTCAGGGCCCTGCTGTTAACTGTATACTTCTCCTCAACATCTGATCTCCCAAAGTGCAGCACCTCACACTTACACGGATTAAACTCCATCTGCTATTTTTCCACCCGTATCTGCAATTGATCTACATCCCCCTGAATATTTTGACAACCTTCTACGCTATCCTGAACTCTATCAATCTTTGTATTGTCTGCAAACTTACCGCGCACACGCAAGTGCACACGCGCACACACAGTTTTCATTCAAATCATTTGTATGTATCATCAGTAGCAGAGGTCTTAGTATGGATCCTTTAGGAACACCACTAGTCACGGACCTCCAGCTAGAAAAACACCCTTCCACCGCTGTCCAATGCCGCCTTTGGGCAAGCCAGTTCTGAATCTAAGTGCCCAAATCGCCGTGTCTCCCGTGGGTCTGAATCTTCTGGATGAGCCTACCATGAGGGACCTTGTCGAAAGCCTTACTAAACTCCTTGCAGACAACATCCACTGCTCTAGCCTCGTTGATCATGTTCACCTCCATGAAAAATTCAATCAAGTTAGTAAGAAATGACCTGCCCTGGACAAAGCCATGCTGACTGTCCCTTATTCGGCCATGCTTTCTCAAATGCGTGTAAATCCTATCCCTAAGAATTCTCTCCAGTAGCTTCCCAACCACCGATATGAGACTCACCTGTCTATAAGTTCCTGGATTATCCATATTTCCCTTCTTGAACAGAGGAACAACATTAACTACTCGCTAGACCTCTGGGACACCTCCAGTGGCTAGCGTGGATACGAAGATCTTGGTCAAGGCTCCTGCAAACTCTTCTTTTGCCTCTGCCAACAACCTGGGGTAGATACCATCGGGTCCAGGGGACTTATCCACCCTAATGCTGTTCAAGAGACCCAACACCCCTTCTTTCTTGATCTCAAAATGCCCTAGCATGTTAGCATCCTCCACACTATCCTCCATAACCTTCTGGGTGAATACTGATGCAAAGTACTCATTTAGGACCTTGCCCACATCCTCTGCCTGCAAGCACAAGTTCTGTCTTTTATCCTTGAGTGGTCCTACTTTCTCCCTAGTTATCCTCTTGTTTTTAATGTATGTATAGAACGCCTTGGGATTCTGTACTCACCAGTAGGCCCTTCTCGCTCTTCTAATTCCTTGGTTGAGTTCTTTCCTGCTTTCTTTATATGCCACATGGGTTCTGTCCGATTTTAGCTTCCTACACCTTATATGTGCTGCTTTTTTTCCTTTTGACTGCATTCACAACCTCCCTCGTTATCTGAGGGTCCCTTACTTTACCATCCTTTTCCTTCCTCTTTACTGGAACATGCCGGTCCTGAACTCTGATCAGTAGGTCTTTGAACAACTCCCACATGTCAAATGTGGGCTTGCCCAATAACAACTGCAACAGATAACATTCCCTATTTCTTGCCTAATATTGATGTAATTTGCTCTCTCCCAAGTCAGTGTCTTCCCATAAGTTTCTGACTTATCCTTTTTCATAGCTATCTTAGAACTTAAGGAGTTGTGATCACTGTTTCCAAAATGTTCTCCCACTGAGAGATCAGTCACCCGCTGGGCTCATTAGCTAGTACAACGTCCAGTATGGCCCCTCCTGTAGTTGGACTAGCCACATACTGTTTCAAGAAACTCTCTTGGATGCACTTAACTAATTCTGCCCTGTCTAGGCCTCGTGCTCTAAGGAAGTCCCAGTCAATATTTGGGAAGTTAAAGTCACCTACTATGACAACCCTGTTGTTATTGCATCTTTCCATAATCTGCCTACATATTTCTTCCTCAATGTCTTGGTGACTATTGGCGGCCCTATAGTATAATCCTATCAGAGTGATTGCACCCATCTTATTTTTGAGCTCTACCCATATTTCCTCGTTGGATGAGCCCTTCAGTATGTCCTCTCTGAGTGTAGATGTGATATCCGCCCTGATTAGTGACGCAGCTCCTCCACCTCTTTTACCTTCCTCTCTATCTCGTCTAAAACAAAGAAACCCTGGAAAGTTAAGCAACCGGTCTTGTTCATCTTTGAACCAAGTCTTTATAATGGCCACTGCAGCATAGTCCCATGTACTGATTCAGGCTCTGAGCTCATCTGTCTTACCTATAATACTCCTTGCATTGAAATTAACACACTTCAGCCCATTAGTACCGTTGTGTTCATTTCTGTCTCTGCCTGTCCTTTCTTTCTGACTTACTGGTCCTAATGTCTAGCTTCCCTTTAATCCCTCCACTTGCTGACCTGCTGCTATTGTTCCCAGCCCTCTGCCACATAGTACTAACAAACAGTCCTGCGAGAATATTTGTTCCCCTCCAGTTGAGATGTAACCCTTTCCTGTTGTACAAGTCACCTCTGCCCAAAAGAGGTCCCAATGCTCCAACAACCTGAAACCCTGTCCCTGCACCAGCTCCCAGCCACATATTCATCTGTCCTATCTTGCATCAGTAGTATGTGGCAGTGGTACTAACCCAGAGATTACTACTTTCAAGGTCCTGCTTTTCAGCCTCCTTCTTAAGTCTCTGTACTTGCAGGACCTTGTCCCTCTTTCTACCTATGTCATTGGTACCAAATGTGCACAATGACCTCTGGCTGCTCACCCTCCCCCTTAAGAATTTCATGCAACTGCTTAAACATGTCCTTGATCCTGGTATCAGGGAGGCAATACACCATCCTGGAGTCTCGAAGCAGCTGCAGAAATGCCTGTCTGTGCCCCTAACTAGCGAGTTTCCTACCACTATCGCACCCTTGGACTTTGCCTGACCTTTCTCTATTAGCAGAGTGAGTTGTGGTGCCACAGGTATGGCTGTAACTGTTGTACTCCCTGGAAAGGCTTCCTCCTCCTCCTCCTCCTCTCTCTTCCGCCTTCTCTTCCCCCACCCCCCGAATTTCCTGCAACAGTATCCAAAACAGTATACCTGTTAGAGAGGGGAATAGCCGCAGGAGTCTCCTGGCAGTCACCCATCTACCTAACTGAACTTGTGGTGTGACCACCTCACCATAACTAGTGTCTGTCATACTCTCTGCCCCCGTAAGTTCCTCAGTGCGTTCAAATGTTTGTGAGGAGCTGCAGCCGTCACATTTCCTGCAGACATAGTCGTCAGGGACACTAGACTGCTCCCTGATCTCCCACATCTGGCAGGAGGAGCACATCACTGCCATAACTGCTATCTCTGACCCTTTACACTAAGAAAGATAAAAGAATCTTACCTTGCCTTTACCTTGCTCACCTTTCTCATTGAAGCTTGGTGCTCTCCTAAGCTCATCCAGCAGCACTCCCACCACACTGCAGCCCCTCTCAAACTGTTTTGTTGGTAGTTTCTAATTTACTGGTTATTTAAATTACAGTGCAATCTTTACAAACAGACCAAGTGCCATATAGGCTACACAAACTTTATAACAACATCTCTCATTCTCCTCTTGTTAGTTTTTGATTTGCTTAGAAGGTGGGAAGGATGGAAACCCTGCAGGGTTGTAATGTTTGGGGCTTCCAGTTCCTTGACACTGGGTTCTTCCACGATCTGTGGTGACTGAGCCAACTTCTCCCAGAATGCTTTTTTCTTTAAAAATATATTTTATACATTAAAAAAATCTGTGTATGTAGATTGTCACAAATGTACAAATCAAGTAAACAAACATTTTGAGTTTGACTCAATCCCAACAAACTAAAGGCATTTTATACACACAGAGACTAGATTTACATCCGTTTGAGGCAATAGAAGGGCCCAATAACTGAGCGGATCCCCAGTTGACTTTAGCAGAAAGACCTCAGACAGTCGTCTTTTCCCACTGCACCTTGCTGGCAGCTTCCCCAAGCTTTAGTGTGTCCCTCAGCACAGTCCTAGACCTTGGGACGTGCCAGTCTGCAACACTTGGTCGATGTCTGTTCCTTGTTCTGGAAGACAACAGGTTTCAGGCAGACCAAAGAGCATCTTTCACCAAGTTGATGGTCCTCCAGGTACAGTTGATGTTGGTCTCGGTGTGCATCCTGGGGAACAGACTAGAGCAGAGAGTCCTGCTTAATGTCTCATGCCCCACGAAAATGTTGAAGTTCTTTGAAGTGGCAAGGAAGGTTGATGAGGACAAGGTAGTAGATGTGGTCTATATGAATTTCAGTGAGGCCTTTGTTAAGGTTCCACATGGTAGGCTGCTCTGGAAGGTTAGGTCGCATGGAATCCAGAGAGAGCTGGCAAATTGGAAACACAGTTGGCTTGACAGTAGGAAGCAGAAAGTAATAGTGGAAGGATGCTTGTCAGAATGGAGGCCTGTAACTAGTAGTGTGCCTTGGGTCAGTACTGGGCCCATTGCTGTTTGTTATCTATATCGATGATTTGGATGAGAATGTACAAGGCATGAATGGTAAGTTTGTGGATGACACTAAAATAAGCGCTATCATGGACAGTGAGGAAGGTTCTCAAATTGCAGCAGGATCTTGATCAGCTGGGGAAGTGGGCTGAAAAATGACAAATGGTGTTTAATATAACTGAGTGAGGTGTTGCATTTTGGAAACTCAGATCAAGGTAGGAGTTTCATGGTGAATGGTAGGCCCTTAAGGAGTCTAAGTGTAACAGAGGAACCTTGGAGTTCAGGTGTACGGTTCTCGGAAAGCGGAGTCACAGGTGGACAGGGCAGTGAAGAAAGCTTTTGGCACACTGGCCTTCATCAGTCAGGGCACAGAGTACGGAAGTTAGAAAGTTATGATGCAGTTGTACAGAATGTTGATGAGGCTGCACTTGGAGTATTGTGTTCAGTTTTGGTCACCTTGCCATGGAAGGATGTTATTAAACTGGAAAGTGTGCAGAAGAAATTTACAAGGATGCTGCCAGGACTCGACTAAGTTATAGGGAGAGGTTGGACAAGCTAGGACTTTTTTCTTTGGAGTGTAGGAGACTGAGGGGGGGATCTTATAAAAGTATACAAGATCATAAGAGGAATGGATAGGGTGAATGCACTCAGTCTTTTTCCCAGGGTTGGGGAATCGAAGACTAGAGGGCATCAGATTAAGGTAAGAGGGGAAAAAATAAATAGGAACCTGAGGGGCAACTTTTTTGTTTACAGAGATATGGTACAGATATGGAATGAGCTGCCAGCGGAAGTGGTTGAGGCTGGTACATTAGCAACATTTAAAAGGCATTTGGACGAGTACTTGGTTAGGAAAGGTTTAGAAGGATATGGGCGAAGTGCAGGGAAATGGGGTTAGCGTGGATGGACATTTTTGGTTGGCATGGACCAGTTTGGGCTAAATGGCCTGTCTCCGTGCTGTAGGACTCTATGACTCGGTAATGGAGCTGCTCAGGATAAACTTTGACAAAAGCCACTGTATCTTTCTCCAGAGTTTGTTTGCAAGACACATTGCAGCAGGAGATGTGTGACAGTCTCAACCTTCGTGCAGCTGCTTCAAGGGCAGCACCCAGTGGAGCAGATCTACTGGGTGTACGTGAAGGATCTAACAGTGCCCTTCTCGTTACCAGCCAAGCGATGTTTTGGTGCTTTTTGGAAGGATTCTGGTGATGACGCATTCTGCTGAATGGCTTCGACAGTCTGCTCAGGGAACCACATGACAGGATCCACCCTCTCCTTTTCCCTTAGCGTCTCAAGGATGCTATATGCTGACTGCTTCCTGATGGACCTGTGGACAAAGATGTTTTTCTTTGCAAGTTTCTCCACAAAGGACAGGTAATACAGAAAGGTCCAACTACTTGGAGTGTTCTGCAGCTAGGCCAGCCCCATCTTCGCGACACTGGGGACCGGTAGAACCTCGGTATATGGTGACACTTGATGTTTGCTTGCCGAGTGTCCACGCACAGTTTTGCTGCACGTAAAGGTAGCCATCAGGATGAGGGCAACATTTGATTCCTCCCCTGCCCCAACTAATTTGAACTCCAAGTAAAACAAAATGTGTATACATTTAATATGCTCAGGACAGAGGGTAACAACATCTGGTGCAAGTGAATTGTTGCTAAACATTGTGCAACTGAAATAGATAACTGGAATTATTGGTGGAAACCAAAATCAAATCTGAAACTACATCTGAGAGACGTGCACTGGGCTTCATTCAAATATCAGTTTGAAGCACAAGTAGGCTCCAGAGTCTTGACATTTAAAATCTGCAATCAAAGGATCTGTGAAATTCAAGTCGCTTATTGTCTTGATTGCGATAAGATTTCAGAAAAGCACGTTGGTTTAGATATTCAATGCGTTCGTACATACAGATTTTGAAATTGGAGCTGAGACTAGTTGATTGTTGATTTTTATTTACTTTTAAATATATTTTTACTCTGAATCAATTCCGCTCAGTCTTTGTCCCACAGGAATTCATTTCTGCAGTCCTGACACCAGTCACATATGGCAGTTGAGTATGTATATACTGAAAAAGAGTAGTCAAATGCGTTGGGAATTTTAGATGGCTGGTAAATATTTAAAGGCTATTACATTTCTGCAATACTTAACACCAGCCCTTGGGGGCTGATTGAAAGTTTAGCTATTATCCAGAAATGGCTATAATGGAGCATTGTTTTGGATCCCACTCTGCTGTAAACATTAAATAAAGGCAGCAAATGCTGGAAATGCTCAGCATATTTGGTAGCCTCTGTGAAGAGAGATGATTCAAGTCAGTGACCTTTTATCAGAACTGGAAAAGGTTAAACATAGAAAATAGAAGTGGGGTAGGCTCTTTTGAGCTTGCTCCGCCATTCAATATCACGGCTGAACCTCTTCGGTATCTTGTTCCAGCTTTGTTCCCATACCCTTTGCCTTTAGCCTTAAGAGCTATATCTAACTCCTTCTTGAAAACATTGTTTTGGCCTCAACTCCTTTCTGTGGCAGGCAATTCTGCACGTTCATCACACTCTGGGTGAAGAACTCTCTTCTCATCTCAGTTATAAAATGGCCTATCCCGTATCCTTAGTCTGTGACCTCTGGTTCTATACTCCCAGTCATTGAGAACTTCTTTACCCTATCAATTCGTATTTGAATCTTAGGTTTCTGAGATCCTCCTTCATTCTTCAAAACTTAGTTGTTATAGATATCGAGCAAGGGGAATGTGTGGGGATGAGTTAGAAGGTGGAATGATAAAATTACATGTATTTGTGCATATCTTGTTACAGTGCCATGTCAGTGCACAATGAATGTGGAGCACTCCCTAAGTTTCTTTAACGCTTTATTGGGATGTAGGGATGGAGGGGTGTGTGTGCCGTTTCTGTTTTCCAGTGGAAAATACGATTCTTGGTTGATAACTGGATTTATGTTGACTGTGATCCATCCAAGGTAAAATGTTAGTGAGTACTCAGCATCTACTCAAGAGTAGATCTTGCCATATGGTTTCAATTCTGAAGAAGAGTCATACTGGGCTCAAAATGTTAAATCTGTTTCGCTCCCCACAGATGCTGCCAGACCTGTTGAGTTTGTCCAGCATTCTGCGTTTGCCATATATCAGTGGTTTGCAGGATTCAGAAATAATCCTCCCAAATCTGATTTTTGGAGTATAATTTAAATTATTTTTGGAACTGTGCATTTTCAACCCAACCTAATGTTCTTAAATCTTGTTCTTTCATCTACTCTCTTAAAAGCAGAAGAAGCTTTGCAACAAGGTTGGGTTAATTAAAGACAACAAGGTGCAGGGCTGGATGAACACAGCAGGCCAAGCAGCATCATAGGAGCAGTTAATTAAACACTTGCTAGGTTCAAAACAAACTATTTTGAAAAGAAACAGCCCTTTGAATCAAAAGTAAGAAGTTTTTTGAGAAATTTTCATTTCATTATAAATATTTAGGTATAACAGAACTAACTTTGCACAAGAATGCTGGAATTTTTATGTATATGTAGTACAATTCCATTGTCACTTAATATTACTGCACGTTGGTTTTGGTTGCCATCAAATGCAAATGTAGCAGCATAATCAAGGAGTCGAGAAGCTCAGCACAAACATGCAAGACCACCAAGGACATCTCATGTCAATTTTAAATTCAAAAGTACATCAACAAAACAATGTGCATTTTGTTACCTTAAATGCTTGGAAATGTGATTGAGTGTAGTTATCCTGGTTGTCATTTATATATTGAAACCATCTTTCACTTATTATTACCACAGTGTAATAAATTAAAATAGTTTTGTTTTGATCATAGTTCTGGATCACATGGAATGTTTTTCACATTAAAAGTGTTATATTAAATTAGTTATATAATATTCAGTTCAACAAAGAATTTAACAAGAATGTTCAAGTGTGTTTGACCAGCAAGCTGACTCTTTAATATTACCAGAAATGACTTGCTGCCATCCTGAAGATCTTTTAAATAACTACTAAGTGCTGTATCACATTTGAAGTCTGTGTGTTGCTGTTGTGACGATATTATGGCTTTAAGAGTTGTATTTTGTCCTTTTTTTTTTTGAAGAAAGGTTGCGACAAGTTTGAATGGTCTGCTGAAAGTCAATAGAGTTAAACAGCTTGTGAGGCCTTGGGTTTTTTTAAAAATTGGAATAATAGAAGTAGCCTGAATGTCCTACAGGACAGGGATTTCTTATTTTAACTTCCTGCAGTTGCTGCTGTCTTGAAGCTGGATGTGGAAGCTCTTCTTCCTCTCTCTTCTTACAGGGGTTCTCTTCCTGCTGTTAGAATTGCACATGGGATTATATTTTACTGAATTTGCCTTTGGCCTGGGTGTGTTTCTGGGATATTAACATAATGGAGTAGTTAATGTATCTGTTATTTTGTTAAACATTTCACTTGCCTTTAAAATAAGAAAATGTTTAGGGTTCAGGCTATCTTAAAATATTTTGAAGGGTTTGTTCTAGCCCATAACAAACTGGGGCTCTTGTTGGGATCAAAATCTCTAATTCCAGGTTGGTTTTAGCACTCGAAGGCAGTGAGTATGAGTATTGGTGTTTTCTTTTCGGGTGTTGAATTTGGTGTGCCTTGTGTAATAATAGCTCTTTCAGTCACTAAGAGCAACTTTCATCTAATAGAGTTAACAACCCGTAAGCTCTAAAGAGAAAATCA
Source organism: Rhincodon typus (assembly GCF_021869965.1). Lineage (NCBI taxonomy): Eukaryota > Metazoa > Chordata > Chondrichthyes > Orectolobiformes > Rhincodontidae > Rhincodon > Rhincodon typus. The sequence continues at coordinate 693,435 of NC_063367.1, read as the reverse complement.
CTGGCCCGCTCTGAATTCACTAAGCGCTCAGAGTAACCATCATCTAACTAAAAGTATAGCATCACTCTTAGCTAATATTCCTGACACAGGAAGTTGGTTGAGAAAGGCGATCCTGACTGAGGATCAGCGGAAAGGATGCAGTGCATTCTGGAAGATGTATCCTAGCTGCAGTTTTGGAGATTAAGTTTTTAATTTTTTTTTAAAATTTGGTATATTGGTGGGACTTGTATTTACTGGAACAACATTCCATTAGAGTTTTGTTTTACTCGGGAATAGTTAGTGGTTAAGGGGGAATTGTTCGGTATGTTAGTAGTTTTATTAATTTGTTCACTGTTTGTTAGTTAGATAAATTTGTTACTTGTTGATTATAGAGTGACTATTAGGAGTTCATTTCAGTTAACTTTCTCTTTATAACAGATGGGGGTTGAGAGGCAGGTTATACCACTTTCACACTTCTTTTAACAGTTTATAAGGAGAGGTGCTCCCCTCTGGGTGTCTCGGTTTTAGTTATGGGAAGGATCAACATCCTTTGTAAAAGTCTGAAGGCATTTGACAGCCTAAAAATTATGTGAGACGCTGCCCCAGTGTTAGCCACACCTAATTGTACAATGTTATTCAGAGTGGTTATTGATGCGAGTGATGTGGGTGTTAGTGCTGTACTCTTGCAAGAAGATGATGAGAAGATAGACCTATTGGGTATTTTTACACAAAATTGAATAATCATCAACAGAAATATTCCACAATTGAGAAGGAGACTTTTGAGTTTGTTCGCAATGCAACTTTGCAACATTTCAACATTTATATTTCTAGTAATGTCGATAATTGTATGTATTGATCATAACCCCTTAAGTTTTGGTAAAAAATTTAAAGGATAAAACACCAGACTGTTTAGATTGAGCTTATTGCAGCCATTCAGTTTGTAAAAGACACATGCGGCAGAACGAAAAAATGTAATTGCCGAAGCGTTGTCTTGACTTGAAGGAAGATGGAGGCATTTGGTGGCAGGAAGAAAATGGGCTAAAATGGACTGTAATAGTGAATGTTTGCATGCTTAGATGTCAGTAATATATATGTATTGTACTGGACTAATAGCGTAAGGCTAAAGGTTTTTAAAAATGAAGCCATCTTTGTATGTTGATTAACTTTTTTTAAGGGGAAGATTTGATACAATGGCTTAAGAGGTGTATTTTGTCCTGGTCTTTTTTAATGAAGAAAGGTTAAGACAGAGGTAGCAAGTGGCCTGCTTAAAGTCAATAGTGTAAACAGCTTTGGGTTCTTTTCTAAAGTTGGAACAATAGAAACAGCCTGAATGGATGGGATCAAGCTCCCACAGAACCAGGATTTTTAGTGTGCATATGATGAAGCGTGATATTGAGTGTGGATCTCAGGATGGAGCGAGAGCATCTGTCTGTGAAATTTTGAACGTTGCAAAGATACCTATGATCCTGCGTGAATTCAAAGCACGAAGGATGAAACTTGAGTTGGAATCCATGTAGGGGGAGTCTAAGTCGGAGGCAGGCACTAAGGAATGTGATGTGGCTGTAGAAACAAGTTTTAGCAAATATCTTGTCAAACACCAGGAGTGACAGCGAAATTAATGATGGTGAACAAGACAAAAGATCGGAACAGAAACCCCCATTGGAGACAGGCTCAGAACTTCTTCGAGGTGGGCAGACTGAGAAGAGAAGTGGCAGTGAGTTAAATACTAAATAAAAACCGAAATAACTGCGTATGCTGTAAATCAGAAGCAAAGGCATAAATTGCTGGAAAAGCTCAGCCAGTCTGGCAGCATCAGAGTTTTGAGGAAGAGTCACCCGATTCAAAATGTTGACTGTGATTTCTCCCAACAGCATCCGTAGTTCTTTCGGTTTTTAATTAAGGATTTTTAGCTATAGCTTTCTGCACTTGCAGACGTCTTGAAGCTGGGTGTTGAAGCTCTTATTCCCCTCCTGGTTACAGCTAAAAGCTGGGGTTCTCTTGCTGCTAGAATTACATGTGAGACAATCTATTTCGCTGAATTTACCTTTGCCAAGAGCGTGTTTATGGGATGTTACTTTATTGGAACAGTTAATTAGTTAATTTATCTATTACTTTATTAAGCATTTCAATAGAGTTACAGTTATGCCAATTCTTTTATTTTTATTTTCTGTTATAACTGCAGTGTAAAAACAAAGTATGTTTTTCTTAAAATTGAGTAGTTTGACAAATCTAATTGCATTTAGGATACAGGACCTTACATATATTTAAAATAAGAAAAGTTAGGGTCTGGGACATCTTAATATATTTTGAGGGGGTTTAGTTTGGTTCACAACACTGAAGTTCAGTAATTTGATGTCTTTGTAAAATGTTTCCTTAAAAGTGACTTTCATGACAACATGAACTGCTGTGGTTGTCTGAATTCTATACTGCAGCTTCTAAATTTTTATACCACAGCTTGAACAACACATTTACAGCAGTTGACAGGGAAAGGGAACTTTGAATTATTATAGCTCTGCTATTGCCATGCAATAGACAAGGACTTTTTTCATATGCAGAAAGAAGTAAAACCACTGAAGATATTTATTTCTGAAAATAAAATAATTACCTTTATTTTGTTTTGCAGTTTGTCGCTCCAACAAAAGTCCATGGGTCTGTCTAATGTGTTCAAGTGTTCATTGTGGAAGGTATGGTAATATTGTACTCAGTCTTAGGCTGTCATAAAGATAAGCTTAGACTGATTGTCACACTTCATTAATTCTTTAGTGATAGTGTTATATAAAGATTGGCAGGTAATGTTGTTCACTTCTACATGACAAACACTTGCAGTTATTAAAATGCCTGTAATAATTTTTAAATATTGATCATGAGCAGCGCAGCTTTTTTTGAAAGTATAATATGGTATGATGCAGAAACACTACTGGAGTACTCTCCATTGAGTGTAAATATAGTATATATTAATATTGAATTTTAAAAAAAAATCCAAAACCTGATGACCCATGTCTTTGAGTTCTAAAACTTATGTGAATATGTGGGACATATTCAAAATCCAAAATTATCTGGAATTTACAGTGGTCGCAATGTATTGGATAGTAGTGAACGTAACATTGTTATATAGAAAATGAAGGCTGGAGAAAGCAAGGGACTGCAGACAAAGGCATTAGGAAAATTCTGCAATCTATTATTAAGGAAATTTCAATGCATTTAGAAAATCATTGTATGGTCAGGCAATTTCAACATGTTTTATTTTTAAAACATCTGGTAACGAATATTCTGAGGGTGTACCTGGTAGGGTAGATAAAGGGGAGCCATTGGCTGTAGTTGGCTTGGATTTCCAAAAAAAATTCAATGAGGTGCTATACAAAAAAGTTTAGAATTTGGGGTGATATTTATCTCAGTTGATTCCCTGACAAGAAATAAAGTAGTGGTAGGTGAGATGCGAACATTGGCAGGCTGTTAAGGGTCAAAGCTGGGGCATTGGCTATTTACAATGTGTATTAGAGACAGTAGGAACTGCAGATGCTGGAGAATCCGAGACAACAAGGTGCAGAGCTGGATGAACACAGCAGGCCAAGCAGCATCGTAGGAGCAGAAAGGCTGACGTTTCGGGCCTAGACCCTTCATCAGAAAAAGGGTCTAGG
>NC_063367.1:597010-689418 GCF_021869965.1 Rhincodon typus | reverse complement strand
GCACCTTGTTGTCTACAATGTGTATTAATGACTTAGATGAAGCAGCTGAAACTTCTTGTGGCACAGTGGTGGTGTCACTACATCTGAAGCAGCATTCAAGTACCACCTGCTCCAGAAACTATTAATGTCAACTCTGAATAGGTTGATTACAGGAAATATCTAGATAAATGTAACATATCCATGGTTACTGATGTAATGTGATAAATCCACATGATTGGATGGATGTAGTAACACGGGAGAGCATGCAGAGCAGTTTCACTGGGCTGTTGCTTGAGCTGGAGCATTTTAGTTACGAAAAGAGATTAGAGAGACTGGAGTTGTTTCTCTTAGAACAGAAGAGATTGAGAGAGGAATGTAATAGAGATGTCTATAACTATGATTGGCATAAATAGGTAGGCAGGGAGAAACGCTTTCTGTTAGAGTCAGTCATACAGCGCAGAAACGGACCTTTTAGCCCAACTCGTCCATGCTGACAGGGCTTCCTAAACATAACTAGTCCCGTTTGGCTGCATTTGGCCCATCTCCATCTAAGCCTTTTCTATCGATGTACCTGTCCGGATGTATTTTAAATGTTGTAACAGTACTTGCATCTACTACTTCCTTGTTCCTCATACGAGCCACCCTCTGTGTGGAAAAAGTTGCCCCTTAGGTCTGTTTTAAACCTTTCCCTTCTCACCTTAAACCTATGCCCTTTTGGATCCCCTACCCTGGGGAAAAGACCTTAGCTATTCACTTTATTTATGCCCCTCATGGCTTTATAAACCTCCTCGGCTCCAAGGTTAAAAAGTCCCAGCCTCCCCTTAACTCAAACCCTCCAGTCTCGGTGACATCTTTGTAAATCATCTTTGCGCTCTTTCCAGTTTAATAACATCAGTCCAATAGCAGGACAACCAGAATCATACGTATTATTCCAAATTTGGTCTTACCAATACCCTGTACAGTCGTAACGTGATGTCCCAATGCTGGTACTCCGTGTTCTGACTGAAAGCAAGCATGCCAACTGCCTCCTTCACCAGTCTGCCAACCTGTGATGCCACTTTCAAGGAATGATGTACCTGCGCCCTAGGTCTCAGTTTGATCACACTCTCCAGGGCCCTGCCATTAACTATGTAAGTCCTGCCCCAGTTTGTGAGGATCTTTGTATTTCTAGAGGTCTACTCTGTAGCCAGGAAGGAACTGAAGAATGGACTTAGGAGAGCTAGAAGGGGGTATGAGAAAACCTTGGCGGGTAAGATCAAGGAAAACCCCAAGGCGTTCTATACTTATGTGAGGAACAAGAGGATGGCCAGAGTGAGGGTAGGGCCAATTGGGGATAGTAGAGGGAATTTGTGCATGGAGTCCGAGGAGGTAGGGGAGGTCATTAATGAATACTTTGCTTCAGTATTCACCAGTGAGAGGGATCTTGACATTTCTGAGGACAGCATGAAATGGGCAGATATGCTCGAACAGGTTGATGTTAGGAAGGAGGATGTGCTAGAAAAACATGAGGATAGATAAGTCCCCTGGGCCAGACAGGATATACCCAAGATTACTACGGGAAGCGAGGGAAGAGATTGCTGCCCCTTTGGCAATGATCTTTGCGTCCTCACTGTCCACTGGAATAGTACCAGAAGATTGGAGGTTGGCAAATGTCATTCCCTTGTTCAAGAAATGGAATAGGGATAATCCTGGAAATTACAGTCTTACCTCTGTGGTGGGCAAATTATTGGAGAGGATTCTGAGAGATAGTATTTATGATTATTTGGAAAAGCACAATTTTTGATTAGAAATAGTCAGCCTGGCTTTGTGAGGGGCAGGTCATGTCTCAAGCCTTATTGAATTCTTTGAGGATGTGACAAAACATATCGATGAAGGTAGAGCAGTGGATGTGGTGTATATGGATTTTAGCAAGGCATTTGATAAGGTTCCACATGGTAGGCTCATTCAGAAAGTAAGGAGGCATGGGATTCAGGGAAATTTGGCTGTCTGGATACAAAACTGGCTATCCAATAGAAGACAGAGGGTGGTAGTAGATGGAAAGTATTCAGCCTGGAGCTCGGTGACCAGTGGTGTTCCACAGGGATCTGTTCTGGGACCTCTGCTCTTTGTGATTTTATAAATGAGTTGGATGAGGAAGTGGAAGGGTGGGTTAGTAATTTTGTCGATAACACGAAGGTTGATGGAGTTGTGGACAGCGTGGAGGGCCACAACGGGATGTTGACAGGATGCAGAGCTGGGCAAAGAAGTGGCAGATGGAATTCAACCCAGAAAAGTGTGAAGTGATTCATTTTGGAAGGTCGAATTTGAATGCAGGATACAGGGTTAATGGCAGGATTCTCGGCAGTGAGGAGGAACAGAGGGATCTTGGGGTCCATGCCCTTGTATCCCTCAAAGTTGCTACCCAAGTTGATAGGGTTGTAAAGAAGGTGTATGGTGTGTTGGCTTTCATTGGCAGGGGAATTGCGTTTAAGAGCCATGAGGTTATGCTGCAGCTGTATAAAGTCTGGTTGCACCACACTTGGAATATTGTGCTCAGTTCCGGCCACCTCATTATAGGAAAGATGTGGAAGCTTTAGAGAGGGTGCAGAGGAGATTTACCAGGATGCTGCTTGGACTGGAGGGCAGGTCTTATGAAGAAAGGTTGAGGGAGCTAGGGCTTTTTTATATTGGAGCGAAGACGGATAAGAGGTGACTTGGTAGAGGTGTACAAGGTGATGAGAGGCATAGATAGAGTGGACAGTCAGAGACTATTTCCCAGGGCAGAAATGACTATTACGAGGGTACAGAATTTTAAGGTGATTGGAGGAGGGTATAGGGGAGATGTCAAAGGTAGGTTCTTTACTCAGTGGTGGGCATGTGAAATGCACTGCCAGCAGTGTTAGTGGAGTCAGATACTTTAGAGACTTTTAAGCAACTCTTGGATAGGCACATGGAGGATAGTAAAATGTAGGGTATGCAGGGTAGTTTGATCTTAGTAGGATAATAGGTCGGCACAATATCGTGGGCCAAAGGGCCTGTACTGTTCTATGTTCTATGTTCAGTGCATCTTGTAGGTAGGATACACTGCTATTGAGCATTGGTGGAGGAGGGAATGGATGCTTGTGGATGTAGGACCAGTCAAATGGGCTGCTTTGTCCTGGATGGTGTCAAGCCTCTGGAGTTTTGTCAGGGCTGCATTCATCCAGAGAAGTGGGGATTTCTCCATCATACTGCTGACTTGTGCTTCGAAGATGGTGGACAGGCCTTGGGGAGTCAGGAGGTGAGTTACCTGCTGCAGTTATCCCAGTCTCTGACCTGCTGTTGTAGCCACTGTGTTTATATGGTGAGTCCAGTTGAGTTTCTGGTCAATGATAACCCCCAGGATGTTGATTAGTGGGAGATTCAATGATGGTAACACCATTGAAGGTCGAGGGGTGGTGCTCATAACTTGGCATTTGTATGGCACACATGTTACTTGCCACTTGTCAGCCCAAACGTGGATATTGTTCCGATCTATTTGCATTTGAACATCGACTGCTTCAGTATCTGAGGAGTCGTGAACGGTCCTGAACATTGTGCAATCATCAGCAAACATCCCTACTTCTGACCTTATTATGAAGGGAAGGTCATTGATGAAGCCGCTGAAGATGGTTGTTCCTAGGTCACTACCCTGACGTACTCCTGCTGAGATGACTGACCTTCAAGAACCACAACAATATTTCTTTGTGCCTGGTGTGTCTCCAACTGCCAGAGAGTTTGTCCCAATGTCCATTCTTCAGCCAGTAGCGCCAAGTAGGTAATCCATCTGCGCCTCCTCCAGTGCTCCCCAACTTTACAGATATCGATGTTCAGTTGATTCAATTCACTCCACATGATATCAAAAAACAATTAGAGACACTGGATACTGCAATGGCTATGGGGCCTGACAACATTCTGGCAATAGTACTGAAGACTTGTGCTCCAAAACTCACCGCTCCCCGAACCAAACTGTTCAAGTACAGTTACGACACTCGTATCTACCCGACAATGTGGAAAATTGCCAAAGTATGTTCTGCACACAAAGTAGGACAAATCCAACCCCGCCAATTACCACCCCATCAGTCGACTCTCCATCAGTAAAATGATAGAAGGTGTCATCAACAGTGCTATCAAGCAGCACCTGCTCTGTAATAACCTGCTCAGTGACACCCAGTTTGGGTTCCACTAGTGACACTCGGCTCCTGATCTCATTACAGTCTTGGTTCAAATATGGATAAAAGAGCTGAATTCCAGAGGTGAGGTGATAGTGACAGTCCTTGACACCAAGGCTGCATTTGAATGAGTGTAGCATCATGGAACCTTTGCGCAACTGGAATCAATGGTATCATGGGGCAAACTGTCCGGTGGTTGGAGTCATACCTGGCACATAGGAAAATGATTATGATGGTTTGAAATCGGTCATCTCAGCTCTAAGGCATCCCTGCAGAAATTCCTAAGGGTGGTGTCCTCAGCCTAACCATCTTCAACTGCTTCATCAATGCTCTTCCCTCCATCATAAAGTCAGATCTGAGGGTCTTCGCCAATGATTGCGCAATGTTCAGGACTGTTCATGATTCCTCCGATACAGAAGCCATCCATGTTCAAATGCAACAAAATATGGGGAGTATTCAGGATTGGGCTGATAAATGGCGCATAATATTCGCACCACACAAATGCCAAACAATCTTACCACTGCCCATTTGACATTCAATGGTGTTAGCATCACTGAATTTCCCACTATCAACACCCTGGGGGTTATCATTGACCAGAAGCTCAGTTGGGCTCACTACAAAAACAGTGGCTACAAGTGCAGGTCAGAGACTAGGAATACTGTGGTGAGTAGTAACTCATCACCTAATTTCCCCAAGGCCTATCCATTATCTGCAAGAGTATGATGGAATACTCCCCACTTGCATGGATGGGTACAGCTCCAACAACACTCAAGAAGCTTAACAATACCCTGGACAAAGCAGCCCACTTAATTGACACCACATCCACAAACATCTACTCCCTCCACTGCTGACACTCAGCAACGGCAGTGTGTACTGTCTACATGATACATTGCAGAAATTCACCAAAGATCTTCAGACAGCATCTTTCAACTCACAACCACTTCTGTCTAGAGGGCCAAAGGCAGCAGATACATGGGAACATCACCACCTTCAAGTTCCCTTCCAAGCTGACTTGGAAATATCACCGTTTCTTCACTGTTGCTGGGTCTAAATCGTGGAATTTGCTTCCTAATGGCATAGTGGGTCAACTCTCAGTAGGTGGACTGCAGCGGTTCAAGAAGGCAGTTCACCATCACCTTCTCAAGGTCAGATGGGCAATAAGCTCTGGCTGGCTAGAGATGCCCATATCCCACAAATGAATATTAAAAAAGTGTACGATGTATGTTATGTGCAAATCAAGCAAGTAAAATGCACTGGGAATCAACTGTGCAGGAACTGAAATAAGGATAGGTTTAAGTCTTTTTTTTAATTTAGTCTGACTCCTGTTGATGTGGAAAATCTTTGTTTATGAAATTTTGAGAACTAGCTCCTAGCATCAATGACACATTGTACTGTTTCAGCTGGGCAGTGTTTTCTTTATCTAGAGGCCTCTTGGTTTTGTGGTCCTTTTTGTGGTATTATGGAAGTGTGCTGTTAGTTTTTTTTTTAAGGAATTCATTCTGTTCAAAATATACCAATATTCCAACTGGTTGCTTGGTAACTTTGGGCTAGTGGACAAATCAAAGGTTGCCAAGGATACTTTACAAATAACCTTTCCTCTACTTCCTGTTTGCAAGCCACCTGCCATTAGAACATAGAACTGTACAGCACAGGAATGGGCCCTTTGGCCAATCATGACACCAAATTAAACTCATCCCTTCTGCCTGCCCTTTGCCCATATCCCTCCATTCCTTGCACATTCATGTGATGATTTAAAAGTCTCTTAAATATCCCAATCATACCTGCCTCCACCACAACCCCGGCAGTACGTTGCACACTCCTACTACTCTGTGTACTTGCCCCTCACATCTCCTTTGGACTTTCACCCCTCACCTTAAATACATGTCACTTAGTTTTAGACATGTAACTCTTGGGGGGGAGGGTTGGTGGTGGTGGTAGAGATTCCAACCATTAGCCCTATCAGTGCATCTCATAATTTTATAATTCTGTCATGTCATCCCCTCAGCCTCCACGCTCCAGAGAAAACAACCTGTGTTTTTGTGGCCTCACCTTATATTTCATACCCTCTAATCCAGGCAGCATCCTGATAAATCCTTCCTGCGCCATCTCCAAAGCCTCCACATCCTTCCTGTGATGTGGCGACCAGAATTGAACTCTACTTATGAGTGTGGCCTACCAAGCTTTTATAAAGCTGCAACATGACTCTTGTACTCAATTTCCCGACTAATAAACGCAAGCATGCCATACACCAACTTCACCATCCTATTGACTTGCGTGGTTACTTTAAGGGAGCTATGGACTTGAACACCAAGATCCCTCTACATCAATGCTGTTCAGGATCCTGCCATTAACTGTATACTTTTCCTTAACATTTGATCTCTCAAAGTGCAGCATCTCGCACTTACATGAATTAAACATCATCTGCCATTTCTCCGCCTGTTTCTGCAACTGATCTATATCCCGCTGTATCCTTCGACAACCTTCTACACTATCCACAACTCCACTGACCTTTGTACCGTCTGTAGACTTACCAAAGCAATCCCCCCACCCACGCTCGCGCGCATGTATCACAAACAGCAGAGGTCCCAGTATGGATCACAGCAGACCACCATCATTCACGGACCTCCAACCTGAAAACACCCTTCCACCTCTACCCTCTGCCTTCTATGGGGGGGCAAGCCAATTCTGAATCCACGCGGCGAAGTCACCATGGATCTCCTGCATCTTAATCTTCTGTATGAGCCTTCCATGAGGGACCTTGTCAGAAAGCCTTACTGAAATCCATGTAGACAACATCAAGGCTGGAAACACTACAGTGATGTAATATTTGGGGTATATTGGGGAGGGAGCGGGTGAGTTTCTTACTCAATCAGCTGATTGGTTGTGGTGATTGAGCTGACTTCTTCCAGAATTTTATGTAGCAAAAATATACTTTATTCATAGAAGGAAACCTCTATGTACGTACAGTTAATGAAGCTGTTCAGATCTATACTCTTTACTTACAGAGAAGAAAAAAAAAATTGGGGTTTGCCTTTCTCTATATTTACAATTAAACTCTTGGCATTTAGCTGAGGCATTGGCAGTGTCCAATTACTGAATGGACCCCCATTATACTTTGGCAGAAGGACCTTACACAGTGGTATTTCCCCACTGCTCCTTGGTGATGGCTGCCCCAAGCTTTGGTGTGTCCCTCAGCACGTAGTCCTAGACCTTGGAATGTGCCAGCCCTCTTCACTCAGTCGGGGTCAACTCTTTCAACAGGAAGACCAACAAGTTTCGGGCAGCCCAAAGAGTGTCTTTCACCGAGTTGATGATCTTCTTTGCGTAATAGATGTTTATTTTGGTGTTTGTCCTGGGGAACAGACCGTAGAACACAGTCCCACATCACGAAGCTGCTCGGGATGAACCTTGACAAAAACTACTGCATCTCTCTCTCTCCAGGCTTCCTTTGCATAGGCACATCCCAGAAGGAGGTGTGTGGCAGTCTTGATCCCTCCACAGCTGCTTCGAGGGCAGCTGCAGTGGCACAGAGAGTCCAGGAATGCTTGAAGGATCTCACAGGCAGAGCCCTTCTCACCACCAGCCAAGCAATATCCAGGTGCTTGTTGGAAAGATCTGGTGATGAGGCATTCTGCCAAGTGACTTTGACAGTCTGCACAGGGAACCACTCGACAAGATTCACCCTCTCCTTTTACCAAAGGATCTCGAGGACACTACGTGCTGACTATTGCCTGATGGACTTGTGAAGAAAAACGCCTTTTGACCACAAGTTTCTCCATGGAACGGCCCAACTACTTGGAGCGTTCCACGGCAATAAAGCCAAACCTATCCTTCGCAACACTAGGGACTGGTAGAACCTAACTAAGTAGTGACACTTGGTGTTTGCGTACTGAGGGTCTACGTACAGCTTGATGCAGCCACGCATAACGGTGGCCATCAAGGTGATGGTAGCATTGAGTATGTTTCCCCTCCTTTTTCCAATTCTTTATATATAATGTCCCTTCGGACTCTGTCCATCTTCGACCTCCAAATGAACTGAAAGATGACCTGGGTGACTGCAGCAGCACAAGTTCAGGGAATAGGCCAGACCTGTGCCACATATAACACTGAGAGTATCTCACACCAGATGACCAGGTTTTTACTTGCAATGGAGAGGGACTGGTGCTGCCACCTGCCTAGATTCTGCCTCACTTTGGTGACATGCTTCTCCCAAGTTTTGGCAAACGCCCCAGCCCCGCCGACGATGAAGAGGATAAAGGATCAGTCGGCCCAGTTCCCAAAGGGCATAGCCTCGCTTTAGCCTTGATTTACTTTAGCACCCGAGGCAAGTTCAAATTGGTCGCAGATCGCCATGAGTCTGCTCACTGACAGCAGATCTGAACAGAAAACGATCCATGTACAGGGAGGCTTTGACCTGCAAGCCTGTCCTACCTGGGATAGTCACCCCTCTCGGGTTCGCATCCTTCCTGATGGACTCGGCAAAAGGCTCTATACAACACACAAACCAGGAAGGAGAGAGTTGGCAGCCCTGCCAGATTCCAGATCTGATTGGGAAGCTTTCTGATTCCCACACGTTGATTGAGACTGCACTAATGATGTAGAGCAATCTGATCCAATTGCAAATACGCTCCTCGAAGCCCATTTTTGAGAGAACATCTCTCAAGTACGTGTGCAATATCCTGTGGAAGGCCTTCTCCTGGTCCAGGCTAATGAGGCAGGTGCCACCCCACTGCATATGGGTGATTATATTCCTGAGGAGTGTGGAGTGAATTATCATTCCCAGAGCAGACCTGACCCAGCTGGTAATGACCTTAGACAGGATTTTGTAGTCTGCATTCAATAGTGAAATTGGTCACCAATTTCTGATCTCCGCCATCTCCTCCTCCTGCTTGGAGATGTATTCGCACATAGTACCTGCCAGAAGAATACTGTCACACAACTCTGGCAGGTCCTGGCCAATCAAATCCCATAGAGCAGAATACAACTCAGCCAGTTAGCCGTCACTTCTGGGAGTTTTATCCTTTTCAAAGGACTCGAGGGCCATGGTCAGCTCATCCAGAGATATCGGCTGGTCCAGCCTCTCCCACGTGCTGTCATCTAAGACCTTCGTGAGAGAGGACAGGAACAACTGGGAAGCCATGTGTCACTAGGCTTCATGTTGTACAATCTGGTATAAAAGGATTTGCTGATTCTCAGGATGTCAGACTAAGATGATGTTACCGAGCCATCTTTTTCCTTCAGGCTGCAGCACACAAAGCCCTCCTTGTGCACCTTCTGCAAAAAGAGAAGCGAGCACATCTCATCCCGCTGCATAGAGCAGAACCTGGACCGGAAGATTAACTTGGAGACCTCCGAGACAAAGAGCGAGGTTTGTTGGCTCTTCACGTCCTGGAGATTCTCTATGACGTCGACCCCATCGTTTGCAGCAGGAGCATGTTCTACATACTTTCCTGGAGTTTTGACAGTTTTCCTGGCCCCACTCTTACCTTCTGAGCACCTGACATAGGTGGACCTGACCAAGAACACTCAGTTCACAAACAGAAAATCTATCCTTGAGCAGATAGACCCCTCTGTTGAAGGGGTGCTGAAGACATAATGCAGCTTGGCATCTTTAACTGTTTCTGTTAGGAATCTGGACGTGGCTTCCAGTTTTATGACCACCCCCCCCACCCCAGATCATCCATTTGCATCGATGCAGTTGGAAGTGTCAGCCCAGAATGACCAACCTAGATGGACTTCTCCCAGAATGCTCCTCAGCGGAGTCTCTCTGCCGTCCTCTATTGGATAGTGTGTCCTCAGTGTGTGTAACTGCTGCTTGATGATGTCCATGCCCAGGAGGAAGGGGAAGGTAGTCTGCTGTGGTGATTTCATCAACATGTGCATCCACCTGTTCAGTCAGCAGGGGCTGAGTGTTAAATATGTGGTCATTTTTATTGTTAAAAAACAAAGTTCTGCAGATCTTGGGAACCTGAAATATACCAAAAGTGCTGACAATCTTTATCATTTTAAGACCGTTGACCAATCAACAGGTAAGTATTTTCCATCATCCATTTCTTTGCTCCTGTCTCCTCCATCCAATAATTGCATCTTCCTGTAATTTTCTCTCCAGCTATGGTAAATCAGGCAAAACCCATGCAAAAATAATTCATAAAAGCTGTGCAAAAGGACTTTTTCAAGACAGCTTGAGAAGGGGTACTCCTTTTTTGTTCTGTTAAGGGTGTGTTTGCATCTGTTTTTATGAATCAGCTTTTTACCTTCTCAGAAAATTTATGTTTCAATCACTTACTTTAGTCATGATTCCATATTTAAATCTCTAGAAACAAAGTACTTTGCTTGTCTTTATTAGGCCATTTTTCCTTATATTTTCCTATGCATGTCTCGAATGTACGTGTCACTGACAAGGCCAGCATTTATACCTATCCCTACTTGCCCTTGAACTAAGAGACTTGCAAAGCCATTTCAGAGGGCAGTTGGAAATCAGTCAAATTGTTGTGAGTCTGGAGTCATTTATTTCAGTTCGACCAGCTACCTGTGTCCCCAGATCATTAGTTTAGGTCTCTGGGTTAATGGCTGAGTGATGCGCACCATCTTCACCCAGCGAACAGACGGTTTAGTGTAGCAACAACAAAGTGTCAAAAATAAGCAGAGCTTCAAAGACAATCTCTGGATTGTTAACTGAGCCATGTGCAAATTGGCATTGAGCAAATAAGATTAAAGAAATTGGGTTTAAGTTTGTGGGGCATTGGCCTACCTGAACTCTTGGGCTGATATTCTAGTGAAGTGCATAGCTGCAGAAGTGAAGAGGGTTTGAAACTAAATCGGTAAGGGATCAAACAGGGTAAGTTGTGGTAAATCAGAGTTAGAAGCAAGATGTAAGAGGAGTTTAAAAGAGATTGGCTTTTTTTATGAAGCAGTTAACAAGTGTAGTTTCGCAGCTGTCGGAATGAGAGGTTGCACAAGGACTCTGGAGATCAGGTTTCACCTGAAACAACAAACAAGCAGTACAGCTTTAGTAGCTGATGTGGGAGGTCTAATATCCAGCTTCAAGTGCAGCTGCATAGGTATAGGTGATCAAAAAAATCACTGCCTGAAACTACAGAAGAAGAGGATGACTTCTGGTTTTTGAGTCTGATCAGCTAAGTGTCTGATTTTAAGATTTGTAAAACTTCTAAATCTTAATTTTTTTTCTTGTAAATCTATAATAGTAGGTAAGATGGGGGCATTGTTTTTATTATATTTATACATAGATCTGTCTCTTGATTGAGTTATAATATTAAGAATTGGTATTGTTATTCCAGAGTTGTGTTTTTGAGCAGTAAAACCGTGCTAATGCTGCGTTTTTGCACAAAGTGTGTTTATTTTTAGGTAATTTCTTGTTCTGTACATTGTTAAAGGGGCAGAAATGGCTTTTAGTAGGTGATGTGCTCTTCCTGTCAGATATGGGAGAACAGGGAGAATTTGAATTTTCCTGGAAAATTTTATCTGCAGTTAGTGTTTGCTTGTTAATCCTGTTGGAAAGCATGGATCAGTTGGAGCAACATTTAGAGGCAATGAGAGGTTTACAAGAGCAAGGGGGTGTGATGGATGAGTGTAGTTTCAGGAAGGTGGAGACCCCACAGATAGAAGGTAGATGGTTGACCGCTGGGAGTTGTAGGAGAGGTAGCCAGATGGCCTCAGGCTATCTTCATTTTAAATAGATATGCTGTTTTGAATTTGGAGTGGAATAACCTCTCGGGAGTATAGCACTGATGGCTAGGTTTCTGACACCATGATTGACTGTACAGTAATGATGGGTATGCCAGGTTCCAAGAGATTGATTGCGATAGGGGACTCTCTCGTCTGGGGCACAGGCAGATGTTTTTGCTCATGTCAGCAAGACATCAGGTTGGTGTGTTGCCTCCATGGTGCCAGGGTCAAGGATGTTTCGGAAAGGCTGCAGAATATTTTGAAAGGAGGGAGTGAATCCCATGCGATTTTAATTTTTGTACCAATCTGCCATGTGGGATTTTATCAAATACCTTATGAAGTCCATGGCTCTTCCCTCATCGATTATCTTTGTCACCTATTCAAAAAATTCGATCAGGTCTGAGAGACAACCTTCCCCGTATGAAACCACACTGTCGCTAACTAGTCCATTTTCTTCCAAAGGTGCGCATATCCTGTCCTTCAGTATCTTCTCCAGGAGCTTCCCCACCACAGATGTCAGACTCATTGGCTATAATTTCCTGGATTATCCCTGCTTCCTTCCTTAAACAAGGGAACAGCATTGGCTAATCTCCAGTTCTCTGGAACCTCGCCTGTCATCAAGGATGATGTGAAGATATCTGCTAATGCTCCAGCTATTTCTTCCCTTGCCTCTCACAATAACGGGGGATAGATCCCATTTGGCTGTAGGGACTTGTCTACCTTCATGCAATTTAGGATACCCAAAACTTCCTCCTTTTTAACATATTGACATTCTTTAGAGTATTCATGCACTCATCCCTGACCTCAACATCAGTCATGTCCTTCTTGGTGAATACCGATACAAAGTACTTAAGGATCTCTCCCACTTATAGAAACCCTAGAGTGTGGGAACAGGCCCTTCGGCCCAACGAGTCCACACCAACTCTCGGCATCGCACCCAGACCCATCCCCCTAATCCATGCATCCCTGAACACTACAGGCAATTTAGCATGGCCAATCCACCTAACTTGACCATCTTTGGACTGCGGGAGGAAACCGGAGCACCCAGAGGAAACCCACGCAGATATGGGGAGAATGTGCAAACTCCACGCAGACAGTCACACGAGGGTGGAATCGAACCCAGGTTCCTGGCGCTGTGAGGCAGCAGTGCTAACCACTGGGCCACCATACCACCTAAAATGTGCCATGACTCAGATTTTAGGCATTTCCTGTGGCTCCACGCATAATTTCCCTCCTTTGCCCTTGAGGGGTCCTACTGTTTCCCTTGCTACCCTCTCTCTTCTAATATATGCATAAAATGCCTTGGGATTCTCCTAGGCCCTGTTTGCTAAAGACGTTTCATGGCCCCTTTTAGCCTTCCTAATTCTGTGTTTAACTTCCTTCCTAATTTCTCTATAGCCCTTGGGCTTTGTCAGTTTGTATCTGCCTAGACCTATCATACGCTTCCTTTTTCCTTTTGACTAAGTTTACAACTTCCCTTGTCATCCATGGTTCCTGGATCCTGCCATTCCTGTCCTTCAGTTTTGCAGGGACATGCATGTCCTGCACTTTGATCAACTGGTCTTTAATAGCCTCCTACATGCCAGATGTAGATTTGCCCTCAAATAAATGCTCCCAATCCACGCTCCCCAGTTTCTGTCTAATTTGGATGTAATTGACCCTTGCCCAACTAAACACCCTCACCTGAGGGTCACTCTGTCCTTATCCATGACTAGTTGAAATCTTAAGGAGTTGTGGTCACTAAGCCCAAAATTCTTTCCTACTGAAACGTCGATCACCCATGCTGGCTTATTTCCTACTACCAAGTCTAGTGTAGCCACCTCTCTGGTTGGATTGTCAACATACTGTCTCTGAAAGCCCTCTGGGACACATCTAACAAATTGCTGATTGTTGGAGTCCCAGTCAATAAGAGGAAAGTTGAAGTCACCCATCACAATTACCCTGCTTTTTTTCCCCCACACCTTTTGGTATCTGACTACATAACTGCTCCTCTGTCTCATGTGGGCTGTTGGGAGGTCTATAGAAAACTCCCAGCATTGTGATTTCACCTTTTCCTATTCCTGAGCTCCACCCATAATGCCTCACTGCAAGATTCCTCCAATGTACCTTCCGTTAACACAGCTGTGATGTGATCCCTAATCAGCAACTCCCCCACCCCTTTTTTGTTTCCCTTTCTATCCCATCTGAAACAGTGACATCTTGGAATGTTAAGCTGCCAGTCTTGCCCCTCCTTTATCCATGTCTCCGTAATGGCAATAACATCACAATTCCATGCAGTAATCCATGCTGTTAGTTCATCTGTCTGACCTGTTATACTACTTGCATGGCATACTCCTTTATCCCTAGGCCCTGCACTTACTGGCCTGCTGTTCTGGTTCCCACCCCCCTGCCATACTAGTTTAAACCCTCCGGAACAGCTCTAGCAAGTCCCCCCCCAGGATATTGGTGCCCCTCCAGTTCAGGTGCAATCCATCCTCCTTGTACAGGTCCCACCTTCCCCAGAAGATATCCCAATGATCCATATATCAAATGCCTTCCATCCTACACTAGCTCTATAGCAATGTGTTCAACTGTACTCTGTTCCTAGCTTCACTAGCCCGTGGCAAGGGTAGTAATCCCGAGATTACAACTCTGGTAGTCCTGCTTTTTAAGCACCCTAACTAACTCCCTGAACTGTCCTCGCAGGACCTCTTCCCACCGATGTCATTGGCACAAATGACAATGACGTCTGTCTGTGGCCGAGAATTTGCTAGAGCTACTCGGGAGGCTTTCAAGTAACAAGGCAGGTGGGAACCAAAGCAATAGTGCAAAAAGGCTGAGGCTGGTACAGTAGATAAGGGGAGCAACTCAAATAGTCAAGGCGGACAAGAGCTTGGCAGAGAATGAGGTAAGACTGATAAATTAAACTGCCTTTACTTCAATTCAAGAGGCCTGACAGGTAATGCAGATGCAGGCATAGTTGGGAACATGGCCCTGGGATTTCATAGCTATTATAGAAACGTGGCTCTGGGATGGACAGGACTGGCACCTTAATGTTCCAAAGGAGAGACTGAGATATGTATAACACAGAGTAAGAGCAGGTGGAAAAGTCACTGGGCTCAGAGGGACTGGAGATCTGGAGTTCCAGGGTATAAATGCTATAGGAAGGATAGAAGGGGTGGCAAGACAGGAAGGGGAAATGGCGTTTTTGGTTAGGCATAACATTACAGCTCTACTTAGGGAGATTTTCCAGTGAAGTTATGTGGGTAGAACTGAGAAATAAAGGGATGATTGCCTTGTTATAGATCCCCAATAGCCAGCCTGAAATTGAAAACAAATATGTAAAGAGATCTCATATCTGTAAGAATAATAGGGTCGGGGATTTTAACTTTCCAAATATAAACTGGTGCTGTCATAGTGTTAATAAGGGCTTGGGTGGAGAGGAATTTATTGATTGTGTGCAAGAAAACTTCCTTATTGAATATGTGGATGTATCTACTAGAGAGGGAGCAATTCTTGACTGTGTTGGGAAGTAAGGCAGGACAAGTGAGGGAGTACTTTGGGGCAAGTGATCATAGTTATATTAGTTTTGAAATAGTTATGGAAAAGGATAGAACTGATCAAAAGTTGACGTTCTAAATTGGACTTGGGCCAGTTTTGAACTTTCGAGAGTTGATTGGGGAAGGCTATTCGTAGGTAAAGGGATGCTTGGGAAGTGGGAGGCCTTTAAAATGACAATGAGAGTTCAAAGACAGTATGTTCCAGTTGGTGAGATGGGCAAGGTTGGTAGGTGTAGGGAATGCTGGATGACTGGAGAACTTGAGGTTGTGCTCAAGAAAAAGGAGGAGGTATATGTCAGGTATAGACAGCAGAGATCGAGTGAACTTCTAGAAGAATATAAAGGCAGTAGGAGTATACTTCAGAGGGAAATCGGGAATACGAAAAGGAGACATGAGGTAGCTTTGACAAATGGAATGAAGGAGAATCCAAAGAGATTCTACAGTAAGTTAATGGCAGAAGAGTAACTAGAGAGAGAATAGGGCCCCTTAAAGATCAACGTGACCGTCCGTGTGTGAAACCACACACATATATGAGTGAGATACTGAACAAGTATTTCACATCCATATTTACTGTGGATAATGACATGGAAACTAGGGAACCTGGGAAATAAAAAAAAAAAGTTTGAAGAGCTCATATTACAAAAAAGGAGGTGCTGGTGGTCTTAAAACGCATAATTGTAGATAAATCCCCAGGAGCTGATCAGGTGTTTTGCAGAACTTTGGGAAGCTAAGGAAGAGTTTGCTGGGCCCCTTGATGAGATAATTGTTCATCGAGAGCCAGGGGTCATGTGCCAGAAGACTGGAGGCTTGCTAAAGTGTTGCCATTATTTAAGAAAGGCTGTAAGGAAAAGCCAGGGAACTAGACCGTTGAGCCTTGCATCAATGGTGGATAAGTTGCTGGAGGGGACAGGATTTACATTCATTTGGAAAGGTAATGACTCAATAGGGAATGTCAACATGGCTTTCTGCATGGGAAATTATGTCTCACTAACTTGACTGAGTTTGCTTGAAGAGTTGACAAGGAAGATTGATGAAGGCAAAGTGTGAGACGTCTATATAGACTTCAGCAAGGCATTTGACAAGGTTCTGCATGGTAGGCTGGATAGTAAGGTTAGATCACATGGGATCCAGGGAGAGCTAGCCAATTGGACACAAAATTGGCTTGAAGGTAGGGGACAGAGGGTAATAGAAGTTTGCTTTTGGGACTTAGAGGCTTGTGATGAGTGGGGTGCCACAAAGATCACGGTGTTAGGTCCACTGCTTTTTGTCATTTTATATAAATGATTTGGATATGAATATAGGAGGCATGGTTAGTAAGTTTGTGGATGACATCAAAATAGATGGTGTAGTGGATAGTGAAGAAGATTATCCCAGAATACAACGGGACCTTGATCAGATGGGTCAGTCAGCTGAGGAGTGGCAGATGGAGCTTAATTTAGAAAAGTGTGAGGTATTTCATTTTGGTAAGGCAAATCAGGGCAGAACGTACACAGTTAATGGTAGTGCCCTGGGGAGTGTTGCTGAGCAAAGAGACCTAGAGTGGCAGGTGCATTGTTCCTTGAAAGTGAAGGCACAGGTAGATAGGGTGGTGAGGAAGTTGTTTGGCACGTTTGCCTTCATTTGTCAGTGCATTGAGCATAGAAGTTGGGAGGTCATGTTGTGGCTATACAGGGCATTGGTGAGGACCCTTCTAGAATGCTGTGTACGTTTCTGGTAGCCCTTCTGTGAGAAGGATGTTGTAAATCTTTTCTGTACCCCGTCAAGTTTAACAAGAACATTGCTGGAACTGGAGGGTTTGAGTTATAGGGTGAAGCTGAATAGGCTGGGGTGTTTTTCCTTGGAGCATCAAGGTCAAGGAGTGACCTAATAGAGCCTTGTAAAATCATGAGGGCCATGAATAGGGTGAATAGCCAAGGTCTTTTTCCTCTGCTGGGTGTGTCCAAAATTAGAGGGCGTAGGTTTTGAACAGGACTGGAGAGATAACTTCTTCATACAGAGGGTGGTACATGTATTAAATGAACTTCCAGAGGAAAGGTTGGAGATGGATACAATTACAATATTTAAAGGGCGTCTGAATGGATATGTGACTAAGAAGGTTTTAGAGGGATGTGGCCAAATGCCGGCAAATGGAACTAGGTCAGATTGGGATGTCTAGTCGGCATGGAGGAGTTGGACCCAAGGGTCTGTTTCTGTGCTGTATGACTCTGCCTCTATATGGAAGTGAAAAACAGACCATAACAGGAAGGGATAAAGATCATGAATCTGTCAGTCAACCATGTGTTGTTTCCCACATAATCCAAAAGAATTACTCGTCTATGATACCCACAGAGGCATAACATCCAGAAAGAGTAACTGATGATGGCTGGGAATCATGCTTTTCAATGCCTCCACAGATGAATTGAGATATTTGAATAGGAACTGAGTATTCACCACATTGATCTGGAAAACTCAGCTGCAAATTCATTGGTGTGTTTATTGATTGATTTCCCAGTAGAGACTATGGGAACAGGCTTTGGCGTGTACATCTTATGTTTGCTTCCATTCCTGAGATTGAACTCGTGCTGCATCATCTTGCAAAAGTCACAAGAATTCACCTGAACCCTCCATAGAGGAGGATGCTCGGTTCATCCATGTTCTTGTCCAACATCACCCAGATTGATTAGCGTATTTTTTTGAATACTTGTCAGGCCTGCTGAATTTTTTTCTTTCTCAATTTCTCTTGAGTCTAGAACAGACTCCCAAACAAAGAGGGGACACTATCTTGAAAAACTCCTGTAAGAATCGGAAGTATGAGTGGGAATGGAGATTGAGAATGTATTGACTCAGGACTGTGTGTATTCTGTAGGTGCATGTGCTGGCACTAAGCCGTGACGCAAGGACCTTTTGAATGTTTGAATTGTGAACCTACATGAATAGTATGGAGTTTTATTCTTGTAGTGTGGCCACTATTTTGTGCACTTCTGATTATGCAGAGGCGGCTGTACTACCGCAAACACGGAAAATGCTTGAGAAACTCCAATATTTAAGGCAGCACCCGTGGAGAGAAAGAGTTAACATTTTGAGTATGATATGACTCTTCAGAGCAGGCAGGTGAAAGTTAAAAGATTAAACCCCAATAAGTTTGAACATTTGGAAGCTGAGAGTTGAATCCTTCTGATATATTTCTGTTTTTATTTGTAGATATGTGAATGGACATGCCAAGAAACACTACGAAGATGCCCAGATTAATTCCAACAACATTAAAAAGTCAGAGAAGCATGAAAAAGAGAAATTGCAGCATGCAGTGTGTATGGATTGCAGCAGTTACAGCACCTTCTGGTATGTGAAGATCAAATATTAAATCTGTTAATGCAGGGTTTATAATATTATTTGAACTGGAGGACTTGCTGCACACTTTAATGTATGCTCCTTAATTTAAGTACCTGCTTCACTCTGACCTTCAATGTTGAATAATATTTGCCTTAAGAAATCCAAGCAGTTTTTGTATATGTGTGGGTTTTAACTAGTACATTTTCAACAGCTTAAAGAAAGATCAAAACAGAGAAACTCTGATTTTTATCCCTTTTTAAACCTGCATTGAAGAAAGCATGATGGATTTTCTAGCACCCCATCCATATTCTGAAATATTTCACAACCAATAAACGAGGTAATTTCTTTTTTCTGGGTTTGTTGGTTTAAGGAGAAATGTTGACCAGGAGACAGTGAGGAATCTTAATCTTTGCCTTGAAGTAGAGGACTTTTATTACAATGGATTTTGGCACAAACAATTTGCATATACACCAAGGTCCCTCAAGCAGTCCAATGAAATCATGACCCGATAATGTTTTTGATTGTGAATGAAGTTTGGCTAGGATGAGAGGAGGATTGCTTGCTGCTGCTTGGGTTAACTTCTCATCTAAGCAAAACAGCCTTCTCTAATATTGTCTTCATCTTTCGCCATCTTTGAAACTTCTATAGCCTTGCAGTTCCCCCATTCTGTTGTGTTCTCACTCTCTGATTCTCGTGCATGCTCCCTCTTTACTCAGTGCTGGTTGTACCCTTGTTATCTGCGTGCTACTCTCTGGAGTTTTCCTCCTTTTAACATCTCTAAATCCCCCTTCTTTGACCAAGCGTTTTACAGTCACTTAATATCCCCTTTGGCTTTGCATCTACTTTTTGACTACTTGGCTTTAGAATACTTCCCTGTTTAGAAGTGGCAAGTAAATGTAAATTATGAGTAACAAAGTGATAACTGAAGAGTACCCTTTTTATTTTAAATAAAATAAATTCTTAGTTTCGGTGGCTGAGTTTCCCTACAATTATTAAAAATTTTAAAATCACACATGGATGTAGGAATAGCTGGCTAGGCTGATGTTTATTACCCATCCATAATTGCCTCAAAGACAGTTAACATTCATCCACATTGCTGTCGGTCTGGAGTCACACATAAGCTAGACCAGGTATGGACAGCAGTTTCCATTAGTGAACCAGATGGGTTTTTCCAACGATCAGTAGCAACTTCATGGTCACCATTAGACTCTTGATTTTAGATTTTTATTGAACGTGGACTGTTATTTGCCATGACAGATTCCCGGAATGTTAGCTGAATCTCTGGGTTATTAGTCTAGCAATAACACACCAAGCTATCACAATCTCTTTTCAGGAAGAGAATCGAAAATGAATTTTTGGTATAGTATTGTGCAATTATAACACAATGTGGCAGTTACTGTATTTGGGAAACTGTTTCTGTTAAAGACTTCTGGAAGCAAAACTAAAAGCAGTGGTTTCTGATGAAGGGTCGAGGCCCGAAACGTCAGCCTCTCTGCTCCTATGATGCTGCTTGGCCTGCTGTGTTCATCCAGCCCTGCACCTTGTTGTCTCTAAAAGCAGTGGTGGCCTTGTCATTGACAATGGTGACAAGCAAGGTAAATGTCAGCTTTAGATCTGTGATACTCATAGTTCATCAAGCATTAGCTGATGTCCATAGATTCTGCCATACATACCTCAGTAGTAATCTGCAGCAAAACACGCTTTATCTGTGATTGATTATTCCAGAGCTTTTGCTAAATTTTGATGTCAATTTTAGTTTCTTTAAATTATTCAGTTCCTTTGTAGACTGCACCTCTGATCTATCCTCAGGTGGTTTTCTCAGGGTTTTCGAATGTGCTTCTGCAGTGAGAGGCTTTTCTTCCTTCAACTGAGTACTGTACAGTCCTAGGGGAGGGAGGTTTGTCTATTTATATTCTCATCATGTGTCTGATCTCTTTGTTTGCATCTGTCCCATTAACAAAGCTGTGAATGAAGTATTCTTGACTGGCTAAGGCAGATGAGATGACCACACGGTTACAGCACTGGAGTAAACTTCTGTTGCTGCTAGCTGAATTGCTTGACTTAGCACATGCAGTGAAGCCACCTTTTGTGCAGGTTTTTTCTATGGGTGCTGTATATTCTTCCTAAATTACCTCTGGCTTGCATTGCAAATAAAATCCAGAAGGGTTTCAATAGTTCTCCCTTTTTCAGAACTGGATTTCATACAGCTGTGTATCCTTGCTTATGATGAATGGGAGAAAAAAAAATCTCAAATCTGTGCTGTCACTTTTGTTCTAAGGGACACAACGCTCTTGTGTCTCATTCTCATTTGGTTTTTTTTTGGGTATTTTGGTTCTCCAGTTGGACTGATGAAGCAAGGAGAAGAGTTGAGAATAAAAGCTTCCAAAGAGCAATGCATTAGTTGCTTTCAGATCTCTTATCGGTAGTCTTTATTTCTGCAATCCACCGTTCCTCAAGATGAGAGAGGAATGTGTGAGTGAAGTCCTAATGTTGGACTTCTCATCACTTATTTAAAAATAGGAAATGGCCTTGGATATGTCACCTTGGCTCAGACATTTAAATGTGGAAAAATAAAATGTTAACAAATGTTACTCTTTATGTGGATCTATTTGATGTATTGGCATTATGTAACCATCACTGGGGTAAATGCAATTGGAATTATGCCCTTTTAGTGGTAGTTATGTCGATTCATACAGCCCACCTAGTCTGCATCGATGAATCACGGGGTGGGTGTGAGTAATTAACTCTGCCATTAGGCAAGATTCCAGATTAGATATGCACCTTATGAATATTCCAATCAGTCTGTGCTGCAACTTGTTATTTAGTCACTGAGTACAGACAAAACCTGACTATATGGTTAATGTTAAATTAAATATTGCTTCATAGGAATGCAGTTAGCTTTAAAACAGTCATTTAAATGAGAAGGCAACATTTCCCTCTTGCTTGCACGAATTTGGGAATTTCAGATTTCTCTTGGGGAAATTTCCAGAAAGGCTTACCATATTTCACTAAAATATGCAGTTCATAATTTAATTATAATTTTAGAAAACCTCAGACACCTATAAATGCATTTATCTTTTCTTTCAGGTTACAAGTAATCCTTTCATTTCGATTTAAATATGTTACAAGATCAATCTTTACAGCATTTAAGTTGACAGGTTACGTTGTTTG
Organism: Rhincodon typus; assembly: GCF_021869965.1. NCBI lineage: Eukaryota > Metazoa > Chordata > Chondrichthyes > Orectolobiformes > Rhincodontidae > Rhincodon > Rhincodon typus. Next base: position 667,565 of record NC_063367.1, on the reverse strand, counting down.
CAGTGTTGTCTTTTCTGCTACATATAGTTACTGCTAAATACTTAGAATTTTCATCAATAAGATGAAAAGAGTAATTTTATGTTGATTTTGTGTATAAAGTTATCTATTTCTTTCTGAACTTGCATCTGTGATAATTTTAGCCCTGAATTTCCTGGATTACATTTTATGGCTTACTTAGTGCTGATTTAATTTTATTTTTAAAAGATGCAGAAACCTGTATCGTGTCCCTAATACTGTTGGCACCTCACTCTTGAACCTCTTGTCTGTTGATTATGTCCTTTATTATGCAGGGGTGTGCCAATTTAAGAAATCATTCTTGCTTGGTCCTGCTGAACCTATATGGTTTTGGCAGGTTTCAATATGAAAATTCGAGTGTACTGAGTGAGACAGCATTATTTTTGAATTACTACAGGTCTCATTCACATGTCATTATCAAAAGAAATGAAAATGGCAGAAATTTTGGAAGATTCATTTTGGGAGCTGCGCAAATGATTGAGGAAATATGCACACATAGGGCAGCACGGTGGCACAGTGGTTAGCATTGCTGCCTCATAGCACCAGGGACCCGGGTTCAATTCCACCCTCGGGCGACTGTCTGTGTGGAGTTTGCACATTCTCCCCGTGTCTGCGTGGGTTTCCTCTAGGTGCTCCGGTTTCCTCCCACAGTCCAAAGATGTGCAGGCTAGGTGGATTGCCCATAGTATTCAGGGATGTGTAGATTAGGTGGGTTACAGGGGGATGCTCTGCAGTTCGGTGTAGACTTGTTGGGCTGAATGGCCTGTTCCCACACTGTAGGGAATTCTGTAAATTCTATAAATTTGACATAAATCAACAATAATCAGTTATGCAGGAATTTCCTCAGAAATGAAAGAACTAATTTTCACTTTTAGTTATGTCGAAAGTTTCTAAGAAAGTCCAGACCTTTCTAGCCTCCTTTTCCATAATTATTTTCCTATGTTTACATTTTCAATTGAGATGCCCTTCGGTGACCTTATCATATTGGAATTATACTCTCCTGCCAGTGGACACAGTAGTATTGACAAGTTGCAATAAAGTAAAACTCAAATTTTACTTTTAAAAATGAGGGTTGAATTTCACCTCAATATCCTGATCCAATTAGTCCTGTGATTTTGTTCCTTTTTTTACCCAAAGATGAGCTAGTTTATCAAATAATGTAGAATCAAATATTTAGGGTTCAATAACATTGAAAATAAATCCGAAAAGTACTTGTTGTTTAATGTGTAATCTGTTTTTGCTTTAGTTACAGATGTGATGATTTTGTGGTGAATGATACCAAGATGGGCCTGGTTCAGAGGGTCAGAGAGCATCTACAGAACTTGGAGAAGTATGTGTGAATAAGTTAATGGTACTACTGTAATCTTGACTGTTTTGAGGTTTATTTTCTAGACTAGTTTATCTTTTAGATGCAGGTTTTCGAAATCAAAAAGCAGAAAAAAATGTTTGTGTGGGTCCCCAGAGTAAGCTTGTAAGACAATATAGTTGCAAGAGAGCAAGATGATGTGAAACTAAATAAAAACTGAAAGAATTGCGGATGCTGGAAATCAGAAACAAAACAAAAATTGCTGGAAAAGCTCAGCAGGTCTGGCAGCATCTGTGGAGAGAAATCAGAGTTAATGTTTTGGTTAAGTGGTCCTTCCTTAATTCTGAGGAATTGAATCCCTGCTTGTTATGTCTGAGTTGTGATTGAACCTTTCCTACAGGAAAAATGATTTTCCAGCACTGACAACAACTGCTGTCCTGTCTTGTTTAGAAAATAGTTTAAATTAGTGTAATATATACTTTGGAGGTAGAAATTTGGCCTGAGAATTATCACATTACTTTTTGTTCTGTTCTAGACATAGCTCTGATATATGGATTTGAAAAAATAGCAGCTAAAAGTGCTAACTTATAGGGCAGCTTTAGGTTTCTAAACTGACATACTCAATGTTTTGCGACAGAAATAATGGCAATTCATGTTATTATTTTGCTTTCCTCAATTGCTTATCAGCTCAGTAAAAGGGTTAAATTCGCAGATGATAGCTGTTTCACATTAATGTTCTGTTGGCAATAGTGCCTCCAAACAAGTGAATTCAGGCCCTGAAAAAATGCCGCTGACTACAAGTTCCCATTGAGGTGAAAACTTCATGACCTCACTGTATGGGTGGTAACATTTAAGATGTATTTACATCAAACAAAGAACAAAGCAGCACAGGGATCAGGTCCTTTGTCCCACCATTTCTCTGCCAACCATGATGCCATTCTAAACTAATCCCATCTGCCTGCACATGGTCCATTCCTTACCTATTCCTGTGTCTATCCAAATGCCTCTTAAACATTCCTAGCATATCTGTTTCCACCATGGTATTGTGTTCCAGGCACCTACCAGCCTGTGTGTAGAAAGAAAAATGGTTTCGCATATCTCCTTGTAAACTTTCCCTGTCTCACCATAAACCTATGCCCCCTAATATTTGACATTTCCATCCTGGCTATCCACTGTATCCGTGCCTCTCGTAATTTTATTTGCCTCCAAGTTGCCCCCCCGCCTCAGCCTCCAAAGCTCCAGCAAAAACATTCCAAGTTTGTCCAGCCTCTCCTTGTCGCAGTCCAGGCAACATTCTGATAAAGAGATAGTAGGAACTACCAATGCTGGAGAATCTGAGATAACACGGTGTAGAGCTGGATGAACACAACAGGCTGAGCAGGAAAGCTGACGTTTCGGGTCGAGACCCTTCTTCAGAAATGGGGGAGGGGAAGGGGATTCTGAAATAAATAGGGAGAGAGGGGGAGGCAGATAGAAGATGGATAAAGGAGAAGATGGGTGGAGAGGAGACAGACAGGTCAAAGAGGCGGGGTTGGAGCCAGTAAAGATGAATGTAGGTGGGGAGTTAGGGAAGGGGATAGGTCAGTCCAGAGAGGACGGACAGGTCAAGGAGGCGGGATGAGGTTAGTGGGTAGGAGATTGGGGGGGGTTCCTGAGGTGGGAGGAATGGTTAGGGAGGCGGGGATGAGCTGGGCTGGTTTTGGGATGCGGTCAGGGGAGGGGAGATTTTGAAGCTTGTGAAGTCCACATTGATACCCTTGGGCTGCAGGGTTCCCAAGCAAAATGAGATGCTGTTCCTGCAGCTTTCAGGTGACATCATTGTGGCAATGCAGGAGACCCAGGATGGACATGTCGTCCAAGGAGTGGGAGGGGGAGGTGAAATGGTTCACGACGGGGAGGTGTAGTTGTTTGTTGCGAACTGAGCGTAGGTGTTCCGCAAAGCGGTCCCCAAGCCTCCGCTTGGTTTCCCCGATGTAGAGGAGGTCACAACGGGAACAGCGGATACAGTATACCACATTAGCAGATGTGCAGGTGAATATCTATTTGATGTGGAAGGTCTTCTTAGGGCCTGGGATGGGGGTGAGGGGGGAGGTGTAGGGGCAGGTGTAGCACTTGCTCCGGTTGCAGGGAAAAGTGGTGGGGAATGTGGAGCGGACAAGGGAGTCACGGAGAGAGTGGTCCCTCCGGAAAGCAGATAAGAGTGGGGAGGGAAAAATGGCTTTGGTAGTGGGGTCAGATTGCAGATGGCGGAAGTGTCGGAGGATGATGCGTTGGATTCGGAGGTTGGTGGGGTGGTACGTGAGGACAAGGGGGATTCTGTTTTGGTTGTTATTGCAGATAGGGCGTGTGAGGGATGAGTTGCGGGAAATGCGAGAGACACGGTCGAGGGCATTTTCGACCACTGTGGAGGGGAAGTTGTGGTCCTTGAAAAACGCAATCTGAGGCTTGGGGACCGCTTTGGGAACCCTGCAGCCCAAGGGTATCAATGTGGACTTCACAAGCTTCAAAATCTCCCCTTCCCTGACCGCATCCCAAAACCAGCCCAGCTCGTCCCCGCCTCCCTAACCATTCCTCCCACCCTCATCTCCTACCCACTAACCTCATCCTGCCTCCTTGACCCATCCATCCTCCCTGGACTGACCTATCCCCTCCCTACCTCCCCACCTACATTCACCTTTACTGGCTCCAACCCCGCCTCTTTGACCTGTCCGTCTCCTCTCCACCTATCTTCTCCTTTATCCATCTTCTCCTTTATCCATCTTCTATCCGCCTCCCACTCTCTCCCTATTTATTTCAGAATCCCCTTCCCCTCCCTTATTTCTGAAGAAGGGTCTCGACCCGAAATGTCAGCTTTCCTGCTCCTCTGATGCTGCTTGGCCTGTTGTGTTCATCCAGCTCTACACCATGTTATCTAACATTCTGGTAAACCTCTTTTGCACCGTCTCCAAAACCTCCACATCCTTCCTATAGTGTGGTGACCTAAACTGTGCACAATACTCCAAATTTGGCCTAGCTAAAGTTTGATACAGTTGCAGTAGGGTTGCCAACTTTTATATTTAATGCCCCAGCCAATGAAGGTAAGCATGCCATACGTCTTTGTTACCAACTTATCCACTTTGTGTTCCCACTTTCAGAGAGCTATGGAATGGCACCCCAAGATCCCTCTCTGTGTCAGTGCTCCTGGGTCAAGGGTCCTGCCATTTACTGTATATTTTCCTCTTCCATTTGACCTCCCAAAATGCATCACCACACACTTTTCCAGATTAAACTCCACCAGATATTTCTCCGCCTAAGTTTCCAACTGATCTATATCCTGCTGTGTCTTTTGACAATCTTCCTCACTCTCCACACCTCTACCAATTTTTGTGTTGTCTGCAAACTTACTAATAAGCCCAACTACATTTTCATCAAAATCATTGCTATGTATTACATACAACAGAGGACCAGATTGATCCTTCTGGGACACCACTGGTCACAGACCTCTAGTCAGAAAAAATCCCCCCATGTTCTATGACCAAGTCAATTTGTATCCAACTTGCCCACTCACTGTGGATCCTATGTGTCTTATTCTTCTCGTCCAGCCTACCATGAGGGACTTTGTCAAATGCTTCATAAAGTCCATGTAGACAACCTCTACCGCCCTACCCTCATCAATCATCTTCATCACTTCCTGAAAAAAATTCAATCAAATTTGTGGGACAAGTCCTCCCCCCCATAGAAAGCCATGCTGATAATGTATAATAAACTCATTCTTTTCCAAATACGAGTAAATCTTGTCTGTAAGCGTCTTCTCCAATAGTTTCCCTATCACTGATGTAAGGCTCACGGGCCTGTAGTTTCCTGGATTCTCCCTGCAGCCATCGTTAAAGAGTAGACAATGTTGCTCCTTTATTTATGGAATAGAATCCTTTATAGAGTAGAAACCCTACAGTGTGGAAACAGGCCATTAGACCCAATGAGTCCGTACCAAGCCTCCGAAGAGTATCCCACCCAAGCCAATTTCCCGACCCTATCCCTTGCATTTCCCAAAGCTAATACACCTAACCTACACATCCCTGGACACTACAGGGTAATTTAGCATGGTCTAATTTGCACATCTTTGGACTTTGGGAAGAAACCAGAGCATCCGGAGGAAATCCACACAGACACGGGGAGAATGTGCAAACTCCACACAGTTGAGGGTGGAATCGAACCCGGGTCCCTGGCGGTGTACAGAACCAGTGCTGCCCCATGGTATATTCTGTGTTCTCAGACCTCTCCTATGGCTAAAGAGAATACAAAGATCTCAGTCAAGGCACCAGCAATCTCCTTGCTTACCTCCCTCAGTATCCTGGGATATATCACATCAGGTCCTGGGAACTTGACCCTCTTAATGTTTTTCAAGACAGCCAATACCACCTTAATATCGACATGCCCTAGAATATCAACATAGCCCTCCCTAATCTTACCATCGTTCATGCCCTTTTTGATGAATACCGATGTAAAGTGCTCATTAAGCACCTCACCCACTTTCTCTGGCACTAAGCATAAATTCACTCCTTTTGTCCTTGAGCAGACCAACTATTTCCCTAGCTTACCCTCTTGCTGTTAATGTGTATAAAATGCCTTGGGAGTCCCCTTAATCCCACTTGCTAAGCAAGTTTCATGGCCCATTTTACTCCTCTTAATTCCTTGTTTAAGTTCTTGCCTGCTTTCTTTATATTCCTCAGGAGTCTTGTCTGATTTTAGTTTCCCACATACACTTCCTTTTTCTTTTTGAGTAAAGTTTCAAAATCTCTAGTCGTCCATCATTCTTGAATCTTGCCATCTTTATCTTTCATCCTCACAGAAACCTGCTGGTCCTAAACTCTGATCAAGTGGCCTTTTTTTAAAAAAGGGCCCCACATGTCCGATGTGGATTTACCCTCAAACCGTCAGCCCCAATCTAATTTCACCAGTTCCTGCCAAATACCGTTGCAATTAGCCTTCCTCCAATTTAACACCTTCACCTGAACACCAGTTTTATCTTCATCCATGACTATCTTACAGAATTATGGTCACTGTTCCCAAAATGTTCCACACTGAAACATTGATCACCCGGCCAGGGTCATTACCCAATACAAGATCTAGTATAACACCTTCTCAATTTGGGCTGTCTACATATTGATTCGGGAAACCTTCCTGGATGCATTTAATAAATTCTACCCCATTTAAGCCCTTGGCACTAAATCCCAATCAATATTGAGGAAGTTAAAATCACCCTCTACAACAGCCCTGTTTTTACATCTTTCTATGATCTAAATATATACATGTTCCTCTATCTCACGTTGGCTATTGGGAGCCCCATTATAGGAATAAGAAAGGTGCAATCACTGAATTCTACCATTTGGCCTTGTTGGATGATCCCTCCAAGCTGTCCTCTCTTACTGCAGCTGTGACATTCTCTTTAATCAGTAGTGTAATTCCTTTACCCCTTTTACATCCCCCTCTTCATGCCTGAAATTTCTAAACCCTAAAACATTGAGCTGCTAGTCCTGACTTCCTCTCAATCCAGTCTCTATAATGGCTGCAATATCATAGTTCCATGTACTAATCCAGGCTCTAAGTTCATCTATCTTAACTGTTATACTCATTGCATTTAGATGTGCATTTGTGATGCCAAGACATACAAGACTATAGGCCAAGTGCTGCAAAGTTAGGTGGTTGTTTTTGACCAGCATGGACATTCCTTTTCGGTCTCTTTGACTTTGACCTAAGGAACTGTAGGTTAATTTATTTTCTGGTCAGATGGGTATCTTGGCTGAGTAAAATTTCTCACTCAAAGTAGGTTTTGCTGATCTTGGAAGGGATGTATGTATTGGCAAGCAAACAAAATATTTATGGCTAAATGTGTCATTAACTGGGATACAGGAATACTTCTACTTTGTTTAATTTGGTTTCTGTTGAAATTAGTATTTTCTATTTAAAAATTGTTTTATTTCCACACCTAAATCAGCCTGAGCAGTGATGCCACATTTTACGCATTGGCACATTTTTTATAATAGTTATTTTGGTGCAAATGTTGCGTTAAAGGTTTGTTATATGTTATCTTAAAAGAAATCTTGTATTTAAAGCATCTTGTGTGTTAGCTTCTGTATGTCTGAAATAAGAACAAGCAATGGGAGCAGGAGTAGACCGTATGACCCCTGAACCCTCCATTAGTCAAAAAAGACCATGGTTGGACTTTTAGGTTAGCTCAGCATTGATCCTGTTAAACCATCTTAAGAATTTTAAATGTTTCCGTAAGCTTACTCATTCTTCTAAATGTCAGGAATATAGGCCTATTCTACTACCATCTGTCTTCATAAAACCAAAAATTTCTTCAAAAAAAGAAATCCGGTTAGTGGACCTTTGGACATCCTTTAAGGCAAGTATGTTTATCCGTGGATACTAAAGCTATGTATAGCTGTGGTTTCAGCAAAACCCAAAAATAGTTGCTGCAAAAAAATCCTTACTCCTTTTAACTCTTTGCATTAAAGGCCCATACTATTTAAAGAGCAAAATATCGTGGATACTGGCAAACTGAAATAATAGGAAATATTCAGTTCAGGCAACATTTGTGAAGAGAGAAATACATTTAACATATTGGGTCTACTACAAGATTTTCCTCCTTTCTTCCTTAATTCTTTTCAAGCAGTATTTGGACTGCTGCTATTCAGTCATTTGCACCTCCTCTGGACACTTTTTTGTTTCTTTTATCCCTTTTTTGTTAAATTCAATAAGCTGTGTTTTTGACAGAATTTGATGATCTGTGGAAGCTGGTTGCCTGTCACAACAGATCAGATCAATAGCCTTTGTAGAGTCATCGAATAGTTACAGCACAGAAAGAGGCCATTCAATCAGTATGTGTGTTGATTCGCTGCAAAAGCATTTCGCTTAGAACCAGTCCCACATCTTTTCCCTTTTGCCCTCCATTTCTTTTTCAGATAATGGAATGATTCCCTTTTGAATACCACGATGTCTCCATCATACCCTCAGGCAGTGCATTCCAGAATGTACAGAAGATTTTCCTCTTGTTGCATTTGATTAATCCTGTTCATAATATTATTGCTTGAGAGCTTGAATTCTTAAGTAAAGGAATAATCTCAAGTTTTATTTGAATTTCTGTGTGAAGGTTGGTTGGTTTTTAGTTTCATTTAATTTTTTTTGAGATATTTTGGTTTTAAGCAAAGTCTTTAAAATCCTCAAAGATTTGTATTTAGAAATGCAAACTGTTTCTAAAACAAAAAGTTAGAAAAGAAAACCCGCTGTTGTCTAGAGACTGGAGTCAGTAACACAAAGTCAGAACAACCCAGAACAGAGAGACAGTGTGCCATGTTCATTCAGAGAGAAATGGTCTATAGCAACAGAAGTACTGTTAGTTTAGTAATATTCCAAATAGTCAAGGCAGAAGGAAAAACCTTCTGAGTGGTTTAAAAGAAAGGCAGAAAACCAAAGACCTGAGTTTACCAAAGCCGTGTTAAATATTAAGTGAGCTGTATTAGCAGTTTAGGGTTTTCAAGAAAAAACGTTAACTAAAGAAAACAGCATCAAAGACAGTAGGAACTGCAGATGCTGGAGAATCTGAGATAATAAGATGTAGAGCTGGATGAACACAGCAGGCCAAGCAGCAGCATAGGAGCAGGAAGGCTGACGTTTTGGGCCTAGACCCTTCATCTAGACCCTTCAGCTCTACACCTTGTTAAAACAGCATCAACCTTGCCAAAAAGAAATTGATTGCAATGGTGCCAGTTGACAAGGAGTTTAAGGTGGAGACAAGGAAGACCATTCACCTGAGGTTTGAGAAAGTCTTTAAGATTATTGTTTATGTTAAAAAAGAATTGTGCCCTTCTTCTCATAGTTATAATAAGAAAGTTTAAAATAGTTCTTGTATAGCATAACATAATTTCTATTTTCTCTCTGCATGTAATAAACTTTGTTCTTCTGTGAGAAGAACAGTTGGCAGCATCGTGTGAATTTGTTCAGTGACTGACCACCACTGTAAACAAGTAGCAAAACTCAATATCAAGCAAAACTTCACTCTGGGATCCACTTGTCCAGTGTTACCATTAGCTGGGATCATAACACGTCCATCCGGTTCTTGATCCTTCCACAAATGCAAGTAGATTTTCTTTCTCTACTGTCTCCAGCTCATGATTTTGAATACTTCTATCAACCTTCCTCTAAACCTCTTTCTCTAAGAAAAACAGTCCACCATCTCACTCTATCTATGTAACTGCAGTTTCTGTCATGAAACTTGCTGCACCTTCTCTAATTCTTTTATATATCCATCCTGAAGCTCAATGCCCAGACTGGACACAATTGGCCAACTGAAGCAGAACCAGTGTTTATATAAGTGCGCTCTAACTTCATTGGTTTTAAACTCTGTCATTCTTGGTAAAGCCCAGAATACCCTGCTTTGTTGACCACTCTGTCATCCTGTCCTGTCACCTTCAGTATGTACACACCGAAGTCCCTCTCCTTCATCCGTTTAGAATTATAACTGTATGTTATTACTGTCTTTCAACTGTTATGATCCCAGCTGATGCTAATACTGGACAGGCTAGATTCCAAAAAGAGATCTGGCCTGATTGATCACATTTTAATTTTTAAAAACTTAGCATGGCACTGAAACATAAGCATATAAAGCTGTAAATTTGATTTTAACAAGATAGAAGTTATTTACACAAAAGAAATAAAAAATAGAACAAGCCAAGCTATCTAAGCATGACCCAGTTTAAAAGATTTCAAAGCATTTGGCAAAACAAAATTCCATCACTTTACAATTAATCAAAATCTGGAGAAATTGTTTTCGTATCAAATGTGTATGTTTGACTTCACTGCTTCTTCTCAGTTCTCAGGACCAGAACTGAGGCCTTTTCTCTTGGTCTCTGGTACAACTCAGAGTTTAGACATCTTGGTCTTTAAATAGTCCGTAGAATCCTAACCAAATATTGCTGGTCTGGAAGTTTAACAAACTACACATTTGCACTGAGAGAACTTATTTCTTTTAACTGCTCTATCAATCTCCCTTTTCTAGGAGAGACTATATATATGTCCAGCTCAGTGTTTTTTGACTGCTCAAAAGTTTTGAACTACTTTTTTTTTTAAAAGAAACTCCTCATCCTAGGCTCTGCTAAATTAATACTTTTCTGTCTCTGTTTTCTCTGTATATCATAAATCCCCCAAGTGTAAACAAGTGTCCATTAGCACTCCAGAAGGTCCATACTGGTTTAAAATCATGGTTCAAAGAAGGTAATTTTTAAACACCTTCATAAAAATAGACTGATACCGCTGTGCCACTATTTTGAAATCTGAACAGTTTTTAAAGAAAAAGTATGTAAATTGCACATCTTTCATCATATTACCAAATTTCTATTGGTATTGAGTGAATCGCTTCACATGTCTCTGCATTAAATTTCAGCTGCCCTCCCCATTTCCACCAACCAGTGCTTTGACATGTATTACAATCTGCCTCTTAGTTCACATTACTCCAAGTTTTGGATCTTTTGCAAATTTTAACATTGTGCTTTAATAAGCTAGTCCTTGTTATATAATGTGTATCAGGAAGAGCAGGATCCCAACGCCACCCCATGGAAACATCACTGTAGTCCAAAAAACAATAGTTCACCAACAATTCTCTCTCCCCTTTCACTCAGTTGCTACTGCCCGTTTATTCCATGAGCTCCAATTTTGCTCACAAGTCTGTTTTGCAACACTTAATAAAATGCCTGTTAGAAGTCTATGTATACCTCATCAACCTTCTTTGTTACTGCAGTTAAAACCTCAAGTTATTTAAACATGATTAATCTTCATTGACCTCAAGTAAGTTAAGTGGCTGAATTATTTAAAATACTTGTACACCTATGGAAGCTTTTTGAATTCCCTTTATGTACACTACAAGCCTCTTCTCAAACTCTCTCTTTGCTTTTCGTCTTTGTGTTTTCAAGTCTCTTTTCAATATTGTATATTTAGTCTTTGCTCACTGTATTATCCATCTAGTAGCTTTCATATGTTCACATTTTCTAATTATCTTGCTTTATGTCATATTTCTTCTTTAACGCAGCTAGTTGTTTACCTGTTTACTGTTTTGTCTGCTAATTGTTGCTTTTATCTGAGCCAGATCCATTCTTCTTCCAAGTTGTTTCTCCTCCAGTTAATCCAGTGTTGGGCAGTACGGTGGCTCAGTGGTCAGCACTTCGATCTCAGTGCCAGGAACCTGGGTTTGATTCCAGCCTCCAGCAACTGTCTGTGAGGAGTTTTTACATTCTCCCTGTGTCTCTGGGTTTGCGCCAGGTGCTTTGGCTTCCTTCAAAGATATGCAGGTTAGGTGGATAGGCCATGCTAAATTGCTTTTAGCGTCCAGGTGTTTGTAGGCTAGGTGGATTAGCCCTATTAAATGTAGGGATAGGGAGGGAGGCTGAGTGAGATGCTGATCGGATGGTTGGTGCAGACACGATGGGCCAAATGGCTTATATCTGCTCTGCAGAGTTTCTATAATTCTAATTATGCTTACTTTGGATTGTTCTTTGTCCATTTTCGTAGCCACCTTAAGCTTTATGATGCAGTGATTCCTGTCCTGAGATGATGTCCGATTGACACTACTTGTACGCTTGGCTTACCTCATTTACAAGAACAAGATACAACAATGCTTCCTTTTCTGTCAGACTGGAAAATTACTAATATAGCAAATTCTCCTGAACATAGTTTGTGCTTTTTGAGTTTGATAGTTAAATTCACCTGGTAGAACTACTGTATAATTCTAGCAACTATATAGTTCTTGCACTTCATTGCAAATGTGATTCTCTACATCTCTTCCACTAATTGGTGGTCTGTAGACTACATTGAGCAATGTAATTGTACCTTTTTCAGTTTCTTTGCATGTGCCCTGTTGATTTTCTCTTTGACCCTATTTGGTCACTTCTTGCTCCCAAACTGCAGTGCTGTTTTGAATGAAACCCACAACTCCTCCCCTGCTTTTTTCCCCAATCTGTTCAAACATCAATCAACCCCATATTCCCATCTACATCATTTACGAATATCACAAACAATAAGGAGCCAGCACTAATCCCTGTGGTACATCTGGTCTATCTCTACTGCCCTTGTAAAGTGGGACCATATTAGTTATCCTCCAGTTGTCTGGCACCTCCCCTGAGGCCAGAGACTATCTAGATCATGGCTCCCATAATTTCTTCCCTTGTTTCCCATCCAGACCTCCTTTGTCCACTTTTAAATCTGCCAAAATCTCCCCTGAAGTGGAGGTGCTGGTGTTGGGCTGAGGTGGACAACATTAGAAATCATATGACACCAGGTTTTGTCCAACAGGTTTATTTGGAAACACCAGCTTTTCAAGCATAGTCCCTTGGTCAGGTGAAGTGAGAAAGAAGAACACAGAATTTATAAGTAAAAGATCAAAAGGTCACACAACTGATGAGGATGTATTAAACAAACCTAAGATGCTGTTAAATCTTTAGTTAGAAGGTTTTAATTGATTAATATGTATATGTAAATCCCTGAATTTCTTTCAAGTCACTGCTCTGAGAGAACTAAAGGTTTTATCAGTGTAAAGAAGAGGTGACATTTTAGGTCAGACAATGCATGTTAGATGTGAGGCCTTGTTTAGAATCTGTTTGTGTTTTGGCTTGGAGTCAGACTGATTTTATTTCTAAAGTAGGAATTTATGAAATGCCACATTGACCGTCCATAAATTGTGTGCTGCTTGGCCAAAATTGAATGTTTCTGCAAATACAAATTCACTGCATGGATTTATAATCTCCTCTACCTTCCAAGAATTTCACACCTGTCTTGCGAGGAGGAGGAGGATGCAAGTACAGAATTGGAGAAGATGAATTGCGAAGTACTTGTTTAATATTCTACCAACGCCCTCCACCTACACACACCTATTACCCTCCTGGTCCGTAATGGGCTGTGCTCTTTCCTGATTATTCTCTTCCTCTTGATATACTAGTAGAATATCTTGGGATTTTACCTAATCTTGCTCACTGGCATTTTTCATGCCCCTGTTTGTTCTCCTAATTGTTTTTTTGAATTCTTCCTTGCACTTTTTGTACTGCTGTAGGGCCTCCATTGTTTTGCTGACTCTGTACCTGTTATCATACTTCTCTTTTCCTCCTTATCCAGACCTGACTTCCCAGACATCCAGGGTTCTCTGGGTTTGTAGCTCCTACATTTCACTCTAAAGGGAGCATGTTGGGCCAGTATTTCCTATCCACCCACCAATTTCCCCAACCTGGTATCTTTTTGAGCACCTCCCACTGTTCTCTGTAGATTTATCCTCTGGTAGTTGTTCCCAAACTATTTTGACCAAATTCTGTCTTTTTTAATAAAATCTGCCTTATACCAATCCAAAATGCATTTTTCTTGCAGACTATCATTCTCCTTTCCAATTACAGACTTTAAAACATATGTTATGGGTGCTATCATTAAAATGTTGCCCCACTGTCACCTTAAACACTTGCCTGGCTTCATTCTCCACAATTAAATCCAGCACTGAACTGTGTTTTATAGGACCATCTACATGTTGACATAAAAAGCTTTCCTGTATACATTTCAGGCGGTTTGTTATGCTATGATTATCCTAATTAATATTGGGGTAACTGAAATCCTTAAGTTAAATACCCTAGTGTTATTTTTTCACGCTTTAGTGAATTGACGACACACGTACAATTCCCTGCTCGATGTTTGAGGATCTGTAATACACTGTGTACTGTGAACAGTGTGACTGCCTGCTTTTGTTCCTACGTTCTACCCTCCAAAGCCTTATTTGATGACTATTCCAAGATATCACCCATCCTTAGTCCAGTTACTGACTCCCTAAGTAATAATGCAACACCACCTCCACTTTTGCACCCTCCCCTGCCCTGCCTGAAGATCTCATGCCCTGGAATGTTAAATTGCCAGTCCTGTCCCTCCCTCAACCATGTCCCTGTGATGGCAGCAACATCTCAGTTCCATGTGTCAGTTATATTGATCTGTCTGACCTCTTGTAGTTCTGGCATTAAAATAGCCATCCAGCCTTGCTTTACTCCCTAAAGATACAATGTGGCTGAACTTGCTCTGCCTTAGTTCCTTTTCTTGGTTATGCTGCGTTGCTATTGAACTATGCAGTATGCCCCTTACCCCCTGCTGAACTAGTTTAAACTCTCCCAGTAGAACTAGCAAACCCTCGCGCAACGTTGTTAGTCCCATTCTGGTTCAGGTGCAGACTGTCCTGCTTGTGGAGATCTCGCCTTTCCCAGAAAAGATCCTGGTGATTCAAGAATCCAGGATGATTGGTCAGCATTTAGCACCGTTTCTGACTCGTAAGAACTAGGAGCAGGAGTAGGCCATCCGGCCCCTCAAGCCTGCCCCGCCATGTAAGATCATGGCTGATCTTTTTGAGACTCAGCTCCACTTACCCATCCACACACCATAACCCTTAATTCCTTTACTGTTCAAAAATTTATCTAGCCTTGCCTTAAACACATTCAGTGAGGTAGCTTCAACCGCTTCACTGGGCAGGGAATTCCACAGATTCACAACCCTTTGGGTGAAGGAGTTCCTCCAGACCTCAGTCCTACATCTGCTTCCCTTTAGTTTAAGGCTATGCCCCCTAGTCCCAGTTTCACCTGCTAATGGAAACAACCTCCCTGCCTCCACCTTATCTATTCCCTTCATAGTCTTATATGTTTCTATAAGATCTCCCCTCATTCTTCTGAATTCCAATGAGTATAATCCCAGCCTACTCGGGGTCTCCTCATAATCCAACCCTCTCAACTCTGGAATCAACTGGGTGAATCTCCTCTGCACCCCCTCCAGAGCTAGTATATCCCTTCTCAAGTAAGGAGACCAAAACTGCACACACTACTCCAGGTGTGGCCTCACCAGGTCCCTATACAGCTGCAGCATAGACTCCGTGTTTAAACTCCATCCCTCCAGCAATGACAGGCAAAATTCCATTTGCCTTTTTAATTACCTGCTACACCTGCAATCCTACTTTTAGCAATTCATGCACAAGGACACCCAAGTCCCTCTGCATAGCAGCGTGCTGCAATTTTTTACCATTTAAAACATGGTCCATTTTGCTGACCTCTCACTTATCAATTTGTACTCCATCTGCTAGACCTTTGCCCACTCACTTACACTATCTATATCCCTCTGCAGACTTTGTGTCTTCTACACACTTTGCTGTACCACTCATCTTAGTGTCATCTGCAAATTTTGACATACCACACTTAGACCCCCAACTCCAAATCATCTATGTAAAGTGTAAACAATTGCGGTCCCAACACTGATCCCTGAGGCACACCACTAGCCACTGACCGCCAACCAGAAAAACACACACTTACCCCTACTCTTTGCTTTCTACTAGTCAACCAATCCTCTATCCATGCCAATACATTACCTGTAATACCGTGCAACTTTATCTTATGTAGCAGCCTTTGGTGTGGCACCTTGTCAAATGCCTTCTGGAAATCCAGATACACTACATCCACAGGTTCCCCATTGTCTACCATGCAAGTAATGTCCTCAAAGAATTCCACCAAATTAGTTAAACATGACTTGCCCTTCATGAAGCCATGCTGGGTGTTCCCACTGGAAGAATTTGTATTCAGATGTCTTGTTATTTCTTCCTTAATGATAGATTCGAGCATTTTCCCCACTACTGAAGTTAAGCTAACTGGCCTATAGTTACCTGCTTTTTGTCTACTTCCTTTTTTAAACAGTGGCGTCACATTGGCTATTTTCCAGTCTGCGAGAACCATCCCAGAGTCCAGTGAATTTTGGTAAATAATTAATAGTGCATTTACTATTTCCCCCATCACCTCTTTTAGTACCCTGGGATGCATTTCATCAGGGCCAGGAGACTTGTCTACCTTTAGCCCCATTAGCTTACCCAGCACTGCCTCCTTATTGATAATGATAGTTTCTAGGTCCTCACCTGCTATGACCTTCTTGCCGTCAGTTTTCGGCATGTCATTTGTGTCTTCCACTGTGAAGACCGACACAAAATAACTGTTTAATGCCTCGGCTATTTCCTCATTCCCAGCTAGAAAATTGGCCTTCTCATCCGCCAAAGGACCAATGTTTACCTTTGCCACTGTTACGATTTACATATTTATAGAAACTTTTGCTGCGTGTTTTTATATTTTGATCTAGTTTACTCTCATAATCTATCTTACTTTTCTTTATAACTTGTTTTGTGGTTCTCTGTTGGCCTCTAAAGATTTCCCAATCTACTAGTTTCCCACTAATCTTTGCTTTTTTGTATGTATTATTTTTTAATCTGATACTTTCCTTTATTTCCTTAGACATCCATGGTTGACTATTTCTTTTCCTACAGTTCTTCCTTATCACTGGAATATACTTCTGCTGAGCACTGTGAAAAATCGTTTTGAAAGTCCTCCACTGTTCCTCAATTGACCCACCATAAAGTTTTTGCTCCCATTTTACCTTACCTAACTCTTCCGTCATCCCATCATAGTCTCCTTTGTTTAAGCACAAGACATTGGTACTGGATTTAACCTTCTCACACTCCATCTGTATTTTAAATTCGACCATACTGTGATCGCTCCTTTCGAGAGGATCCCTAACTGTGAGATCATTAATTATTCCTGTCTTGTTACACAGGACTAGATCTGGGATAGCTTGTTCCCTCGTAGGTTCCATTGCATATTGTTCAAGGAAATTATCGCGGATGCATTCTATGAAGCCCTCCTCAAGGCTGCCATGACTGACCTGGTTTGACCAATCGATATGTAGATTAAAATCCCTCATGATAATTGCTGTACCATTTTTATGTGCATTAGCTACTTCTTTGTTTACTGCCTGCCCCACCACGATGTCATTATTTGGTGGTCTATAGACCACACCTATCAGTGACTACTTCTCCCTGCTATTTCTAATTTCCACCCAAATAGATTCAACATTTTGTTCAGTAGAACCTATATCATCTCTCACTACTGCCCTGATATCATCCTTAAAAATCAGAGCGACACCACCTCCCTTACCTTCCTGTCTGTCCTTCCAAACAGTTTGATACCCCTGGATATTTAACTCCCAGTCATGACCATCCTGCAACCATGTCTCTGTAATGGCCACTAAATCGTACCCATTTGCCATGCTTTGCACCGTAAACTCATCCACCTTGTTTCGAATGCTCTGAGCATTCAGATAAAGTGCCCTTATGCCAGTTTTTGCACCTTCTTTTTGGGTCCTATCACCTCCATTACTAACAGCTCTTGAATTCTCCTTCCCTTTAACTTTTTTTTCCTAATTTTCAATGGAGTTGAAGCTTCCTCGTCACTTGCTAACCTGCTGCTTTGCCTTACATTAATTGTTATTCTCCCTCTACGCTCACTGCTTCCTTCCCCCCACTACTTACTAGCTTAAAGTCCTGTTGACCACCCTACTTACCCTTTTGACCAGAACACTGGACCCGGCCCTGTTCAGGTGGAGTCCATCCCGGCGGTATAGATCCCTCCTGTCCCAGAACTGATGCCAGTGCCCCATGAAAAGGAAACCCTCTTTCCCACACCACTCTTTTAGCCACGTGTTTACTTCCATGATCCTCGCCTCCCTATGCCAGTATGCACGTGGCTCGGGCAGCAATCCAGAGATTATGACCCTTGAAGACCTGTTTTTTAATTTTGTTCCTAGTTTTTCATAATCCCGAACGAGGTCTTTTTTCCTAGTCCTGCCTATGTTGTTGCTACTTACGTGGACCACAACAACTGGATCCTCCCCCTTCCTCTCTAGTAATCTCTCAAGCTGGTCAGAGATGTCTCGCACCCTGGCACCAGGCAGGCAACACACCATTGGGATTCTCTATCCAGCTTGCAAAGGATACTGTCTATCCCCCTGATGATGGAATCCCCTACAACTACAATCTGTCTTTTAGCTCCCCCCCGCTCTTGAATGGTCTCCTGGAGCATGGTGCCATGGTAAGTTGACTCATCCTTCCTGCAGCCCTGTTTCTCATCCATGCAGGGAGCAAGTGCCTCATACCTGTTCAGACACTGAAGCACTCCATGCTCAAAGGTAACAAGATATGGACAATATCCAGGCTTGGACTGACAAGTGAGAAGTAACATTTTCACCATACAAATGCCAGACAATGATCATCTCCAATAAAAAAAACCATCTAACCACCACAAACTGACATTTAATGGTGTTACCACTACTGCATTATATTCATAAGAACATAAGAACTAGGAGCAGGAGTAGGCCGTCTGGCCCTTCGAGCCTGCCCTGCCATTCAATAAGATCATGGCTGATCCTTTCGTGGACTCAGATCCACTTACGCGCATTCTCACCGTATCCCTTAATTCCTTTATTGTTCAAAAAAAACTACCTTTTTTTTTTTAAATGCATTTACTGAAATAGCGTCAACTACTTCACTGGGCAAGGAATTCCATAGATTAACAACCCTCTGGGTGAAGAAGTTCCTTCTCAGTTCAGTCCTAAATCTGCTCCATCTAATCTTGAGGCTATGCCCTCTTGTCCTAGCTTCACCTGCCAGAGGAAACATCCTCTCTACTTCTATCTTATCTATTCCCTTCATAATTTTATATGTTTCTATAAGATCCCCTCCTCAATCTTCTGAATTCCAATGAATATAATCCCAATCTACTCAGTCTCTCCTCATAAGCCAACCCCCTCAACTCCAGAATCAACCCAGTGAACCTCCTTTGCACCCCCTCCAGTGTCAGTACATCCTTTCTCAAGTAAGGAGACCAAAACTGCACACAGTACTCCAGGTGTGGCCTCACCAGCACCTTGTACAGCTGCAACATAACCTCTCTGCTTTTTATTTCAATCCCTTTAGCAATGAAGGACAAAATTCCATTTGCCTTCCTAATTACTTGTTGTACCTGCAGACCTACCTTCTGTGATTCATTCACAAGGACACCCAGGTCCCTCTGCATAGCAGCATGCTGCAACTTTTTACCATTAAAGTAATAATCCTTTTTACTATTACTCCTACCAAAATGCATGACTTCACATTTATTTACATTGTATTCCATCTGCCAGACCTTTGCCCACTCACTCAATGTATCTATGTTCCTCTGCAAAGTTTCGCAGTCCTCTGCACACTTTGCTTTGCCACTCATCTTAGTGTCATCTGCAAACTTTGACACCCTACACGTGGTCCCCAACTCCAAATCATCTATATAAATTGTAAATAATTGCGGTCCCAATACCGATCCCTGAGGCACACCACTAGTCACTGACTGCCAGCTTGAATAGCACTCATTTATCCCCACTCTTTGCTTCCTGTTAGTCAACCAATCCTCTGTCCATGCTAATGCTTTACCCTTAATGCCATGCATCCTTATCTTATGCAGTAGCCTCTTGTGCGGCACCTTGTCAAAGGCCTTTTGGAAATCTAGGTACACCACATCCACTGGGTCCCCATTGTCCACCTCGCTCGTAATGTCTTCATAGAATTCCAAAAGATTTGTCATGCATGACCTGCCCTTCATGAACCCATGCTGCGTCTGCCCAACAGGATAATTTCTATCAAGATGCCTTGCTATTTCTTCCTTGATAACAGACTCAAGCATCTTCCCCACTACAGAGGTTAAGCTAACCGGTCTATAATTCCCCATCTTTTGTCTACTTCCCTTTTTAAATAGTGGCGTCACATTTGCTGTTTTCCAATCTGCTGGGACTGCCCCAGACTCCAGCGAATTTTGGAAAATTACCGCCAGTGCACCTGCTATTTCTCCCGCCATCTCTTTTAGTACCCTGGGATGCATTCCATCAGGGCCAGGAGACTTCTCAATCCTTAGCTCCATTAGCTTGCCCAACACTACCTCTTCCGTAATTATGATTGTTTCCAGGTCCTCACCTACCTTCGTCTCTTCGTCAATTACTGGCATGTTATTAGTGTCCTCCACTGTGAAGACCAATACAAAATACCTGTTCAATGCCTCGGCCATTTCATCATATCCCATAACTAAATTCCCCTTCTCATGCTCTAAAGGGCCAACGTTTACTTTAGCCACTCTTTCGTTTTATATATTTATAGAAACTTTTCCTATCTGTCTTTATATTCTGTGCTAGTTTTTTCTCATGTTCTATCTTACTTTTCCTTATAGCTGTTTTTGTGGCTTTCTGTTGACCTTTAAAGTTTTCCCAATCTTCTAGTTTCATGCTGTTTTTAGCCACTTTGTATGCCTTCTCTTTCAATTTGATAGCCTCCCTTATTTCTTTAGACACCCATGGCAGATTACCCCTTTTCTTACGGTCCTTCCTTTTCATTGGAATATACTTTTGCTGAGCACTTTGAAAGATTGCTTTGAAAGTCCTCCACTGCTCGTCAACTGTCCCACCATAACATCTTTGTATCCAGTTTACTTTAGCCAAGTCCTCCCTCATTCTATTGTAGTTCCCCTTGTTCAAGCACAGGACCCTGGTATTGGATTTTATCTTCACACTCTCCATCTGTATTCTAAATTCAACCATACTGTGATCACTCCTTCCAAGAGGATTCCTAACTATGAGGTCATTAATTATTCCTGTCTCATTACACAGGACCAGATCTAGGATAGCTTGCTCCCGCGTTGGTTCCATTACATACTGTTCCAGAAAACTATCACGGATACACTCAACGAACTCCTCCTCAAGGCTACCCTGACCGAGCTGGTTCGACCAATCTACATGTAGGTTAAAATCCCCCATGATAATTGCCATACCATTTTTACAGACATTAGTTGTTTCTTTTATTGCCCGCCCCAATGTGATGTTATTATTTGGTGGCCTATAGACTACGCCTATCAGTGACTTTTTCCTCTTAGAATTTCTAATTTCCACCCAAATGGATTCCACCTCATTCTCGATAGAACCTATACCATCTCTCAGCACTGCCCTGATGGCGTCCTTGAATATCAGAGCTACACCACCTCCCTTACCTTCCTGTCTGTCCTTCTGAATAGTCTGGTACCCTTGGGTATTTAACGCCCAGTCGTGACCATCCTGTAACCATGTCTCCGTAATGGCTACCAAATCATATTCATTCGCGATGATTTGTGCTGTTAACTCATCAACTTTGTTACGAATGCTACGAGCATTCAGGTAAAGTGCCTTTATGCTAGCTTTCTTACCCTCGTGATTTCCAACATCTCTAATAATATCTTCTGAGTTATCCTTCCTTTTTGCTTCTTTCATAGTCTGCCTTGAACTTAAACCCTCCTGCACACATTCTTATTGTCTTCCTTGTTTTGTTTGTTGGGATTTGGTATAGGTTTTAGAGGTCTAAGCAAAATTCTAAATCAAACATTGTGAGGCAGATCACTGATGCTGGGCAGTATTTCAGTTTCGTCATGGATTCCTATTAGTGCATGGGATGTGTGCATCACTGGCTGGGCCAGCAATTATTGCTAATCCTTAATTGCCCTTGGGAAGGTGGTGTAGAGCTGGCTTCTTAAGCCACTGTAGCCCTTGAAGTATAGGTATACCCATGATGCTGCTAGGGACTTTGACCCAGTGACCCTGAAAGAATGGCAATTATTTTAAAGTCAGGATGGTGACCGGGTAGCTTGCTGGTTTTTGTGTTCCCGTATATCTGCTACTCTTGTCTTTGAGGATGGTAGTGGTCATGGGTTTGCAAAATAGTGTCAGATAAACCTGGCCATGAATCTTGTAGATGGTACCCACTGTTATCACTGCATGTTGGAAGTGAAGGAGGTGAATGTTTTAGCTGTATCTGGGGAAACCGTCAAATGGGTTGTTTTGTCTTGGATTGTGTCGAGCGTATTGAGCATTGTTGGAAGTGGTAAGGCTTTCACCATAAAACAAGAAAAAGTCAAAAGCTAAAAATGGTATGATTGTCCACTGCTAGCCAGATGACCAGATGGGATACATTTAGAGAGTATCTCCAAGATCCTTTGGGTACTCCACGAACTTCTGATTCAATTACCCATTGAGAATAGGTGGGTAGGCTATGAAACATACAAATGGGGGTCATGTACCAAGATTAGAGGCTCCATTCGTGCACGAATGGGAAAGGTGCACATTGTGGTCATGAGGCCCTATCAACAGTTCCTGCACAAACTGCTCTAGGTCAATCAGGAGACGGGATCTTTGGATTGTTACAGTTATGGATTTATGGCCAAAGAGCACAGTCTCAAAATAAAGGGGCACCAATTTAAGACTCAGATGAGGAGTTTCTTTTCTGAGGATTGAGATTGTTTAGAACTCCTTCTCTCAGAGAGAGTGACAGAGTCTTTGTGTATATTTAAGGCTGATAGATTCTTGGTCAGTAGAGGAATCAAGGGTTACAGGGAAAAGACAGTAATGTTGGATCAGCCATGATTTTGTTGAATGGCGGAGCCGGTTTGAGGGGCTGAATGGCCTACACCTGTTCCTATTCTTATGGTCTTATGGAAATTAATATGTAAAGGAAGTGCCAAGGAAGAAGAAATGGTATTTCTGCTAAATCTAGTATTCATTGAAATTACAGCTAGAGTACTGTGTGCAGTTCTGGTTACCATTTTACAGGAAGGATGTGATTGCACTGGAGGGCAGGCAGAGGAGATTCACCAAGATGCTACCTGAGCTGGAAAATTTGAAGAAAAGTTGGATAGGCTTGGGTTGTTTTCGTTGGAGCAGAGAGACTGAGGTGGCGATCTGATTGAGATATACAAGATTGTGAGGGGCATTGACAAAACGGATAAGGAGCAGCCATTCCCTGTGGCTGAAGGGTCAATCATGAGGCGACACAGGGTCAAGGTGAGAGGCAGGAGGTTTGGAGGAATGTGAGGAAAAACTATTTTACCCAGAGGGTGGTGACAGTCTGGAACGTGCTGTTTGGGAGGATGGTAGAGGCGAATTGCTTCACATACTTTAAAAAGTACTTGGATGAGCACATGACATGTCATAATGTTCAAAGCTATGGGGCAAGTGCTGATAAGTGGGATTAGTCATAGAGTCACAACAGCATAGACATTGGCCCTTCAGTCCAGCTTATCCATGCTGACCAGATTTCCTAAACTGAACTAGCCCAATTTTGCCCTGTGTTTGGCCCATATCCGTCTAAACCCTTCTTAACCATGTACCTATCCAAATGTCTTTTAAATGTTAGAATTGAACTCCCCCACTTGGGGACTCCAAAAAGAACATGGCTTTTCACCTTATCTATGCCCCTCATGATTTTATAAACCTCTATAAGGTCACTCTTCAGCATTCTAGTCTCCAGGGCAAAAATGTCACAGCCTATCCTTATAACTTGAACCTTCCGGTCTTGGTAACATCCTTGAGAACCTTTCTCGCACCCTTTCTAGTTTAGTAATATACTTCCTATTCTTTTCCTCTAGATATCTTCTAATTAATCTGTTTCGAGATGTTTATTGCACACCTCTGGAGCAGGTGAGACTTGAACACAGGCCTTGTGGCTCAGAGATAGGGGTGCTGCCATTGTGCCATAAGACCCTCTATGCTTCATGCACCAGAGCCTAACCCTTCACTAGAATGTTAGGATTTTATCTTGTATAAAAACAGGAGAGAATTGTTGAGTCCATATCTCTAGATTCTGCCCTGTTCACACACATGCTCTAAATGGATTAAATTGAAGGACAAGTGTTTCTTGCATCTTGGTGCAGACTTGATAGGCCATAGGACCTCTTCTACATTGTGTGATTCTATGATTCTATAATGGTAAACTTGAGAATGGTGAAACAGCTGGTCATCTTGATTAAATAACTTTCTCTATTACCAAACAGGATCTCAAGCTAACATAAGCATTCAGCAGCTATAATCAGGCTAGTGACACTACTTCCTGTTGTCATAAATGTACTTGCTTTACTCATCTGCCTTCTCTCCCTTTAAATAGAACGTGTACGATCACTGAACAACTGTATTTAATCACTAATTGCATAGTTCCTAGTTTGGATCTTTCTGCCTGGGGCTGAAATCCTTAGTCAAATCTATTGCAACTCACTGACATCTTTACAGAATAAATTTGCAATTAACCCTTTGGATGCCGCTCGAATATCCGATAGTACTTCTCGATTAGAAGTTTGTGTTCCAAGATCCATTCCTTGAGCACAGGTTGTAGAATATAAATTATAGATCATGCCAGTGCTGTGCAGAAGGTATGCTGCACTGTTAGAAGTGTTGTCTTTCAGATGAGATGTTAAACAGAGGTCCTGTCTGCTCCCAGGTGTACGTAAAGCATCTCTTGATACTATTTGGAGAGCAGAGGTATTTACTGTATATGGTCAACTTTTATCCCTCAACTAAGCTGCTATTTGTGGGACAATGCAATGTGCAACTTGGTTTCCACATCCACCTACATTACAGCAGTGATACCATGCTTAAAAGTAATTTATTGGAAATTTCATGCTTTTGAACACTTGAGTGTTTGAGAGATGCAATACGAATGCAAATTCTTTCTCTGCCTCATAGTTGGAAAGGAACAGAATGTGTTGCGCTCACAAAAATCTGGAGACGAACAGTGCAGGTCAAGCCTTGATATGGTTAAATTTTGCTCTGATTCAGATATTTCACTCACTGTGGTTATTGACCATTGTTCTGTAAGATTAACATACAGGATCTGGGCAATGGCAAAGTGGTATCGCTAGGTCATTAATCCAGAGAACCAGGTAATATCTGAGGACTTGAGTTCAAATCCTGTCATGGCAGTTGGTGGAATTTGAATGCAATAAAAATTTGGGTTCTGTAGTTCAGGTTGCATCTGCCGCCTTGTTCCAACAGTTGACAAGCGGCTTGCTTTGACTTTAAATGAGTTCTTTGAGAAAAATGGTTTCGTAAGGTTGTATGTATTTGTTATGTGTATGTTTGTCATTCCTTCCTGTCATAATGACATCATAACGCCTGGACATGTTGTAACTGCATTACCTGTTTGTGTCGATGGAATTATTCTTCACAGTACCATTTAGAGTAAAAGGGCAAATAAAAATGACCCAACTTTCTCTATTCCCAGCAATGACATTTAATATTTTCATTGTCTCCCAAGTTGGCTATTTTTATCTTTCTGATGATGAACTGATGAATAACTTCACATTGCGCATCTAAAAATGCTCACTCTGTATGCAGCAAGGACTCCAAGCGTTGAGCTGAGAAAACTGGTTAAGCTATGTTTTTCCAGCTATTTAAAATAAAGTATGCTTTGTAATATTCTCAATTATTTATATTTAGTATAAACTTTAAATATGATTTCCAATTAATGGTAGAGGAGCCCTTTCCCAAAACTTCTGTGGGAGAGGACTTCATTCTTAATCATTGTTCGTACCTCTCACGTACTTTTGCCTTTTCAAGTCTGGCTGACTGTTAACAGATGAATGGTCAAGTTCTAGGACCTGATCCCACAAACTGGCATGAAAAGTTTAAAATAAGTTTATTGCACCTTTTCGAAACTTAAGTGTTATACTCTTAGAGTATAACGGCAGTTGGATTATACTCAAGACAGAAATCAGAAGGGCAAAAAGGGAACAGGAGATAGCTTTGGCAGATAGGGTTAAGGAGAATGCAAGGAGATTCTACAAATACTTTAAGGGGAAAAGAGTAACAAGGGAGAGAATAGGGCCCCTTAAAGATCAACAGGGCCATCTGTGTGTGGAACCTCAGGGGATGGGTGAGATACTAAATGAGTATTTATTGTGGAGAAGGATATGGAAGCTAGAGAACTTGGCGAAATAAATAGTGATATCTTAAAGTGTCCATATTACAGAAGAGGAGGTGCTGAATGTCTTTAAAATGCATAAAGGTACATAAATCCCCAGGACCTGATCGAGTGTATCCCAGAACTTTGGGAAGTTAGGGAAGTGATTGCTGGGCCCCTTGCTGAGGTATTTGTAGCATTGATAGCCATAGGTGTGGTGCCGGAAGTCTGGAGGTTGGCTAATGTGGTGCTATTATTTAAGAAAGGTGGTAGGGAAAAGCCAGGGAACTATAGACTGGTGAGCCTGACGTCATTGGGTAAGTTGTTAGAGGGGATTCGAGGGGCAGGATTTACATGTATTTGGAAAGGCAAGGACTGCTTTAAGGATAGTCAATGTGGCATTGTGCGTGGGAAATTGTGTTTCTCTAACTTGGTTGAGTTTTTTGAAGAAGCGACAAAGAGGATTGCTGAAGACAGAAGTGGACATTGTGGACTTCAGTAAGGCATTCGATAAGGGTCCGCATTGTAGACTGGTTAGCATGGTTAGATCACATGGGATCCAGAGTGATCTCGCCATTTGGATACAAAATTTCCTTGAAGGTAGGAGACAGTGGGTGGTGGTGGAGGGTGCTTTTTGGACTGGAGGCCTGTGACCAGTGGTGTGCTGTGAGGATCAATGGGTCTGCTGCTTTTTGTCATATGTTTAAATTATTTAGATGTAAACATAGGAGGAATGATTAATAAGTTTGTAGATGATACCAAAATTAGTGGTCTAGTGGACAATGAAGGAGGTTATCTGAGTACAATGGGACTTTGATCAGATGGGCCAATGGGCCAACAAAAGGCAGATGGAGTTTAATTTGGATAAATGGATTAATTTAGATATGGGCCAAGTGCAGGGAAATGGGTTAGCGTGGATGGACATTTTGGTTGGCATGCACCAGTTTGGGCTGAAGGGCCTGTCTTTGTCCTGTAGGACTCTGACTCTATGAAATGGGAGGTATTTTATTTTGGAAAGGCATATCAAGCCTGGACTAACATACTTAATGGTAGGGTGCTGGGGAGTGTTGCCAAAAAAAGTGACCTTGAGTTGCAAGTTCATAGTTCCTTGAAGGTGGAGTCACAGGTAGACTGGTAGTGAAGTAGGTGTTTGGTACACTTGCCTTTATTGGTCAGTGCATTGAGTATAGGAGTTGAGATATCATGTCGTGGCTGTACAGAACATTGGTTAGGCCACTTTTGGAATACTACATTCAATTCTGATCTCCCTGCTATAGGAAAGATGTTGAAACTTGAAAGGGTGCAGCAAGGCTATACCAGGATGTTGCCAGGGTTGGAGGGTTTGAGCTATAGGGAGAGGCTGAATTTTTTTTTTCCAGTGTCGGAGACTGAGGGATGACTTAATAGAGGTTTATAAAATGATGAGGGGCATGGATAGGGTGAATTGCCAAAGTGTTTTTCCCAGGGTAGGGGAAATCCAGAACTAGAGAGCATAGGTTTAAGGTGAGAGGGGCAAGATTTTAAAAGGGACCCAAGGAGCAACTTTTTCATGCAGAGGGTGGTGTGTGTAATGAAATGAGCTGCCAGAGGAAGTGGTGGCACCTGGTACAATTTAAAAAAAAAAAAAAATTAAAAGGCATCTGGATAGGTGTATGAATGGAAGAGTTGAAGAATATGGGCCAAATGCTGGCAAATGGGACTGGGTTCATAGAATCATGGAATGCCTTCAATGTGAAAGCAGGTTATTTGGCTGATCGGGTTCACGCCACCCCTCCAAACAGAATGCATCCAGACATCCTATCCCTGTACCCAGCATTTCCTATGGCTAATCTATCTCACCTGCATATGCCTGGAAACTATGGGCAATTTTGCACCGCTAATGCACCTAATCTGCCCGTCTTTGGACTACAGGAGGAAACTGGATCACCCAGAGGAAACTCTCGCAAACGCAGGTAGAATGTGTAAACTCCACACAGACAGAGAGTGGAGTTGAGCCTGGGACCCTGGTGCTGTCAGGCAGCTAACCACTGAGCCACTATGCTGTCCTTTAATTTAGTTAAGGGTATCTGGTAGGCATGGACAAGATAAACTGAAAGGTCTGTATCTGTGCTGTACAAATCTGACTTTTGATCTTCACTAGTTCACAGATCATGGTTCTGCATGTGGCTGTCACTTTTCATTGCTGCCCCCACAGCTTCCAAACTCTGCACCCTGTCATAAAAACTGGCAAAGTACAATAAGAATGGAGCCTGTTGCCCATATTGAATTCTTTATTGCTGGTCACAGTACTCATTTAAGGTCAGCTATTAATGACTGCTATGACTTTTAGGGAATGTACATTTAACTAATATTCATTTCTAAGCATGGAGAACATTTTATAGTTCAAATTATCCTTGGTATGCATGACTTCGTAGCTCTCACTAATATTTGAACAGACCATTCAAAATAATTGGTATAAAGTAGTGAGCATAGAACAAGGTCAAGTGGTTTGACAAATATGATCATTGGGACGTGAATAGGCCATTCAGCGCCTCAAGCATGTTCTACCATTCAATTAGATAATAGATCATAGAATTTTACACTACAGAAGGTGGTCATTTGACCAGTTAAGTCTGTACTGGCTCTCAAAAGAACTGTTTAGCTAGTGTCGTTCTCCAGCCCTCTAAATTCATTGCTTGCAAATATATATCCAACTCTATTTTTTGAAACCTCCTATGTAATCTGTCTCCACTCTTCCAAGCAACGCATTTCAAATCCTTACAACTCTGAGTAAAGAGAAACCGAAAGAACTGTGGATGCTGTATATCAGGAACAAAAACAGAAGTTACTGGAAAAACTCAGCAGGTCTGGCAGCATCTGTGAAGAAAAAAAGGAAGGGTCACTGAACCCGAAATATTAACTCTGACTTATTTTCTTCACAGATGCTGCCAGATCTCCTGAGCTTTTCCAGCAACTTCTGAGTAAAGAGATTTCACCTCATCTCACTCCTGGCTCTCTTGCTAGCAATCTTCAAATTGTGATCCCTAGTTACTGATATACCAACTGGTAGAAACAGAATATCCTCCATTACCTTGTCAAAATTGTTCATAGTTTTGAACACTTCAGTAAAATCGTCTCTAAACCTTCTCTGTTCTAAGGAAAATAAGCCCAATTTCTCTCATTTTTCCTTGTATCTGAAATCCCACATTCCTGGTATTATTCCAGTAACTCTGCTTTGCAATCACTCCAGGGCTTTAACATCCTTCCTTAAATAAGGTTCCCAGAACTGAACACAATACTCCAAATGTGGTGTGAACAATGGTTTATAGAGGTGTAGCACCACTTCCTTGCTTTGCTTTTATACTCTATGCGTCTATTTATAATCCCAAGGATCCTATTAACTTTCTTAACTATTTTAACTTGCCTTGCTACCTTCAGAGAATCATGCATATGAACCCCAGGTCGCTCTGCTCCTGTACGCCCCTCAATCGTATCATTGAGCCTGTATTGCTGCTCCATGTTTCTTCTACCAAAGTGTATTACGCCACGTTTCTCTGCTTCGAAGTTCTCTGCCAGGTGTCTTGCTCATTTGGCCAACTTGTCAATATCCCTTTGAAGTCACTCAGCATCATCCTGACAATTTACTATTTTCCCCCTAGTTTAGTATCATCTGCAAATTTAAAGATTTTTTTTTTTCTTCCGTACCTTTCTCCAAATTGTTTATAAATCAGACAAAGCAACGTTCCCAACACTGATTGCGGGAGAACACCACTTTCAACACTTCTCTGACGTGAGACATGCCCATCTATACAGATGCTGTCAGACTTGCTGAGTTCTGCCAGCAATTTTGTTTCGGATCTCCAGCATCCATGATTTTTGTTTTTATTTACTGCACAGTGACCCTCCAAATAGGTTGCGAGTGGGCAAAAATTCAGCAAATGGAATATGTTGTGGGAAACTGTGAACTTGCCCACATGGCGGGGAAAATGGAATAGAATCAAAGTATCTAAATGGGAGAGATTGCAGAACACAGAGGTCCATGAATTGCACAAAATTAGTATGCAGATACTGAAAATGAATATGTTAGCAAATGGAATGTTGTCATTTATTGCTCAATCAATGGAATACAAAAGGAGAACTGTTTTGCTGCAGTTGTGCAGGGGCGTTTGTGTGTACAGTTTTGGCCTCCTTATTTAAAAAAAAGGAGAATATTTATACTAAAAGCAGTGCAGAGAAGAATCACTCCTGTGATGAGGGGATTATCTTATGGGGAAAGGTCTGAATTAATTGGAAACAAAAACAAATTGCGAGAAAGCTCAGCAAGTCTGGCAGCGTCTGTGAAGAGAAATTGGAGTTAACATTTCAGGTCGATTGACCCTTCTTCAGAACTCTTTTTACTGAATCAGTTGGAGTTTCGATAAATGAAAAGGTAACTTATTGAAACCTACCCTGAGGGAACTTATGATGGAGTGGGTGCTGAGAGGATTTTTTTTTAATATATGGGAAAGACTAGAACTAGGAAAAGTGTTTAAAACTTGGGCCTCTTATTTCATGCAGAGATGAGAATTTTCTTCTGAGGGTTGAGAGTCTGTGGAGCATTTTTCCTTGGAGAGTGGTGGAGACAGTTCATGAAATACTTTAAGGCAGAGGTCATTCTTAATTAATGAAGAAGTCAAAAGTTAGGGAAATTGTTAGAGAAGATTCGCATCAGTGGTAGGGAAATTATTGGAGAAGTTTTTAGGGACAGGTTTTAATCACTTTTGGAAAAGAATGGACTTATTAGGAGTTGTCAGCATAGCTGTTTGGGGAGGAGGTCTTACCTTACAAATTTGCTTTGGGTATTTTGAGAAAGTGACACAGATGATTGAGAGTATGGCAGTTGATATTCTCAAAATGGTGTTTACTAAATTGTATGACATGGTAGGCCAGTCTAGAAGATTAATCACATGGGATTCACAGTGAGTTGGCAATTTGGATACAAAATTGGCTTAGTCATAGAGTAATACAGCGTGGAAACAGTTCCTTCGGCCCAAACTGGTCCATGCTGACCATAGTACCCACTCAGCTAGTTCCAATTGCCCGCATTTGGTCCGTATCCCTCTTTAACTCTTTCCATCCATATACCCATCCAAATGTTTTTAAAATATTGCTATTGTACCTGCCACGACCACTTTTTTTCTGGAAGCCCATTCCATATACATGCCACTCTGTGTGAAGAAGTTTCCCCTTCAGGCCTTCCTTAAATCTTTCCTCTCTCACCTCAAACCTATGCCCTCTAGTTTTTGATTCCCCATCCCTGGGAAAAAGACTATATGCATTCATCCTATCCATGCCCCTCATGATTTTATACACCCCAGTAAGGTCATCCCTCATTCTCCTATGTTCCAAGGAATAAACTCCTATCCTATCCAACTTCCCCCTATAACTCAGGGCTAGTCCCGGCAACATCCTCGTAAATCATCTTTGCACACTTTCCAGTCTGTAATTGTGGAGGGTATTTTAATAACACAAGATCTGTGACCCAGTGGTGTTCTGCAACGACCAGTGGTGGGACCTCTGTTGCTTCTAATATACGTAAGTTAATTAAATGAAAATGTAGGTGATCTGATTAGTAAATTTGCAGACAACACAAAAATTGGAGTTGTGAACAGTAAGGAATTAATAAAGGATACAGTAGGATATAGATCAGTTAGAAAGTTGGGCAGAGAAATGGAAGATGAAGTGTAATCTGGACAAGTGTGAGCTGTTGCATTTTGGGAGGTCAAATGCAAGAGGAAAGTGTACAGTAAACGGAAAGAACCTTAGGAAAATTGATTATCAGAGGATCCTTGGGGTGCAAGTCCATTACTTCCTGAAAGTAGCAACACAAGTGGATAAGGTAGTAAAATAGGCCAATAGCATGCTTACCTTCATTGGTCAAGGCGTTGAGTATGAAGTTAGCAAGTCATGTTGCAGTTGTTTAAAACTTTAGTGAGGCCACATTTGGAGTTTGTGTGCAGTTCTAGATACCACATTGTCGGAAAGATGCGCAGGCTTTGGAGAGGATGCAAAAGAGCTTTGCCAGGATGTTGCCTGATTGGAGTGTATTAGCTATAAGGAGAGGCTGGGCAAATTTGGATTGTTTCTGCTAGAGTGTTGGAGGCTGAGGATGATCTGAAAGAAGTTTTTAACATTGAGAGGCATGGATAGTTAGTCTTTTTCCCAGGGTGGAAATGTTAAATACTAGGGTGCATAGGTTTATGGTTAGAGGGGGCAAGTTTAAAGAAGACGTGCGAGGAAAGTTTATTTGCATAGATTGTGGTAGGCGCTTGGCATGCACTGCCAGTAGAAATAGTAGAATTGCAATGTTTAAGAGGCATTTGGACAGATGCATGGATCTTATGCAGGTGAATGAGTTTAGTTCGGAATGGCATCATGGCCAACACAGCCATGCTGGGTCAAAGGACTGTTCCTGTGCTCTGTTGTTCAGTGGTCTATTTGAGAGGCAGTTAAAAATCAGATATCCATTATCTTATTGACCGAATTGCCTACTCCTGTTTCCAATTCATATTTATTTGTAATCTATTTACATGAAGTTTGTGGTCTGTGATCATCACTGGCTAAGCCAGCGTTCATTGCCCATCTCTAGTTTCCCTTGAGAAGGTGGTGGTGAGCTGCCTTCCTTTAATCGTTTCAGTCTTTAGGGTATAAGTACACTGTTAGGGATGGATTTCAGGATTTGAATGCCGATGAAGGATGGCTTGGAGAGGTACTTGCGGATGAGGTGTTCCTATGTGCGTGCTGTGCTTGTCCTTATGGATTGCATAGGTACAGTTGAGAGCCTTGGTGAGTTATTGCAATGAATCTTATTAGATGGGAAAGAGTACTTCACTGTGCATTAGTGATGCAGGGAGTAAATATGGAAGATGGTGTACTGGATGAGTGCCAATCAAGCAGACTGCTTGGTGTCAAATTTCTTGAGTGTTGTTGGAGCTGCAGCCATCCAGGCAAGAGGAGAGTATTCCATTCACACTCCTGACTTGTGCCTTGTAGCTAATAGTTGAGCACTGGGGAATCAGGCAGTGAATTACTCACCTCTGACCTGCTTTTGTAGCCACCATGTTTATTTGGTTACTGTAATTCACTTTCTGGTCGATGGTAATCCTCAGTGGTGTTGTTAGTAGGAGATTCAGCAATGGTAATGCCACTTAAGGGGCTCTTGTTTGTTATGGTCAATGCCTGACATTTGTGTGGCATGAATGTAACTTGCCTTATCAGTCCAAGACTGGAATTAAAGCTTTATGACTGGATGCTGCTACACGATCATGAGTGGGTTCAGTGTTTAAAGAGTAACAAACGGTGCCAAACATCATGTGAACATTTCCACTTCTGACCGTATTACGGTGGAAAGTTTATCAATGAAGTAGCTGAAGATGATTGGACTTGGACACTACTCAGAGAAATTCTTAGTGTTGTTCTGGGATCAAGTTGATTTCTAACAACCACAACCGTCTTCCTTAATGCTAGGAATGACTCCAACTAATTGAAAATTTTCCCTTTAATTCCAGTTTTGAGAGTGCTCCTTGATGTCGTACTCTGTCAAATGCTACATTCATGTCTTGCCTTATCTTTGGAGTTAAGCACTATCATCCATGTTTGAAAAATAAAGTAAGAATCTTACTTTATTATACATGTCAACTTATTTTCTTGTGGTGCAAAAAATTATTTAAATGAGCTTCATTCCCCCCCCCCACCCTGAATACTTTTGAATAAAACTTTTGCATGATATATTTAAACTTTTTTGTGTGAATGTAAAACAAAAACACCTAAA
Source organism: Rhincodon typus (assembly GCF_021869965.1). Lineage (NCBI taxonomy): Eukaryota > Metazoa > Chordata > Chondrichthyes > Orectolobiformes > Rhincodontidae > Rhincodon > Rhincodon typus. The sequence continues at coordinate 633,833 of NC_063367.1, read as the reverse complement.
TTTTTGGAGAAGACCAGGGAGACCACCCCTTAATGAGCACTGCAGAAACTGAATCACTTCAACACTGCTGGAAACACTCACGATTAGACAGCATCTGCAAAAATAACTTTTTTTTAAAAAACTGATATGTTAGCTCAGTTACCCTACAGAACCTCAAATGTTTACTCTATTTCTTTCCACAAATGCATCATCATTTTTCCCTAAAATTACACATATAACAAATTTTCTATTTAGTTCTCAGTATTAGTAGCTTTCCTCATCTTATTTTTTATTTTGAAAATTGAAATTATCAAATTAATTGGATTTCAGATAAATAAAAAGGACATAATAGCATCATTTTTTTTTAATTAAAGTACATTATGCGAGCAAAAAAACTTTCAGATCCATCACCTTATTCTATCCAATCTGCTCCTGTGCCATGTGCATTGTCAAAGGAAAGTGCTGATATCTGTATTACTATTGTTGTTAAGATACTGTTTCCTGGCTTCCGAAGCCTTTCTCATTTTGCTACTGTTGCGAGAGAAATACTTCAGAAACGTTCTGGCAACAGGATATGCACAGTTTTGTGACGTTTGGATGAACTTACCCAGTGTTACCTTAACCACACAACCATCGCTGAATTAATCATCATAAATCCATTCTTTGCTTGACTGCAGTTTTATTTGAATCCTTGAAAGAGTACGTGAATCCTATGTTATTCAAACCTTTTATAAAACTTGCTCTGCATAACTGCTTTGCAAGATGAATGTTTTGAGATCCCATTCTATGGTGCACAGGAAGTTGAACACTGCCCTGCCTTAATGCATTTCATACCTATAACAAAATGAGCACATCGTTTTTGAAAGCAGAGAATTAAAGCAGCATGACTAAGCACTAGCAAGGGAAACTTTTTTTTATCATAATGAGTTTGCGCTTTAGTTTGATATTGTGACCTAGTCAGAGAAATTCAACCCAGACAAAGCACCATGTACCAGGCATGCAGCCAGTTACTTACTCCCACTGATATTTGCTGATACTTATACAAATTAATAATAAAATTAATTATACAACATATTTACACACCTAATGCACCAGCAGTTGCCTGTTTTTTTTTAAAGGAAGGCCTCTTATAGTAACAATTCAGTCTCTTGTGTTAGAAATGATAACTGATCCATATTCACAGCTGCTCATTCTCATCTTTGCTGCTAACTGAAACCTTCAACTTGGAGGTCATAATAAGACTGTGATCAGACCACTTTCTGCTTTTCCTTGTCATTGGACTGTAGAAGCTATTGCTGCTGCTTCCTTGTTTCCCTAAGCACCTAAGCCAAAAGCCACCAGAATACTATTGACCTACTGAGCAGTTTCCTTGCCAGATAAATTCGCTTATTCCCAGCAATACAAACTTTTTCCCTTCATCGTGGTACACTTCACGTCCTCTTCACTGCCATAGGCATAAACATTCAGGATTACATTTTCTTAATCCATGTAATGTTCATTTGCTGGATTTAGCTTTACATCCTTCTCCTAAAAAGGGTTTAATATTCCAAAATAATTCTGGAGCTCAAGAATGACTTTTTAGCTCCATTCTTTTCGCCACCTCCTCAATCCTAGTTTCGTAATTGAAAATGAGAAGCTTATAGATTTTTGTCTCTGAGATGACCGTACAGCTGCTGCCTCCTTTACCAGAAGTAGAATCGTACAATCTCTACAATGCAGAAAGAGGCCATTCAGCCTGTCAAGTCTGTGTTGACCCTCTGAAGAGCATTCGCCCATATCCAGCCCCCCGCTCTATCCCTGTAACTCCCATTTGCCATGGCTAATTCACCGAGCCTGCACATCCTTAGACACCACGGGGCAATTTAGCATAGTCAATCCACCTTACCTGCACATCTTTGTTCTGTGGTAGGAACTCGGAGCACCTGGTGGAAATTCATGCAGACACTGGGAGAATGTGCGGACTCCACACACAGTCACCGAAGGGTGGAGTCAAACCTGAGTCCTGATGCTGCGGCAGTAGCCCTGTGCCATATCCACAGAGTAACACTCTTGTACAGTAACTCAAGCCCTACTAACCCTGTTGCACTTTGCCCTTTCTTCCCTATGTATCAGCCTTTTGAAAACCCCATTTCTCTTCCCTTAATCCTCTGAAATTGCCTAGATACCACTTATGGTCTGTGTTACAATTGGCATTATGAAAGGTTCCCTTTCCTCAGTGCCAATCACTCTGCCATTCAAAACTGCATCGTCTTTCCGTCACCGAAAATCCATTGGGAAATCCATTTGAAAAACATCTTGCTTGTTGACCCCAACACCTCCAAGTTCAACTGCGTTTATCACTCAAGACCTCCATTCTGACTTCCAGCCATATGAATGCATTCCTTGGGCTTAAGTCATAAGTGACATTGTTTGTGACTGAATTATTCCTTTTCACATTTCTCAATTTTCTTGTAAGGTAAAGTTGCCATTGTCTGACTGGACTATATGGCTGCTCTCTCGTCAGAGAGAGAATTGTCATGACTAATGTTTTTTTTTCCTCCCTGCATCCTTAGGAACGCAGCAGAATAGGACTTAGGAACATGAGAAGGCCTGCTCCACCATTCAATAACATCATGGCTGATCTGGTGGTGGCTTCTTTTCCACATCCTGTTTGGAACCCACAGCCCTCAAATCCTTTGATCAAAAATGTATCTAAGACAGTGTTATCAACCCTCTGACAGAAAAGGATCTTGTCATCTCTACCTTTTAAAAAGGAAAAAGTCAGAAGTCACATGACACCAGATTATAGTCCAAAAGGTTTATTTGAAATCCTTTGTCCTTCGTCAGATGAAGTAAGGAGGAGACATTATTCTTTTCAACTGTTAACTTTAGAAACCCTCCCCACTCTGGAAATACCTCATGATCTTGCATGTTTCAATAAGGTAAAATCTCATTTTTCAAAACTCCAATGGTATATACCTAACCTATTCAACTTTTCTTCAGAGGATGACCTTTTCATCCCAGGAATGAGTTGTGTGAAGATTCTCTGAACTGCTTTTAAGCAGTTACATTATTGCCAATTATTCAGCTTTCCGAGAGTGCCCTTTTGATTCTATTCCTATCTAGTGGATGCAGCCAGTGTATTTCCAGGCAGTGATTTCCATGCCATTTGCTGAACATTTGTTTCGGAGGTCTGTCAATGTTATATGCTTGGAGAAGCTTATCCTCTCCACCTTCCTTCATGTCTTGCAACTGTTGCGCAATGCTCTTTGGTGGCAAAATGACCACAGAGTGTTTGGCTTACTAATGGGTAATACTCAATTTCACAGGCATTCGGTTTTAATTTTGTCTTGGCTTTCTCTGCTACTCAAAATTTAGCCTTGAAAACGATTATGAGTAATAATATTGATCACATCCACAAGCTGCCCCAAAGCATTTCACCATCAATATTATTCTTTAAGGGATGTCACTGATGTAAGTATTTTTAATCAACGTATTCTGAGATGTTATGACTCACCTCTAGAGCAGGTAGAACTTGAATCAGGCTTTCTGCTTTAAAGTCAGATGACACCAGAATATAGTCCAATAGGTTTATTTGAAATCACAAGCTTTCAGGGTGTTGCCACTTCACCTGATGAAGGGGCAAAGCTCCAAAAGCTTAAGATTTCAAATAAACCTGTTGGACAGTAACCTGGTGTCTTCTGACTTCTGACCTTGTCTCCCCCCAGTCCAACACCGGCACCTCCATGTCTTCTGACTTAAAGGTAGGGATACAAGAACCATTTAAGTCTCTGTTATATGGTTAACTGTGGGAGCCAATTTGTGTCTCATCAGCACTAAATGGGTGAATGGTGTGATGATATTCTAGCCATTATTTTTCATTTAGCTAAGAAAATGTCAAGCTCTTCTTGGCACCATTTTGTTTGCACTTGAACAATCAGTTCAATATCAATTCTAAAATATGTCACCTTCTATAACGCAACATTCCTAAAATTCTGTATTTGAGTCCCAGCCTCTGTTATACGTTCAAAGACTTGAGTCGGGTTGAACCTTCTTCAATATTTTTACTAAAGCGAGAATGATTTGAGCCCTATGAATGATTGCCAGTATCTTGCAATTGACTGTAAAATGGATTAATCTGTTTGAATGGAATTCAATCCAGCAGCACATACAAAGCTCTTTGAAAGTCCACAGTTTAAAAAAAGTGAAACTACGAATCTGATTAGTTGTATATAGCTCCATCAGGAATAGGGAGTGGTTAGTTAATTATATGCATGAGCACAGCATTAACAACCTTGAAAATCCTGCATCATGAGTGAGTATTTTCCTGTTTTTTTTAAAAAAGCACATGTTAGGCATCTTCAGTAGGAACAAGCCTTGTAGTATTGCAAGAAAAACAGGCTTTTAGTCAACGTTTTTGGGCCTTAAGCTGGAATTTAACCACTTTGTTAATTTTGAATCCCAAGCTTTTTCACCACCTACACAGCATGAGAATGATCAATGCTCTGCATTTGTCTCAGTGAAAGCAGTCCCAATAATGTCAAGAACCTCAAGTCCCAAACTTTTACTCCTTTTGGGTACTCCTTTAAATCCTATCTTTCTGGTGAAGCTTTTTATCATTCATCTAATATTTCCTTCAGCACAGTGTTGATTTTTATTTACCTCCTGAGAAGTGTTAAAGTAAATATCAGTTGTGATCCCTAACTCGGGATCTCCACTTGAACCACAGTTCATTGTTCAAAATTTATTTATGGGATGGGATAATGCTTGCCTTGCCAGTAACATATTCCCTGTTCATAGAAAAATTTAAATGCTAGCTATAGTGGGTAGAAATATTGTGATATGGCCTGTGTTTAGAGCACAAGAAAGGCAAACTAAATACTGATTTCCAATGGTGGGGACTCCAGAAAAAACAAATATAGTCCTCAGATGAAGGAGGGTTTGAGGGCCGGGGAATGATTTAGTGAGTACATACAAACTTATGTCACCTCCGATTTAAAATCATACAGTCTGTCCTTATGGAAACTGCTTCTGTGAACCTGTGTTGTGATTGCAAACTTCTGCACTGATACCATATCCATGGGGCTGGGATTTGTCTGTAATTAAAGTGATCAATTCTTGCAAATATGGAAATGAAATCAGAATTCTGCAGATGCTGGAAATCTCAATTGAAAAAATATAAAATGGTGGAAATACTCAGCAGGTTAGGCAGCCATTGTGCAAAGAAGCAGTTAATGTTTCAAGTTGCTGACTATTGTTGAGTTCACTAACATAATGAAAAATCTCATTTGAGGCAGTTCAGAGAAGGTTTACTTGGATGATCCCCAGCATGGAGGGATAGTCTGATGAGCAAAGCGTGAACAGGTTGGGGCTGTACTGGAATTGCTTACTAGAGAGAACTGTAGGGCGGAGTCACTGTGTATATTTCAGACAATAGATTCTTGATCAGTATCTTGCATCTTTTGACACTTCAAGTGCTCATCAAATAGTTTTTAAAGATTGTGAAGTTTCTCTCCTCAGTTACCCTCCAAGGCATTTCGACCTCCATCACCCAATGGGTGAGAGTTTTTCCTCTGATCCCCTCTAAACCTCTTTAACGTTATTTAAACTAAATATGTCTTTAAACTTTAAAGTTATGCCTCCTTTGTATTGACCCTTTGACTTGGCGAGGTGGGCAGGGAGCAACTGCTTTCTATTCACCCTGTCCATACCCATCATTATCTTATATACGCCTATCAGCTCCTGTGACAACCTTCTCTATTCCAAAGAAAATAACCTGAACTTATCCATCCTCTCTTCATAGCTGAAATGCTCAGCACCAGGCAACATCCTGGTGAATCTCATTTGCACCCCCTCCAGTGCAGTCGCATCCTTCCTGTAGTCTGGTGACCAGAACTGCCAGCACTACTCCAGCTGTGGCCTAACCAAAGTTCTGCACAACTCCAGTATGACCTCCCTGTTCTTATCTGTGCCATGACTGACAAAGGCAAGCATCTCATATGCCTTCTTCTTAATCTACCCTATTAACCTGTCCTGGTACCTGCAGGGATCTGTGGATAAGCACTCCAAGATCCCAATGTTCCTCTGAGGTTCCTAGTGTCCTGCCAATCATTGAGTATTCCTTTGTCCTGTTCCTTCCTCACAAGTGCATCACCTCTCATTTATCAGAATTAAATTCCATCTGTCACTGATATGCCCATCTGATCAATCTATTTATATTGTCCTGTACTGTAAGACCTTCCTCCTCATTGTTAACTACCTGGCCAATCTTTGTGTCATCCACAAAGTTAGGTGCACACACACATACTCATTGACAGTATTTATGAATCTTTGATACATAAGGGACTCGACACCGATTCCTTTGGTAATGCCGCTGCACAACAGCTTCCAGTCTGTCAAACCACTTTCTACCACCACTACCTGCCACTAAGCCAGTTTTGGATACAACCTGTTAAATTATCCTGGATTCCATTACCCTCTATATCATAGATCCCCTATGTAGGATCTTGTCAGGGGCCTTGCTGAAATCCATTAAAAACTACATCAACAGCCCTAACTTCATCCAAACACTTAGTTGTCACCTCAAAAAAATTTACCAGATTTGTTGGGCATGACCACCTTTGACAAAGTCATACTGGCTATCCCTGATCAAACCCTGTCTCTCTAAATGAGGTATCAAAGGTTACGAGAAAAGAGCAAGAAAGTGGACATGAGGAATGTTGATTCATCATGATCCTATTGAATGGGGAGCAGGCTCGAGGGGGCTGAACTGTATACTCCTGGTTCTACTTCTTATGGTCTTTACGCTCTTAAGTTTGCAACACACATTATTTGTTTTCCTGTTTTGTAGGCTGTGTTAGCCAGCATCAATGATTCACATGTAATTGCTTTCAATGTTTATGTGGGATTTTGTCTTAATTGTGCAATGTGACTCAACAGCATTTTAAGCAATTGGATAATTGAACTCTGCAATGAAGCATTGAGTAGAAAATACCACTTAATAAAAGGCTGACATAAACATGCTGCATTCCACAGCATCCAGTGAAAAGTGAGGCGCACTCTAATATGTCCTTTTCATCATACAGTTCAGCATTTTCAGCAGACAGACACCGTAAAAGAAAGTTGATGGAAAGTTCATCTGTGAACAACAAGTATTTGAAGATCAATGTAAGTAGGATTGTAATAATTACTGGGCACTTTGTTCATGAAAACATTCATTCAACAGCATTTACTCTTGCACCAATTATCTTCCATGTGTGGTGAACCGATTAATTACATATTTTTGTTCTGCCTTCAAGAACGACTCAAATAACTTTCCAAAAATGTTGCAACACAATGTCTTGTGAGCAGAAGGAATTAGGAAATTGGTATTAGTAGGGAAATGGTATTGCGGAAATTGATGAGATGAATGGCCAATAAATACCCAGGGCTCAATCACCTACATCCTAGAGTACATAAGGAAGTGCCCATAGAAATAGTGGATTGTATGTATTCTAGAAAAATTCTTATGGATTAGAGGGTAGCTAATGTCATCTCACTATTTCTAAAATGTAGGTAGAGAGGAAACATGGGATTTATAGACCAATTAGCCTGACATTAGTGGTGGGGAAAATGCTGGAGTCCATTTAATAGCACAGTTAAACTTGGAGGGGTTGGGATCAACAAGCAACATGTTTTCAAAGACTCAATGGATTTTTGGTGACAGAAGACAAAGCACTTTTGAATGGTAGAGGGTGGGATGCTCTTTGGAGGGTCAGTGTAGACTCAATGAACTGAATGATCTTCTCCCACACTGTAGAAATTCTGTGATCCTAAATAGTTCCTGGGGGCTAAAGGGATTGAAAGGTATGGGGAGAAAGCCGGAACAGGATACTGAGATAGATGATTAGCCACGAACATAGTGTGTGTCAGAGAAGGCATAGAGTGCTGAATAGCCCACTTCTCCTATTTTAGAACAAAGAACAATACAGCAAAGGAACAGGCCCTTTGGCCCTCCAAGCCTGTGCCCTTCCATATTAAAAATGTCTTCACTTAACAGGATCTGCATCCTTCTATTCCCTTCCTATTCAAGTCTTTGTCCAGGTGTTTCTTCGATGCTGCTATTGTGTCTGCTTCCACCACCACCTCTGGCAGCGAGTTCCAGGCACTCACCACCTATTGTGTGGAAAAACGTGCCTTGCACATCTCTTTTAAACATGCCCCCTCGCACCTTGAATGTGGTCCCCTCGTAATTGACCCCTCAACCCTGTCAAAAAGCTACATACTTCCACTCTTTCCATGGCATTAACGATCTTATAAACTTCCATCAGGTCGCCTCTCAACCTCCGGCATTCCAGTGAAAACAAACCCAGTCTATCCAACCTTTCTTCATAGCTAACATCCTCCATACCATCCCCACTCTAAAACACCCACATCCTTCTGGTAGTGTGGTGACCAGAACTGTGTGCAATATTCCAAGTGTAGCCTGACTACACTGTAAAACGGCAGCATAACTTGTCTATCCTAAGACTCACTGCCCCTTCCAATGAAGGCTAGCATGCCATAAGCATTTTCTATTACCACATTTACCTGCGCTGCCACGTTGTGATCTGTGGTCCTGCATATCAATACTCCTAAGTGTTCTGCCGTTCACTGTATAATTTCCACCAGTACTTGACCTTCCAAAATGCATCACCTCTCATTTGTTCATATTAAACTCCAGCTGATCTATAACCTGCTGTATCCTCTGACAATTCTCCTTACTATTTGCAACTTCACCAATCTTTATATCATCTGCAAACTTACTGATTAGACCAGCTGTTTTCCTCCAAATCATTTATGTAGATCATGAACAGCAGAGGTCCCAGCACTGATTCCTGTGGAACACCACTAGTCACAACCCTCCATCCTTCCACCACTATCCTGTGTCTCCTATGACTAAGCCAGTTCTGTATCCATCTTGCCAGCTCATCCCTGATACCATGTCGCTTCACCTTTTGTACCAGTCTGCCAGGAAGGACCCTTTCAAAGGCTTTACTAAAGTCCATGTAGACAACATCAACTGCCTTTCCCTCAATTGTCTTCGTCACCTCCTGAAAAAACTTGATCAAGTTAAGGAGGCATGATCTCTCCCAAATAAAACCATGCTGTCTATCACTAATAAGTCCATTTGCTTCTAAATGCATGTAAGACATTGTCCATAAGAATCTTTTCCAATAATTTCCCTTCCACCGACATGAGGCTCCCTGTTACCCTGTTTAAATAATGAGACAACATTGGCTGTTCTCCAGTCCTCTGGGACCTCACCTACGGCCAAACAGGATACAAAAATGTCTGTCAGTGCTCCAGCAATTTATTCTCTTGCCTCCCGCAATATTCTGGGAAAGTCCCATCAGGACCCGGGGACTTATCTGCTTTAATACTTTTTAAGACGCACAACAACTCTTACTTTTTAATAGCAACCTGGCTTAGAAATTCAACACTCCTTTCCCTGAGATTATCCTCCACCAATTTCTCCTCTTTGGTGAATACTGCCACAAAGTATTTCTTTAGGACCTCACCTATCTCTTCTAGCTCCACTCTCAGATTCCTTCCTTTATCTTTGCACGGGCCACACCTTTCCCTGGCTGCCCTCTTTGATTTTTATATGTATAAAAAGCCTTGGGATTCTCCTTAATCCAGTTTTCTAACAACTTGTCATGACTCTCTATCATCCTTCTAATTCATTGTTTAAGTTCCTTCCTACTTTCCTTATATACTTCAAGGGCTTTGTCTGTTCTCATCCACCTCGACCTTATGTATGCTTCCTTTTCCTTTTTGACCAAGATCATAACATCCCTTGTCATCCAAGGTTCATGTAACTTGCCAAACCTATCCTTCATTCTCACAGGAACTCCTGAACGCTCACTCCTGAACTCTTATCAATTTCATTTGAAATACTCCCACATGTTCAATGTGGATTTACCCTCAACCAGCTACTTCCAATCAACATTCTCCAGTTCCTGCCTAATATTGTTATAGTTTGCCTTACCCCAATTTAACACCTTCACCCGAGGACTGTTGTTAACCCTAACCATGAATATCATAAAACTCTCAGTATTATGATCACTACTTCCAAAATGATCCCCCACTGACACTTCACTAACCTGGCCAGGCTCTTTTCCCAAAACCAGGTCCACTATAACCCCTTTCCTGGTTGGACTGTTTGCACACTGTCAAGAAATCCTCCTGAATGGCCCCTACAGATTCTGCCCCATTCAAGCCCCTATTACAAAGTCCCAGTCAACGTAGGGAGCATTAAAATCACCCACCAAAACAACCCTGCTGTTTTTACATCTTTCCAAAATCTGTCTACATATTCTCTTCTCTATCTCCTGCTGGCTGTTGTTTGGCCTGTAGTACACCCCAGCATTGTGACTTCACATTTCTTATCCCTGAATTCTACCCATATTGCCTCGCTGCACGAATCCTCTGATGTGTATTCCCTCAGTACAGCTGTGAGATACTCCTTTACATCCCCTTCTATCACACCTGCAACATCTAAATTCTGGGACATTCATCTGCCAGTCCTATCCCTCTTTCAGCCGAGTCTCCGTATGCAATAATGTCATAGTTCCAAGTACTAATCAAAGCTCTAAGCTCTTCTACCTTGCTTATTATACTTCTCGCATTGAAACACTTGCATTTCAGACTACCTCCCCTGCTCTTTTCTGCAAAGTTTCCCTGCCTGCTCTTATTCTTATACATGTTTGCCTTGGTTTCTACCTCTTCTCCAATTTCTGCATCTACAGCCCTACTCCTCTGGTTCGCAACCCCTGCCACACTAGTTTAAACCCTCCCCAATCACTCTACTAAGTCTTGCCCCCCCACCCCCACTCTCAGTTTCTATGTTTCTATGTGCAGACCAATCCTGGCATGGTGACTAACATGGCCAACTGACAACACCGGCCCTATCTGCGTTCCATTTTGGCATTCTGAATAGCTACTGCATCTTCATAGCACTGTGTAGCTGATTATTTCTGCCGCTGCATAAGATAACAACGATCTGTGAACAGTACTGTGAGACCTTTCATGTATTTCTTCTTTTTTGAATTTCTTGGAAATTACTTTATTAGGTTTCAATGTCTTTTGTCTCCAAATTGAGGTAATTCTTATTAAATGATATATTTGAATTCTAAGATTGAAGTTGCGCTAGCCTTTTGATTAGGTATTTAAGAAACACCAACTTTCATTTAGTTTGTACAGTTCAATGTGGATAACTTTCCATTCTAATTGTATTTTAAATTTTTATCTTTAATCAATATTCATGCAAAGATTGGAGAAGATCGGCAGTTTATTTTAAATTAAAACATTTGCAGTTAACCTTCCCTATTCAAAAAGGGAGGCGAAAAGCAGATAGTTACAGTCTGATTAGCCTGACATCTATTGTTGGAAAAATGTTAAATCAATTATTAAAAGAAGTAATAGAAGCATATTTGGAAAACTATAATCTAATCAAACATGGCTTCATAAAAGGGCAATTATGTCTGACGAATTGATTAGCGTTTTTCAAGGAACTCTCAACCAGAGTAGATAGAGGGGAACCAATGTTCGGACTTCCAGAAGGTGTTTGACAAAGTGCCACATACGTCCGGGAATTGGCTAATGGGCAGAAAACAGTGAGTGGGGATATGGGGTTCCTTTTCAGGTTGGTGATCTGTGATCAGTGGAGTCGCAGAAGGATCAAACCCAAAAATAGGTGGAGAGCTACATTGTGAATGGGTACACAATGTTTACAGAGGGGCATTGATAGATTAAGTAAGCAGGCTAAAATCTGGCAAATGGAGTACAGTGTGGGGAAAATGTAAAATTATTCATTTTGGAAGGGAGAACAAAAGAACAGAATATTATTTGTATGGAGAAAAACTGAAGAAAGCTGCAGCTCAAAAGGGTCTTGGGGGTTATGTGCACAAAACACAAAGCTAGTACATGGGTGCAGCAGGTAGTCAGGAAGGCTAATGGAACATTAGCCCTTATTTCAAAGGTGTTGGAGTATAAGTAGGGAAGTCTTACTGCGACTTTTCAAGGTACTGGTGAGACCACATCTGGAGTACTGAGAGCAGTTTTGGATTCCTTATTTACGGAAAAATATTATTTTATTGGAGGCAGTTCAGAGAAGGTTCACTAAGATGATTTCCATTATGGAGGGGTTGTCATATGAGTGAAGACTAAAACATCTTGGGACCCTGCTCATTGAAATTTAGAAGAATGAGAGGTGATCTTGAAACATATATGGTTCTTAATGGGGTATGAGAAGGGAAATGCTGAGTTGATGTTTACTCTTAAAGGAGAGTCTAGGATCAGACAGCGTACACTCAGAATAAAGGGGTGCCAATTTAAGACTGATGTGAGGAGGAACTTATTCCCTGGGTGTTGCATGTTCTTGGAACTCCTTGCTACAGAGAACTGTGGGGGCAGCTGAGATAGCTTCTTGATCAGTTGGGGAATCAAGGGGATTAGGGAAAGGGCAGGAAAGGGGCTCTGAGGAATATTGAATGGCAGAGCAAACTTGATGGGCTGAACAGCCTACTCTTGTTCCTATTTCTAATGGTTCTGTGACTGTTCACTTTGGACGATTCTAGTAGTGACTCAGTTGAGATAGTGTTAACCAGCAAAGTTTTACACTCCGAGTTCCAGCTAGTCAGGTGTCTGTTGAACTTGGATGCGGTTGAGCTTACTAATCAGCAACTAACAGGTTCTAATCATCTGATAGGGAGGGACCACTGCCATTTGCGCCACAGGACTGCGGAATCTTGGGAACACCTGTTTTATGAATGCCATCCTCCAGTCACTCAGGTAATAGACTCATTGCAGAGGTATAATCAACCCACCATTCTACTTTTAGATTGAAAAATAGAATTTATATGTTGGTTTGACAGAATTGTTGTGATGTTTACCAGGTATTTTGGTAGTGCTATATCTAACACTCTTCTTTTGTGAAGTCTGCATTGTGATGCTAAATAATTGCATGCAGCTAATACTGTTGTATTTAGAACTGAATGAATTTTGGATAATATTTAACAAATCTTTCCAAAACAATACTCCAGTTCATCTTCCTACAGCTCTGATCACTTCAAGGAACTTATCTTTTTAATACCAGTGTAACGGAGTGTTTCCCTGTTCTCTGGTTTATAAAGACAGGCTAATTTGTATTCTTGCAGAAGTTGTCATACCTAGATAGACATTTATCTCCCCATTTCTTTGAGCATTATACAGGGTAGGAGGTATACAAAATTCTTCTTGAATTTGTAATCTCCCTGTTCAATTTTGAATTTGCAATTCACAGTCTCCACATAACCTGTGTTGTATTGAAGCAAACCTTAAATACAGTCAACTGGCATATGGAATTTGAATGCATGTCCCCAGGGCATTAGTCTGGGTTTCTGGACTACTCATTCAGTGACAATACTGTTATTTCAAGAGGAGACATTGGCCTAGTGGTATCATCGCTGGACTGTTAATCCAGAGGCCCAGATAATGTTTTAGGGACCCAGGTTCAAATCCCACCATGGCAGATGGTGGAATTTGAATTCAATAAATATCTGGAATTAAGTCTCTAATGATGACTGTGAATCCATTGTTGATTGTTGGGAAAAACCCATCTGGAAGCTACCATCCTTACCTCGTCTGACTTGCGTGTGATTCCAGACCCACAGCAATGTCGTTGACCCTTAACTGCCCTCTGGGCAATTCAGGATGGGCAATAAATGCTGCCTAGCCAGTGACACCCTCATCCTGTGAATGAATAAAAAAAAAAATGCCACTACCTCATGCTTTAAATACCTGTGGGGAGTTTCTGCTTTCTGATCCTGATGACAAAATTTTGCAGCACTTGTAGTATGTCTTTGATTAAATGTTTCTGTGGGAAGACTTTAATCTACCCAGTGCAGCAGTTATATACCACAAACAACATAGGTCCCAACACTAAGCCTTGCGGAATCCCACTGGTCACAGGCTTCCAGTCACAATAATACCCCTCCACCATTACTGTCTGCTTCCTGTCACTCAGCTAATTTTGCATTCAATTAGCCAAATTTCCTTGGATTCCATGAGCTCTTACCTTTCCAACAGATTCTCATGTGGCACCTTTTTGAAACTTGCTGAAGTCCACCTCAAACACATTGCCCTTAGCTACACCCCTGTTCACTTCTTAAATATTCAATCAAGTTGGTCAGCTATGACCTGCCCTTAAAACTATGCTGACGGTTCTTTGATTAGTACCTACCTCTCCAAGTGCTTATTAATTCTGTCCCTCAGGATTGCTTCCAAAGGTTTCCCTACTACCAAGGTTAGATTGATTAGCCTGTAGATTATCCCTACTTCCCTTCTTGAATAAAAGTAACACATTTTGTCCTCCAGTCCCCTCTGGCTGGAGAGGAATTGAAAATATTGCTAGTGCCACTGCTGTTTCCTCCCTTGCATAATAGTGTGGAATGTGCCTTGAACACAATGCCAGCAGAGACGTTAGCAAAGTTTGAGGCATTTCAACAAACACCAGAACAGACTGAGAATAGAGAGATGTAGACCATTTGCAGGCAAACGGGATTAATTTACAATAGCATCATGGTCAGCACAATGGTGGTCTGTAAGACTTTTTTTGTGCTATACTGTTCTATGTTCAATGAACTACTGACATCTAGCTCCATGCACAAATTACCACTCTGGACTTAATGGGACTTCCTCTTTCCCGAGTTATCCTTTTACCCTTTGATGTACTCATAAAGTAACTTTTTTATTTTAACCTTTATTTCACCTGCCATTATCCTTTCATACTTCCTTCTTGCTCTTCTAATTTCTTTTTTAAGTTCGCCCTTGCATGTTCTGTACTCCTCTATGGCTTCTGCTGTTTTGAGCCCTGCTCCCCATATTTATACAGCTAGTTCAAACCTAATTAACTCTTAATGTATCCATCATCTATTCCCTCATTTATTTGGGTCCCAGGCATTAATTCAGACTATATTAGATGATAACAAGCAATGTGGTTGACTCTTATCTCCCCTTACAAATGGCCTAGCAAGCCATTCAGTTGTACCAAATGACTATACAAAATATAACAAGGATAAAATGTGATGGACCTAAGCACTGAATTTGTACATAACAATAGTACCAGTCAGTCCTGCACAGTGTTCCTTATATTCCAGAGGTAAGCCAAAATTGAGAGTTGTCCAACAGACTAGTCAAGCAACTACCTTAATGCTAGAATCATACCTTACAGCTGTTATCCCTAGCTCCTACAATACCAGCCCTAGTATGTCTTGCCCCATTAACAGGTAAGAGCAACCAGAGGTGGTAGTGTACAGGGACCATGAGATTTTTTAATCTAATGTGTATTTACTTTTTTTAAATGAGATGTGAGTCTCGTTGGCTAAGCAAACATGGCCATTTTTGCATGCCAGAGACTGGAACTCCAGCCTGTAATTCATCACCTGACTCCTTAAGGCTTGTCCTTCATCTGCAAGTGTTAGTACCACTTTTTAAAAAGTTATTCACAGGATGTCAGCTAGCTATCCAACTCTAATTGCATTTGAGGAGTACCGTAGGTGCTTTGAACAGCTGTACTCTTACACCCACAGTGCTGTTAGAGAAGGAATGCTGGGATTTATAATAATTGATGTAAAGAATGGCAATATCCAAGTTTGGTGTATAACCTGGGAAGAGAATTTGCAAGTGGCGACATTCACATGCACCTGATGCCCTTCCTCTTTCAGGTGGTAGAGTTTGTAGGTTTGGGAGGTCTCGTCAAAGGAAACTGGATGAGTTGCTGCAGTGTATCTTGTAAATGGTACATGCTGCTGCCACTATATGTTGATGGTGAAGAGTGAAGGAGAGACTAGATGCCCAGTAAGTGTATGGTGGAGTGTTGCTGAGCTGAATGCATTCAGTAAAGTGGAGAATATATAATAACACTTATGATTAGAAACTTGTATAACTGTCTTTGCAGTATAGATTGAATAATTGGGCGGCACAGTGGCTCAATGGCTAGCACTGCTGCCTCACAGCGCCAGGGACCCGGGTTCAATTCCTTCCTTAGGCGACTGTCTGTGTGGAGTTTGCACATTCTTCCCATGTCTGCTTGGGTTTCCTCCCACAGCCCAAAGATATGCACTCTGGGTGGATTGGCCATGTTAAATTGCCTGTAGTGACCAGGGTTGTTTAGGTTAGGTGGGTTAGACATGGGGAAATGCAGGGGTAGGGGAATGAGTCTGAATGGAATGCGCTTCGGAGGGGCGGTGAGGACCAGCTGGGCTGAATGGCCTGTTTCCACACTATAGGGATTCTACGATTCTATGAAATGTCACTCATAGTGATAACTTAAACCTTGTGTTTAAACAATGGCAAAGCTCTCAGACATGTATTTAACCTTAACCCTTTCAGTGTCTGCCACGTCATAGAGTCATAGAGATGTACAGCACGGAAACAAACCCTTCGGTCCAGCTCGTCCGTGTTTACGAGATATCCTGAATTAATCTAGTCCTATTTGCCAGCATTTGACCCATATCCCTCTACAACGTTCCTGTTCATATACCCATCCAGATGCCTTTTAAATGTTGTAATTGTAACAGTCTCCACCGCATCCTTTGGCAGCCATTCCATACACACACCATCCTCAGTGTGGAAAAAGTTGCCCCATAGGTCTCTTAAATCTTGCCCCTCTCGCCTTAAACCTATGCCCTCTAGTTTTGGTCTCCTCCACCCCCCCCCCCTCCTGTTTAGAAACCTCTGTAAGGTCATCCTCAGCCTCTGACACTCCAGGGGAAAATAGTCCCTGCCTATTCAGCCTCTCCCTATATCTCAAACCCTGCCAGTTTTAGGGCTGGAGCCTGAATTGGGGCTGTGCAGTTCGCTTATCCAGTAAAATCCCAGGATGTTAAAATCTCTGAGGCTGCAACCTGGTAACATCTGTGCAAACCTTTTCTAAACACTTTCAAGTTTTACGTCTTTCCTATAGCAGGTAGACCAGAATTGAATGCAGTATTCCAAAAGTGGCCTAAACAATATCCTGTACAGCCACAACATGACCTTACAACTCCTGTACTCAATGCACTGACCAATAAAGGCAGTGTACCAAACACCAACTTCACTCCTCTGTCAACCTGCAACTCCTTTTTCAAGGAGCTGTGGACCTGCACTCCAACGTCTGTTTGTTCGGCAACACTCCCCACGACCTTAAGTGTAAAGCCCTACCCTGATTTGCCCCATCAAAATGTAGCATGTCACATTTATCTAGATTAAACTCCATCTGCCGCTGCTCAGCCCATTGGCCCATCTCATCAAGGTCCCATTGTACTTTGCGATAACCTCCTTCATTGTCCACTACACCACCAATTTTGGTGTCATCTGCAGACTTACAAACCATACCTCTTCTATTCACATTCAAATCACTTACAAAAGTGAGTAAAAGCGATGGACCCATGTTCTCCATGCAGGACATTGAAAAGTGCTTTTTCCCCTGTATATATTTTGTTTAACTGCTGCCAAGGTACAACACTATACCTTGTATAACAGTTGATGTTGAATTCAGGGTGGAGTTAAATTGATTTGTTCAAAAACTCTTTGGATTATATGATATGATCACATTTTGCACTCATTATGTACTTGATGTCGGAGTTGATTGCAGTACACTTATTTAACACTTGTTGATCTCCTCTTGACTTTCAAATGGGGATTCCAGACTAAATAGCCAGTTTGAGCTCCCAAAAGTTACGTGGTGGGAACCGAGGCAGGCAGAAAAATGTCGAGTTCGTCACAGTGCGTGGCCTTAGAGATTTTAACATCCTGTGACTTCTCTGGATAAGCCAGCTATGCAGCCCCCATTCAGGCTCCAACCCTAAACTGGCAGAAAGCATTTGCTTAACAGTGGACTGGTGTGCGATTTCAGGCTGGTGCCTGGGGCACAAAGAAACATTCCTGGCAGTCAGTTAAGGGGTGGAGAGGCCCAAGGTTCCTCTTTGAGGCATGTTAGAGTATTCCTGATCTTCTCTGCCCACAAAGAAACAAAATCAAATGCAATTCATTCCCTTTTTTTGAGCCTCTGGTGAACTTAGCTCCCCTTAACACCTTGATGGACTTTGTGGGGAAAGGACTAGTCTCCCTGGGCAGCCCTTGGTTTAAAAAAGGAGTTAGGGTCCGATGTACTGCCTTCTATTGGCTGGTCCATTTCTCTGCTTAATAGAGCAAGTTAAAATGCAGCAGTGGGAAGACAGCAAGGAACGTTGGCTGCCATGACTTTTCATACCATTTTAATTATGTCCCTGGCTTAGAGGCAGGAAAAAAAAGGGGGAAATCTCTGACTGTCGTTTCAACACTGAGTTGGTATTCACCAAGGAGAAGAACGTGGTGGATTGAGAGATTAGTCTGGGGCATGCTAATATGCTAGAGCAATGTGAGGTCAAGAAAGAAGTAGTGTTAGGTCTGTTGAAGAGCATTAAGGTGGATTAGTCCCGAGAGCCTGATGGTATCTACTGCAGGTTATTGAGAGAGGCAAGAGAGTAGATTCCTGAGGCCTTGACCAAGATCTTTGTATCCTCTCTAGCCACTGGTGATGTCCCTGTGGACTGGCAAATAGCTAATGTTGTACTCTATTCATTTAGGGAAATAAGGATAATCGAGGAAATTATAGACCGGTTAGTCTCACATTGGTTGGGAATCTATTGGAGAGGATTGTTAGGGATAGGATTTACATACATTTGGAAAAGCATGGCCTAATTATGCGCAGTCAGCATGGCTTTGTGCAGGGCACATCATGTCTTACTAACTTAATTGACTTTTTTTCAGGAAGTGACAAGTGTGCTTGATTAGGGCAGGGCAGTGGGTGTTCTTTGCATGGATTTTAATAAGGCTTTCAACAAGGTCTCTTTATGGTAGGCTCATCCAGAAGATTAAGATGTATTGGATCCGTGGTGACCTTGCCATTTGGATTCACAATTGGCTTGCCAATAGAAGACAGAGGGTAGTGATGGAAGTCTGTTTTTCTGGCTGGAGATCCGTGTTTGGTGGCTTTCCGCAGTGATCCATACTGGGGCCTCTGCTTTTATGGTTTATGTAAATGACTTGGATGAAAACGTAGATGGGTGATTTAGTAAGTTTGCAGACAACACAAAGTTGTGAATAGTGTGAAGATTGTCAAAGGATACAGTGGGATGTAGATTTGTTGCAGATTTAGGCGGAGAAATGGCAGGTGGTGTTCAATCTGTGTGATAAAGTGTAAGATGCTGCCCTTTTGGAAATCAAATGTTAAGGAAAAGTATACAGTTAATAGCAGAACCCTTAACAGCATTGATGTACAGAGAGATCTTGGGGTCCTAGTCCGATTCTCCCTGAAGGTGGCAACACAAGTAGACAGGGTGGTAAAGAAGGTGTATGGCATGCTTGCCCTTATTAGTTGGGCCATGGAGTGCAAGAGTCAGGATGTCATGTGGCAGCTTTATAAGACTTTAATTAGGCCGCACTTAGAGTATTGCATTCAATTCTGGACACTACACTACAGGAAGGATGTGAAGGCTTTAGAGAGGGTGCAGAGAGGTTTACCAGGATGCAGCCTCGATTAGAGTGTATGAGCTATAAAGTGAGGTTGGATAGACCGGAGTTGTTTTCTCTGAGGAGCGGAGGCTGACGGGACATCTGATAGAAGTTTATGAAATTGAGAGGCGTAGTTAGGGTTGACAGTCAGAATCTTTTACCCAGAGTTGAAATGTCTAATACTAGAGAGCATGCATTTAAGGTTAAGAGGGACAAGATTTTTACACATGCTCTCTTCAGAACGCTCTTGATATCTAGTTCCACTATTAACCACTGACTCAGTCCTGGGTAAGGACGAAAAGAGCTGATGATTACACTGTTAAGTGTGATGACCTTGCTGAAGCGCTCTTCAGGCAGTAATCTCATCTCAGGGAAACTCCTTCTGATGTTCCTTAGTTCTGGACACGAAACAATAGATTGCTGCCTTGTGATTGCACTTAGGCATGTATTATTTAGCAGTGATGCTTGGGAAAACCTGCACAATCAGTACTTAAAAATGCACACTTTTGAATGTAAAGGTAGTGATGGTATACTTTTCAAATAACTGTCATTTCACTGTTATTCACTTGCAGCAACATCCAGCAGTTCTGCTGTTATTTCAAGGAGCTTCCAGCAGTAGAGCTCCGCAGTGGTAAAACTGCAGGGAGAAGGACCTATCACACTAGGAGCCAAGGAGATAACAGTGTGTATGTTCCTAGTTTTCTTTGATTTCAATGCACTGTAATTTTGAGTAAAGCAGATTCAAGCAGGAGAGAACTAGCTCAAAAAGTAAAACGAAGGCCACAAATTATCCATCCTTGGAAGCTTTCTTCTATTAACTAAAAGGATCCGCAGGCAAGTATTCACCTGTAGTCCTGATGAGAATTAATCCACTCTTCACGAATTTTAATGGAGCTGTTCTGTAAAGACCTAAAGTGCATTGACAAGGTGGTCATCAAAAGCTATCAAAGATTAGAATGAGGACAGAGTTGAGTGTGGTGGACCTGGAAACAGGAGAGGAACCAAGAACCATAGTTTCTTTCTCTGGCCCTAATGCTGATGTACCGGAAAATTTCAAATCTTACTGTCTTGCTTAAAGAAAGGAGTTCAGACTTTCTTGTTGGTTAGAACCTGGAATGCACTACCTAAAAGTGTGGTGGAGATGGGGCCTCCAGTGATGTTTTCAAAGAGATTTGGATCATTATGTGAAAAGAGAGCATGTGCAGGGCCAGAGGAAGAAGGTAGGAGAGTGGCAGTCAATGAACTCTTCCTTCAGAAGGCCAGCACAGAAATCAAGAGCTTAATGGCAGCCACCTATACTGTAAGCATTTATTTTGGAACCACATAGAAATATCAGAAAGGGTCAATGTTTTTCAGCAGTTATGTGTCGGTTAATGGCTGTGATTTGAAAGCAGTTGTAAAAGTGCGACTGCTATATTGCACTGTATTTGTATAAGACTCCAGACTTTTAGCAACTGAAAATGTTTTTTACGCCAGAAAGTTGGAGAATAGAATCAGTAACAATTTTTAAATGTGAAGAGAGTAATGTAAGGTAGAATGGAATTCCATAGATCGTGCTTAGAAAACCAGGACAGAGAAATGAGTTAAATGGCCTCATAAGTTGCATGCTTTTCTCCTTGTATCAGATGTGGGAGTCAGTGACCAGAAGTCTTAGTGCAACATGATTAACTTTTTTCCGTTTCTTTGTTAAATATTACAGCTCCCTGGTAGAAGAGTTCCGGAAAACTCTTTGTGCCTTGTGGCAAGGAAGCCAAACTGCATTCTGTCCTGAATCTCTATTCTATGTAATTTGGAAAATTATGCCAAATTTCAGGTAGGAAACCAATAAGAATTGTTTTATGAAGCAGTTACACCCAAAATTGTTGAACGGCCTTTTTTTCTTTAAATGACCTACTGTATATTTTGGAAATGTAGTTTGTGCTTATCTGAACTCTAGTAGCACAGAGGTGTAATGAATCAAATGTGCTGCCCTCTATTTCACAGAGGCATCTTAGCTGTAAAAACTCTTCCTCCTTCTGTGTCATCTAGCTGAGAACGTACATGTTTCTCAGTGGAATTTTAAAACTAACAAAAAGATGGTTAGTTAAAATTCTGCTTAGGTCACACAAGGAGCCTGTCAGTCAAGAAAATGTGGCATTGGTTTTTATTTTGTGTCTATCAGTTAAAAATATGTATAAGCAGCATATTTCTTGGAAATTAATGATTTGTAAATCTACTTAATAATTTGAGTTTCTTACAGTGCCCTAGCTTCAAATTCTAACTAGAGTGTGATTAACAGTCCATGCATGTAGACCTTCAAAAGTACATCATAAATTATAGAATTTAAAGGAATCATCCAGGAGAAAGGAAAAAGGAAGAAAAGTAGTGACTCATCACTTTTTATTCCCTCAACAAAATGAAAGTACTTCAAACCAAGAAAACTTTATCATATACTTTAGCATAGAGCTGGTGTTAATAATCCTGACTTAAAATGCTTGATGCAATAAGAACATAGAACAGTACAACACAGGAACAGGCCCTTCGGCCCACTATGCCATTCTAAACTAATCTTATCTGCCTGCAAGTGGTCTGTATCCCTCTATTCTCTGCATGTTCATGTATCATGTGTCTGTCTAAATGCCTTAAAATTTGCTGACATTTCTGCTTCTACCACCTCCCCTGGCAGCACGTTCCTGGCATCTTCCACCCTCTGTGTATTTAAAAAAACACTTTCCTCACCTCCCCCCCGCCTCACCTTAAACCTGTGCCCCCTAGCATTTTGACATTTACACCCTGACAGAAAGACTCTGACTATCTACCCTATTCATGCCTGTAATATACTTCAATCTGATGCTCGAGTGAAAGCAATCCAAGTTTTTGTACAACTGCTCCTTTTGACCAATGCACTTCAATCCAGACAGCACCCAGGTAAACCTCTTTTGTACCCTCTCCAAAATCTCCCCATCTTTCCTATAGTGTGGTGACCATAACTTCTCACAATACTTCAAATGTGTCCTAACTAAAGTCTTATATCGTTGCAACATGACTTGCAAACATTTATATTCATTGCCTTAACAAGAATGCTGTTTGCTGCCGTTACCACCTTATCTACTTGTGCTGCCACTTTCAGGGAGCTAGGGACTTGCACCCCAAGATTCCTCTGCACACCAATGCTTCAGAGCCCAGCCATTTACTGTATGCTTTCCTCTTGCATTTGACCTCTCAAAATGCATCACCTCAGACTTGTTTCACCCAATATTCTAACTGGTCTATGTCCTGCTGTATCCTTTGAAAACCTTCTTCACTATCCACAGTCCCACCAATTTTCATGTCATCTGCAGACTTAATCAGACCACTAATCAGATTTTTGTTCAAATAATTTATTTCAAATAACAAACAGCAAAGGACCCAGCAATGATCCTTGTGAAACACCACTGGTCACAGATCTCCAGTCAAAAGAACACCCCTCCACAACTACTTTCAATTTTGTATCCAACTTGCCAACTCATCATGGATCCACGTCACTTAATTTTTTGGAGCAGCCTACCACAAGATACCTTGCGAATGCTTCAGTAACGTCCATGTGGACAACACCTGCTGCCCTACCCTCATCAATCATGTTTCACCACTTCCTTTAAAAAAAAACTCCATCAAATTTGAGCAAGACTTGCCCCACATAAGACCATGCTGACTATCCGTAATAACTCCCTTCTTCTCCAATTGTGATTGACACCTGTTTAAGAATCTAATAATTGCCCTACCCCTGATGTAAGACTCACTGGTGTTTAATTTCTTGAATTCTCCCTATAGTCAATCTTAAACAAAAGAACAAGATTGGCTTTTCTCCACTCTTCTGGGACCGCACCAGTGGTTAAAAAGGATACAAATCTCTGTCAGGTCCCAGCAGTCTCCTCTCTTGCCCCTTCAGTATCCTGGGATACATCCCATCAGGCCCTTGGGACAATTCTACATTAATTTTTTTCAAGCCACCCAACAGAACAGAGGAAGGGTCACACGACCCAAAATGTTAACTCTGATTTCTCTCTGCAAATGCTGTCAGACCTGCTGAGCTTTTCCAGCAATTCCTGTTTTTGTTTCTGATTTACAGCATCTGCAGTTCTTTTGGTCTTAAGTATAAAATGTTTTGGAATTCTCCTTAATTGTACTTGCCAAGGACATTTCATAGCCCCTTCTAGCCCTCCCAAATTTCTTGTTTGTTCTTTTCTGCTTCCTTTGTATTCCTCAAGGTCCTTTTTTAAAATTTATTTCTGTTTCCTAAACTTTACATGTGCTTTTTTTTTTCCGCTAGCCTTTCAATATCCATCATTCGAGGTTCCCAAATCTTGCCGTCCATATCTTTCATCCTCACAGGAACATGCCAGTCCTATACTCTGATCAATTGGTCTTTAAAAGACTCCCATGAGTGAGATGTGGATTTACCCTCAAACAGCCGCCCCCAATCTAATTTCTCTAGTTCGTGCCTAATACTGTTGTAATTAGCCTTCACTCAATTTAGTACTTTCACCCAATCACCAGTCTTGACTTTATCCTTGACTATCTTAAAACTTACGGAATTCTGATCACTGTTCCCAAAGTGCTCACATACTGAAAATTTGATCACCTGATCAGGCTTATTCCCCAGTACAAGGCCTAGTACATCCCCCTCCCTAGTGGACTACCTACATGTTATTTCAAGAAACCGACCTGGCTGCACTTAACAAATTCTGCTTCATCTGAGTCCCTGGCATTAAGGGAGTTGCAGACAACACTGAGGAAGTTAAAATCACCCACTACAACAGCCCTGTTGTTATTTTTATATCTTTCCATGATCCCGTTTACATAGCTGTTCCTCTGTGTCTCACTGGGTGGTTGACAGTATAACCCCATTGTTGTGATTGCATCTTTCTTATTCCTGTGTACTACCCATATGGCCTCGCAGGATAAGCCCTCCAAGATGTCACAGCTATCCTAAGAGAGGACATTCTCCTTAATCAGTTGTGCAGCTGCCCCACCCCTTTTACTCACCTGAAACATCTAAATCTTAGAATGTGGAGGTGCTGGTGTTGGACTGGGGTGGACAAGGTCAGAAGTCACATGACACCAGGTTATAGTCCAACAGATTTATTGCGAAATCACAAGCTTTCAGGACGCTGCTCCATCACTTCACCTGACGAAGGAGCAGCGCTCCAAAAGCATGTGATTTCACAATAAACCAAAGAAAACTGCCTTCTGGCCTGTGTGTGAGTCCAGACCCACAACAATGTAGTTCACACTCAGCTGTCCACTGGGCAATTAGGAATGGGTAATGAATGCCGGCTATTCAGTGACATCCACATCTGTGAATAAATACAAAAATAAATAAACAAACATGCCATGTCTTAGCCCAGCAGGGAGTTCAGCAACCAATTCCCAAAGGTTCGCTTATACTTTTCAAATTTTTTTTTCCCTTCCCACCTCATCCTAGAATGTGATTTATAAGGTGCCACATAATGCATGACTTTTAAAAAAACATTCTTTCCCACAATGGGCGCATTGCTCGGAAGGCCAACTTTTGTTGTCCAACCTTAATTGCTGTTGAGATAGTAATGGTGAGCAGCCATCTTGAACCACTGCTGAGCATGCAGTGTAGGTGCAACCACAGTGCTATTAGGGAGGGAGTTCCAAGATTTTGACCCAGCTACAATTAATGGTGATAAGAGCTTCATATCAGAAAGGTATGTTTCAGTATTTCACAGCAACAAAGGTTCACACCAAAAGTGAGCAGTTTGAAAACACGGACATTAACACTTACCATTTATTGCATATTAACTAACGCATGTATTCAACAAATTTCAACTCCCTCCTTAGGAATATCACAGTAGGTAAATTGGTCCAAGCAATATGGAATGGAAAGAATAAGATGATTTTAATTAATTGTCTGTGCCTCAAAAGTTTAAACAGTGATTTCTATCTCCGTTTGCAGAGGATATCAGCAACAAGACGCTCATGAGTTTATGCGATACTTGTTAGACCATCTCCACTTAGAACTTCAGAGAAGCTACAATGGTATGACAACTTCATTTATCTCACCAGACAGCTCAAGCATCTCCTCATCCAGTAAATGCTGCATGTAAGTCCCTAATTCAGTGAAAATATAATATATTGGAAATGCTTATAGTTACGTGCTGTTTCTCTGTTTTAATCATCAATTTATAATAATCAAGTATTTAACAATCAAGCTATGTCTTTGGAATGTTACTGTTACTGATGATTATTTTGAACTCTTTCAGAAATGGTGTTTCAACAATTGTCACAAACATATTTGGAGGAATACTTCAGAATGAAGTAAACTGTCTAATTTGTGGGACTGAATCCAGAAAGTTTGATCCATTCCTTGGTAAGTATTTTTGTTTTAAAATATTTCTTACATAGGGATTAATTGTACTCTCAACCATGTCTTTTTTTTTCCAAGATCTTTCATTAGATATCCCAAGTCAGTTCAGAAACAAACGATCCAAGAACCAGGACAATGGACCAGTATGTACTTTACGTGGTAAGGTTTTGTTCAATTTCACGTTTACATAAGTGGAAAATGCAAAGGGAACTTGTACACTTCACTCCAGATTGAAAGGTGCTGTGCAAGTTTTTTTTTTTATTTAAATTCATTTATGGGGTATGCAAGTTGCTGACTAGTTTGCCCATTGTCAATTGTCCTGGAAAGACTGGTGGTGAACTACCTTCATGAATTGCTGCAATGCTTGGCATTTAGGGAAGTTGACGTTGTTGGAAGGGAAGCTCCAAGGCTTTGATCCAGTGACAGTGAAGGAATGGTGATATATTTCCAAGTTCGAACTGTGTGTTACTTGGAGTGGAACATCCAGGTGCTGGTGTTCCTGTGCTTCTACAGCCCTTGCCTTTCTAGTTATTAGAGGTCATGCTGTTGAAAGAGCATTGGTAGAGGGAGTGCATATTAAAGATGCTGGATGAAGTGATGATCAAGAAGGCTGCTCTTCCTGGATGAAATCAAGCTTCTTGAGTTTTGTTGGAGCAGCGTCAATTCAGGCAACTGGGGACTATTCCAGTAAATTCCTGACATGTGCCTTGTAGATGGTGGACAGGCTTTGGGGATTCGGGTGTCACGTTGGTCATCGCAGAATTCCAAACCTTTGACCTGCTTTTGAGGCCAATATTTATATGGCCGGCCTGATTCAATTGCTGACCAATGGTAGACCCCACCACCACCCTAGGATTTTGTTAGTGACGACTTCGGCAATGGTAATGCCATTGATCGCCAAGGGGCAATGGTCAGATTCTCATTGGAGATCTTTTGTTTATACGCTCATACATTGTTTACTAGTATGTTAGTAATGACTGAAGAAAAAGTCTCAGCTGAAAAAATTGAGAAAATGTTTTGAGTAACTTGTTTGGTTCACTATTGCCAGCTTTTGCTTTGTGATCTTTGGATTTTAGTTCTGCTTAACATTTACTACGTTTGATTCTTCAGTTTTTAATTGAGTCTGCAGTACAAAAATATACGACTGCCAACACTAGTCCCACTTTCCCGCACTAGGCTCAATAAACTGTTTATTATGGCAAATTTATTATAAATAATTAGAAATTCTGATATGATTCGCTCCACTAAATAGCTCATTGTGACACCTTCAATCCAAGCCGTGGAATCAATTAATTATTATTACAAATTGTAATAATTATATCATAATTAATGTGTATAACATTTATTAGCAGCACAGAAAAGGAGGAGGGGGAGAAAGGCTCTGAGCAGAGACTCTTTTCCAGTTAGTGCAGTCCAGCTACTCCTCTAGTGAAGCTGGGAGCTGTGTGTGCAGTCACAACGGGTTGAGAAGGCATTTAGCATGCTTGCCCTCGTTGCTCAGACCTTTGAGTAAAGAAGTTAGAACGTTGTGTTGAAGTTATACAGGATACTGGTGAGGCGTCTCCTGGAATACTGTGTCCAGTTCTGGTTGCTCTGTTATGGAAAGTATATTATTAAACTAGAGAGGGTTCAGTAGACATATAGAACATAGAACAGTACAGCACAGTACAGGCCCTTTGGCCCACGATGTTGTGCCGAACTTTTACCCAAATCCTAAGGTCTATCTAACCTCCACCCTTGCCTTATACTATCATCCATATGCCTATCTAATAGCCGCTTAAATGCCCCTAATGAAGCCGACTCCACTACCCTCTCCGGCAATGATTTCTACGCCCCTACCACTCTCTGAGTAAAGAACCTACTTCTGATGTCTCCCCTGTATCTACCTCCACTCGCTTTAAAACTATGCTCCCTCATAATAGCTACCTCCACCCTAGGAAAAAGTCTCTGGCTCTCCACTCTATCTATACCTCTGATCATTTTGTACACCTCTATCAAGTCACCTCTCATCCTTCACCGTTCTAAAGAGAAAAGCCCTAGCTCTCTCAACCTTTCCTCGTAAGACCTTCCCTTCATCCCAGGCAACGTCCTGGTAAATCTCCTCTGCACCTTTTCCAACGCTTCCACATCTTTCCAGTAATGAGACGACCAGAACTGGACACAATTCTCCAGATGTGGCCGAACCAGGCTTTTGTACAGTTGGAGCATAACTTCACGGCTCTTGAACTCAATCCCTCTATTAATGAAAGCTAACACACCATACGCCTTCTTAACAACTCTATCCATCTGGGTGGAATCTTTCAGGAAACTGTGAACATGAACCCCAAGATCCCTCTGCTCCTCCACACTGCCAAGAATCTTTCCGTTAACCCTGTATTCTGCTTTCAACTTTGTCCTTCCACATACCGGGATGTTGCCAGGAATGGAAGATTTGAGTTATAAAGAACAGACTGGATAGTCTGGGACCTTGTTTTCACTGGAGCTTGACAGGTTGAGGAGTGACCTTTAAAGAGGTTCTCCAATTCTGTCTACGCAAATGCTTCCTGATCTGTTGAGTGCTTCCAATGTTCTGTTTCATGTCAGATTTCCAATATCTGCATCATTTTGCTTTTCCTTGATATCACAGCCCCTGCCAGTGCAAGGTAGGATTTAACCAAAACACAAATTGCTGGAACAACTCAGCAGTTCTGGCAGCATCTGTGGAGAAAAATCAGGGATAATGGTTTGGGTCAAGTGACCCTTTTTCAAAACTGATGGTATCAAGGAAAAGATTGGTATTTAAGCAGAAGATGGGGTGGGGGAAAAGAGTAAATGATCTATGGAGATAAAACCCCAAAGAGAGAGCAAAACAGTTGGACAGACAAAGGTCGGTCTGAATAATGAATAGCTGCTAATGGAGACTTTTAGTAGCTTCCAATAGGTTGTGTGTAGCCCATATGATGACAAGGCCTAGAATGTGACACTTGGGTAAGGACATGAGAGAAGGTACCTCAAACCCTAAAATTCTTCAACTCGATATTAAATCTAGAAGACTGGAGGGTCCCTAAGTGGAAAATGAGGCTCTGTTCTTCCAGCTTGTGCTGAGCTTTACTGGAACATTGCACCTAGCCTGAGACAGAGATGTTGGCCAGGGAACAACTGAAAACTCAGGACCTTTTTTGTGGACAGACAAAGGTGTTCTGCAAAGTGGTCATTTGGTCTGTGCCTCGTTTTCACAATGTGGAGGAGACCTCTTTGTGAGGAGCAAATACAGTAAACTGGATTGAGTGAAGTGCTGGTAAAGAGGAAAGGTGTGTTTGGGACTTTGGATGGTGAAGAGGGACGAAATAAACGGACAGGTGTTACACAACTTGCGATTGCAGAGGAAGGTGCTATGGGGACATGTTCGGAGTAGACCAGGGCATCCCAGAGGAAACGGTCCCTGAGGAAAGCTGACGAGGGCAGGGAGGGGTCAAGTGTGTGTCTGGTGGTTGTATCTCCCTACAGGTGGCTGAAATGGCGGCCAATGATCCTATGGATATGGATGCTGGTGACATGGTCAGTGAGGATAAGGGTCCCCATTGCTATTGTAGGAGAGAAGAGAGGGGTCAGGACCAAAATGCAGGAGGTGGGTCGGACTGGCACAGAGTTTGCATCTTGTGCCAGGAGCACCTCAGTAGAATTTTTTTCTGGTAGAGGAAGTGCCAAGGTGGCTACATCTATCATGCCCATCTCTGATTCTGGGGACACAATAATGCCTTTAGTATTGGTACCTCAGGGAAAATTAAGATCCTAATAACTGAAAAAGCTGCAGGGCCACAAGCTGTCAGGAGAATTACTCATTGCTTTTCATCTGTCCCAATGCCATTTACTCAAAAGAAAACACATTCTTTCCGCATATTGGGCCCGGTCTTCAATGGCAGGATCTGTTTCACGTCAACCGTGCAGGTGCTTTCTGAGAGTCCAATGTTCTTAGTCATGGCGGACATCTTTTCAAAGCAGTTGGACGCGTACAGAGTCCATTCATCAAACACAAGTACGACGTTAGAAAAACTGTATGCTTCTTTCCCAACAGATGGAGTCTCAGAAGTGTTGGTCACAGATAGCAGGCCATCATTTATCAGCAAGATATTTGGTTATTTCTTTAAGTCAAATGGAATTCAGCATTGTAAGGACAGCTCCATACCACACATGGTATGGCAGAATGGTCTAGCAGAACAGCAGTCCAAACTTTGAAGGCAGGCTTAAAGAAACAGCCTATAGCTTCACGTGATACCAAACTGTCCCAGTTTCTATTTGACCATAGGAACACCTCTCATGCAACTACAGGGATAGTTTGCACAGAGTTGCTAATGGGGAGAAGACTTCGCACCGGGTTAAATCTGATCTTCCTAGACCTTGGGAGAAAGGAGGGGGTGAGTGGGAAGAAACGGCATCAGAAACACCAATGCTGGACACAAGACTCCATGAAGCGAGCGAGACCGTTTACTTCAGGGGAAGGAGTTTGGTGTAAGAACCACGGGAATGGCCCTGCATCGGTAAGAGGCATGGTCGACTCGAGGTCAGGTCCAGTCACATATAAAGTTCGGAGAGGTGAACAGTCCTTGAACAAACCCATGGACCATATGAAAGCTGCAAACTCGCAAATGGTGCGGGAGTAAAACTTGCCCAGCTCCTCGACAGTCTTTCCGATTATTCTGGAACACGAGTTCTCCCTATCCATCACATGTCGATACCTCGGAATCTGAGATGGACACAGCAGATGTCACCCCTCGACACCTTTGCTACCTGAAGAAGAGAATGAATTTATTCCAAGAGATGAGCTACTGTACATTACATGCCACCTGTATCATAGAGGAATCTGACCCGGTGCTAAAATACTGCTGGAGGAGCTACAAACATAAAGAACTGAAATCTGCCCTCGGACTCGGGTGGGAGTTTAGTGATTCTAACGAGGTCGGCCAGGTGGACCTCATAGAAGATAAGTTCCCTGATTGGGCCAGATTAACAGCCCCAATCAGGGAGCACTAGCTGACAGATAAGAACAGGAGTGTCAGACATCCTGTTCATTCTGAAAGCTGGATCAGTGTCAAGGACTCTCAACTAGTAAACGAAGGGTGATTTGGTGATGTCTGATCATCTGTGACCTCTGTGGAGTTATTTCAGTCTGCATCCAAGCCCGACCACTAGAGTTAACTTCTCACCAATATCTTCATTTTTGAAGACCCGTGGATAGCCCTGGTTGAGTTCAGGTTTTGATAGCAACCTCTTGCTCCTCGTAACAATATGCCGTCCTCCGTCGTGAGCTGGTCTCCGAGTCCAAAAAGGTTTCAGTTCTGGCTGTAATGGCCCTTTAGTTTTCCCTATCACAACCAGTTGTTAAAATTTTGAAAGGACTGGATCTTTCTGCTTTCGAAGTCTAATATTGTCAGCAATGACTGGGAGGCTGTCCAGAAAATTTTATGTTATTGCAGACTATGCCGTTGGAGTACTACCATTGGTGTATCTGTTAATGGGTCAATATATCCACATCTGGTACTCTGCTTGGTGTTCTAACATTTAATTATGAGCCCACAGCTGAATGGTGACACTGTCTTGCCCTCTTTAAAGCAAACCAAGCAGGGGTTTGTGGTCTGTGATTATCACCGATTTCTGTCCATAAAGGTATTGATGGAACTTCCTGACTCCAAATATGACTGCCAATCCTTATTTCTCTATTGGGGTTATTTACACTCTAAGTCCTGGATGCATATGCTATTGGGCTGTCCTCTCCATTGGACTATTTATGAGCTAATACCAGCCTGATGCTATACGGAGGCAGGATATTGCATGTCAGTATCAGATCTTTCTTGGGATGTGTGCCAACACCTTAGAGTTTGATAGCTGTTTCTTTACTTCAGTGAAAGCTAGAGCTTGTCTGTGCAACCATTTAAAAGGCTGAACCCATTTAGGAGATAGATAATACCAGAATGGATGCCAGGATATAAATGAAGTTTCCATAATAATTTAACAAACCAGGAGATGACCTAAGCTCCTAGATAGATGTGGGAGCTGGGGCACCTTTTAATCGCCCTTATCTTCCAACGGCTAGATAAGTAGGTTATTCGTGGTGCCCGGAACACACATTTTTTCCCTCCTTTGGCATACACCCGCCTTGGAAAAATGCCTTAGGACTATATCCAAGTTCTCTGAGTGTTCCTTACTAGTTTTCCCTATTATTATCATGTTATCTACACGAATGACGACTTGAGGTAGATCTTGCAAAATGTTCTCTATTGCCTCTGTTTACTCTGATTAAATTTTCTATGTTCTATATTTAAATTTCTTTCACTGAAGTACGTATCAGATCCCTTCAATGTAAGTTCATAGTTGCAAGATAGAGTGCTGATTAAAATACTATGTCCATGAATCCCCTGTCCATCACCACCAACTGCATACAATAATGTACTGGCCTGCTCACTTCATACCTTTTATTTTTGTCTAAGCTTGAAGATGTTTTATACCTTGTAAATCTTTTCTTCCACACCTTCTTTCTGAGTCTGTGCAGTCATTGTTATATAGCATGGAAACAAACTCTTCAGTCCAACTTGTCCACACTAACCAGATATCCCAAACTGATCTAACCCATTTGGCCCATAACCCTTTAAACCCACTCTATTCATGTACCCATCGAGATGCCTTTTAAATGTTGTAATTGTACCCACCTCCACCACTACCTCTGGCAGCTCATTCCATACACTCGCCACCTTCTGCATGGAAAAAATTGCTTCTTGTGTCCCTTTTAAATCTTTTCTCCCTCACCATAAACCTATGCCCTCTAGTTTTGGACTCCCCTACCATGGGAAAAAGATCTTGGCTATTCATTCTATCCATATCCCTCCATGATTTTATAAAACTGTATAAGATTATTCCTCGGTCTCTGACGCTCCAGGGAAAAAAGCCCCAACCTATTCAGCCTCTCCCCATAGCTCAAACATTCCATTCCCAGCAACATTCTTGTAAATCTTTTCTGAACTATTTCAAGTTTAATAGCATCTTCCAATAGCAGGGAAACCAGAATTGAGCACAGTATTCCAAAAGTGTCCTGCATTGGCATCCCAATGCACTGACCAATGAAGGCAAGTGTGCCAAACACCACCTTCACCACCCTGTCTATCTGCGACTTCACTTCAAGGAACTATGCACCCGCACTTTGTTCGGCAACATTCCCCAATTTTTAGCAAATAATTCATGAATTAATAGTATTTTTTACGATGACTCGCTGACAAAGACTGATTTTCATACCAAGAGAAAAGGAGATCAGAAATTCTGATGAAAAACATTGTTCATAGATCAGTCAAACCCAAAATATCGTGAAGGTACTGGATGTTGGAGACTTCTATAGAGCAGTGTTACAACCTTGGCAGTTTTAACAAGAGCTCCCAATGCAGTGTGGTAAATAGTTAAGCAATCATTAATGCTCCAATAAATAACTGAGAAATAGAAAACTTTTTTAAAAAAAAAAAAGCAAGACAGTAGAAATGCTGCATCTTGGCAAAAATATAAATCCAGCCTTGGAAGTGGAGCAAATAATATTTAAGGTTTATCTTTTCTTGTCTTCCTCAGTACCATGACCTGGCATTTATGTCAGTCCCATTTCTGTGGTCTTCCTTTTGTGCACTGCCCAGTCCCCACAGGCATACACCTGATGGCAAAGATAGCCAAGCCCTTTAACTGTTTAAATTGAAAGGCACAGAGCTTGTGTAGTCTGTGGTGCTGCAACTCTGGGCATGCACTAGAACTCATGGCCTACTGAGAATTAGAGACACCTGTGCTAGCAAACCAGTAACATTTTCTAACAGTCTAGAAACACAGAATAAACAAATGAGATTAGTGCCTGTACTTGTGCTAACTCTGAAAGAACTGACAACTCCCTGTTCTTGTATCCCTCAATTTTTTTCCATTTTGAGTATTTATATCCAACCTCCCTTTTAAAAGTTTTTATATTGAATCTACTATTACTCCCTTTTAGGAATGCATAACTTGCTGCATTTTTTAGGAAGCTCTTTGCCAGGTACCTTAAACCTGTGTGTCCTGGTTAATGACCTTGACGATTGAAGTGATTTCTTGCTATCTAATTTATCAACACCCCCAAGTTATTTTGAACTTTGAACAAATGAAATCAAAGGATTGTTGTATTCGGTTTTTAGTTCTGTTAATTTCCACTTTGAGGCAATGTATAAGTATTACTTCATTCTCGTTTCTGAGACTAGATTTACTAAGCTTGTTGAGAAATAAATATAGATAAGAATCTAGAGAGCCAATGGTTGAAGTTCTTTGGTTATTCTTATTGTAGATTGCCTACGCAGTTTCACAGATTTGGAGGAGCTGGACGAAACCGAGCTGTACATGTGCCACAAATGTAAAAAGCGACAGAAATCCACCAAAAAATTTTGGATTCAGCAGTTGCCAAAGGTTAATACTTTCCTTTTTTGCACTGTTAAAATTGCTATATTTGTTGATGTAATTGTAGGGCCAAATATAAAATAATTGTTGAAATTGAATTATGAGTTTTTTTAAGTTTTCAAATCTGGGTTAGAAATCTGTAGTTTTATTAAGCTTCTAATACACGTATCCAAATTTTCCTTTTTCAAAATAACTTTTGAGGAACATTAGCAACAGACTTCCTTCACCATCCTGATATACAGGTTTGTGCTCACTGTCAATCACTTTTTAAAATACCAGGAAATTTACAGCTTTTTGTCAACATTGAAATCTCTATCCATTGAACACTGAATAAACAAGTTTCAATAATAAGAAAAGACACTTGTATTGAATAGTAATGTAGCAGACCTTGCTGAGTTTTTAAGGATTAAAGGGGAGGGGACTGTAGTTGCACATGAAACAAGGCTCCCAAAGCGCACATTTCAGATATCAAATGTACAGTGCTATATGTCATCCAACCCATCTATTACATTTAATTGCATAAAGTGGAGCTGTATTTTGAATATGTAATATACAGAGATGGAGCTTTTCTTAATGTGTTTATCAAAAGAGCCCTTGCACCATGTGAAGAGGTATGTAAGAAACGAAGTAGGAATGGACCATTCAGCTACTTGAGCCTGTTCTGCCATTTGGTAAGATCTTGGTTGTGGCCTTAAATCAACTTTCCTGTCTGTATTCCACATCAGTAAGATCATAAGAACAACGGTGGCTCAATGGTTAGCACTGCTGCCTCACAGCGCCAGGGTCCCGGGTTCAATTCCAGCCTTGGGCGACTGTCTGTGTGGAGTTTGCACATTCTCCCCATGTCTGCGTGGGTTTCCTCTGGGTGCTCCGGTTTCCTCCCACACTCCAAAGATGTGCAGGGTAGGTGGATTGGCTATGGTAAATTGCCCATAGTGCCCAGGGATGTTTAGGTTAGGTGGGTTAGACAAGGGAAATGCAGGAGTTTTGGGTCTGCGTGGGATGCTCTTCGGAGGGGCGGTGTGGACTTGTTGGGCCGAATGGCCTGTTTCCACCCTGTAGGGATTCTATAAATTCTATGAAAAAAGTAGATCATTCAGCCCCTTGAGCCTGATCTGCCATTCAGTAGAATCACGGCTAATCCAACATTCCTCATGTCCACTTCCTGCCTTTTCCTGTAATCCTTATTTCCCTAATTACCAAGAATCTATCTCAGTATTAAATACACACAAGGATTCTTCCCCCACAGCTCCCTCTGACAAGAAGTTCCAAAGACACACTTCTCTTTGAGAGAAGAAATTCTCCTCATCTCAGTCTTAAACTGGCACACTTTTATTCTGAAACTAAACTCTCTGGTCCTAGACTCTCCCAAGAGGGGGAACATCCCTCATTTACCTTGTCAAGCCCCATAACTATGTTTTATGTTTCAGTGGGATCACCTCTCATTCTTCTTAACTCCAGTCAGTAGAGCCCAACCTGTTTAGCCTTTGCTCGAAAAACAGTCCCTCCATACCAGGGATCATCCTAGCAAATCTTCTCTGCACTGCCTCCAATGGAAAGAGATAACAAAGCAGGCCAGGCAGCATCATAGGAACAGGAAAGATGACATTTTGGGTCAGGACCCTTCTTCAGAAATTGGGAAGGGGGAAGGAGGCTCTGAAATAAATGGGAGGTGGTGGGGCTGGGGAAGGTAGATGGGATGGTGATAGGTGAGAGCAGGTTAGGCAGTGGTGGGGATTGACCAGTGAGGTGGGAGGAGCGGATAGGTGGGACAGAAGACAGACAGGTCAAGGAGGCGGGGATGAGAGGGAGGGTTGGTCATGGGATGAGGCTGGGAGTGAGAAGATTTTGAAGCTAGTGTCACCTCACTAACCTCTGGATTCAATGCATCATTTTCCGCCATCTGGAATCTGACCCCACAACGAAGGATATATTTCCCTCCCCACCCCTATCTGCCTTCCATAGGGACCGCTCTCTCCACGACTCCCTCATCCACTCCACACTCACCACTAGCCTCACCACCCTCGGCACCTTTCCCTCCAACCGCAGGAAGTGCTACACCTGCCCCTACACCTCCCCCCGCACCCCCATCCCAGGCCCCAAAAATACATTTCACAACAGACAGATGTTCACCTGCGCATCGGCTAATGTGGTCTATTGCATCCGCTGTTCCTGATGCCTCCTCTACATTGGTGATACTAAGCGGAGACTCGAATACCGCTTTGTAGAGCACCTGCGCTTGGTTCGCGACAAATGACAACATCTTCCAGTCGCGAACCATTTCGACTCCCCTTCCCACTCCCTGGATGACATGTCCATCCTGGGCCTCCTCCAGTGTCACAACAACACCACCCGGAAACTGGAGGAACAGCCACTCATTCTGCCTCGGGAGCCTACAACCCAATGGTCTCAATGTGGACTTTACCAGTTTCAAAATCTCCCCACCCTCAGCCTCATCCCATGACCAACCCTCCCTCTCATCCCTGCCTCCTTGACCTGTCCATCTTCTCTCCCACCTATCCACTCCTCCCACCTCACTGACCAACCGCCACC
>NC_063367.1:576138-596910 GCF_021869965.1 Rhincodon typus | reverse complement strand
TCTGAAGAAGGGTCCCAACCTGAAAGATCAGCTTTCTTGCTCCTCTGATGCTGCCTGGCCTGCTATGTTCCTCAGCTGCACACTGTGTTATCTCAGACTCCAGCATCAGCAGTTCTTACTATCTCCAATGGAAAGATATCTTTTCTTAAATAAGGAGGCCAAAACTGCTCTCAGGACTCCAAATGTGGCCTCACGAGCACTTTGTACAGTTGCAGTAAGACTTCCCTGCTCTTATACAGGTAGTTCTTCTATAACACAATAGTTGTGTTCTTGTGTGACCTTGCACTGTAGAAAATCGCCATAGAAAATCACACTACAGGGAAATCGTTATAGAGAATCAATATACCTGCACAGCAGAAAGTTTGTGTTATCCAAATAGTGTCCACTATTCATCAATCGCATTACAGCCAATTTGCGTTAATGAAACACGCGTTACAGCAGAACTATCTGTACTCCAACCCCCTTGAAATGAGGGCAAATATTCCATTAGCCTTCCTGATTACCTGCTGCACTTGTGTGCTAGATCAGTGTTTCGTGTACAAGTGCCCACAAGTCTCTTTGTATTGAAGCTTTCTATAGCTTTTCTTCATTTAAATAATACTCTGTTCTTGACTCCTATCAGATAAATATATATCCAACTCAGCTTTGGATATATTCAATGAGCCAGTCTTCACTACTGTCTGGAGTAGAGAATTCCAAAGATTAACTATTCTCAAACAGAAGAAATTCTCCCTTATCTCGGCCTTAAATGAAAGGCCCTTTGTTTTCTAATCCGTGGGCCTTCAATTCCAGATTGGATTTTTTTCATTGATTTTATTGTCACGTGTACTGAAGTGCAGTGAAAAGCTTTGTTTATGAGCATACAGGCAGATCATAGTAGGCAAAGATGTACAGATCAAAACGACTTAGACTGAGGCATACAGTTAAATTTGCACAGAGCGTGCGCTAGGCGAAATCAACATTGGCAAGATCATCACTATTTGGGGCTAGAGAGTCCATTCATTAGTCTAATAACAACCGGGAAGAAGCTGTTCCTGAACCTGCTGGTACATTTTTTCAGGCTTCTGTAACTTCTGCATGACGGAAAAGGTTGTACAAGATCATTACCGGCGTGTGATGGGTCATTGATGATGTTGGCAGCCTTTCCGTGGCAATGAGCCATGTACATGAAGTCCATGAATGGAAGGTTGGCTTACGTGATGGTCTGGGCTATGCACACCAACTTCTGTAGTTTCTTACGGTCCTGGGCAGAGCATTTGCTGTACCAGGCCATTATGCGCCTCGACAGTATGCTTTCAATGTGCATCTGTAGAAGTTGGCGAGGGTCCTTAAGGACATGCCAAATTTCCTGAGCCACCTGAGAAAGAAGAGGCATTGTTCTGCTTTTTTGACCGTTGCATCGACGTAGGCAGTCCAGGACAGGTTGGTTATCACCACTCCGAGGAACTTGACGTTCTCCACCCCGTCAACCTCAGTTCCATTGATATAGGTGGGTGTGTTCTCCTCCTTTCTTTCTGAAATCAATTAGCAGTTCTTTTAGTTTTTCTGATTTTGAAATGGAGATTGTTTCATTGCACCACATCACCAAGCCCTCTATCTCCCTTCTGTATTTTGACTCATCATTGTTAGCTATCTGTCCCACTATGGTGGAGTTGTCAGTGAACTTGTAGATGGTGTTCATTCAGAATTTGGCAACACAGTCATGGGTGTGCAGGGAGCACGGCAGGGGGCTGAGGACACATTCATGGGGGGCTTCAGTGTTGAGAGTGATATTGTGGAGGAGGTGCAGATATCTATCTTCACTGATTTCTATCAGAAAGGAAAACATCCTTTAATTAGCTCCTCACATCCTGCCAATTTCAATCAGATCAGAGCACAAATCAGTTGTACTCATAATACATTCCTAGAAGCAACCTAGTGAACCTTCTATGAATCGCATCTGATGCGGTACACGTTGCATTGCACCGAGCTCCCTTCCATCAATTCCACACCCCACCTGACTACCTCCAGATGTCGAGAGAAACCTTTCACCTCTTCAGGTTTCTATGCTGCTGTTTAACACACCATGGGACATTATTTGGCTTGAGCTGAGACTTTCTCTCCCATTTGAAGAGGAACTCAAATTTGTAGCAGCTCGCTGTCCCAGCACTGCCACTGGTGTGATAGCTAATGCTTAAACTACAGCCAGTTCACAACGACAATTGGGATGGGTTCTACAGAACCAGGCCAGCCTGACCTTGGCAAGGAGAGTTGGGAAGCTGGATTGGCCGGGGGAATGTGAAGTAGTCTTTGAAGGGGAGTGCACGTGTGATCAGCCACGGGGCAATCATGCAACCCCTGTCCATCAACCAGTTCCTCCCTGGAGGAGGATAAAATTAAGCGCCTTATGTCCTCACTATTTGTTTACATGCCTATCTATATATTATCACCAAATATGGCTCCAATGCACTTTGTCTCTTCGTCCAAGCCATTCATATAAATTGTAAGTAATTGAAAGTGCTGATGCCTGCAACATTGCACTACCTATGGTTTGCCAACCTGTGAATTATGTATGGATCCCCACTCCCTGACTTTAGTTAATTCTCTACCAATGCTAATATATTACCCCAACTTTCTTACCTTGTATATGATTTATTGAATGTCTTCTGGACCTTCAAATACTACTATCTACTAAATCCCTGGTTTCCACCTGCTTGTTATGTTCTTCAAAATCTGTAATGAATTTGACAAACCCAGTTTCCGTTTCACATATCATATTGACTTTCTTGAATGGATTATGATTTTTGAACTGTCCTACTATTACTTCTTTAATTGTGGTTTTCAGCATTTTTCTTACAAAAATGTTGGATTAACTAACCTACAATTTCCTGTTTGTTCAAAGTATCTGCTTATCTCCATTAATACTTGCTTACTGTTAACATGTAAGGCACCATGTTTTACTTTAGCTACTCTCGTCCTTTTTAGTTCCTTGTAGAGCTTTCGTTGTCTATTTTTTATATTTTGTGCTTATTTATTCTTATTCTTATTTCTCACTCTTAATTTAATTTTTCCTTAGTTTCTACTAACTTATTTGTCTACTATTTACCTTGCAACCTATTTTCCCCAGTCCACTGCAACCAACTCTATCTTCGCACTTCTGTAGTTACGTTCAAGTTTACGTACTAGTTTCAGACCCAAACTTCTCACCCTCAAACTGAATGTGAAATTCATCATGATGTAATCACCGTTACCAAAATGGCCTCGAGGCTATTAATTAATCCTGTCTCATTACACATAGCCGACTCTGAAATAACCCGATCCATGATTGGTTCCAGGGTATATTGTTTTAAGAAACTGTCCCACATGTGCTCTGAGCTGAGCCTTAACACTACCACTGTATTTTATTAACCCAATTTACATGATTAAGATTGCCCACAATTCTCGTAGAACCTTTCTCACCAGACCCCGTTAGTTGTTGATTTATATGGGACCTGTAAGTTACCCCAACGGGCACCACTTTCTTTTGCTGTTTATTGTTACTATCCAAACCTATTCAACTCTTGATCTTTGAGCCAACACCTTTCCTCACTACCGATCTCATTTTTTATTAGCAGAGCTAGACAGCCTTCTTTACTCTTCTCCCTATCTTTTTTGCTGAGTAACCCACCTGATGCCTCAACATCCGTCCACCACCAACAAGGCACAAATCAGGAGTGTGAATACTCCCCACTGGCTGGATGTGTACCATTCCAAAAACACTCCAGAAGTATCCCAGTAAGCAAGACAAAGGAGCCCACTTGATTGGCACCATGTTCCACTATCTCTCCAGCTTAAAAGTTTACTCCATTCACCACTAATGCGAAATGGCAAAGGTGTGTGTGCTATATAAAAAACAAAAGCACAGCAGCAATTCTCCAAGACTGTTTCAAAAAATCTTCCAAACTTGCAACCTCTACCATTTGAGAATAACAAACTCTGCAAATGCATGGAGCACCACAACCTACAAATCCCCCTTCAGGCTACATACCATCCTAACTTGGAGTATTGTTTCATAGTTGCTCAGGCAAAATCCTGGAACTTAATCCTAGGTCTACAAAATTATGAGAGGTATAGACAGGGTGGATAGCAAGAAGCTTTATTCCAGAGTGGGAGACTCAATTACTAGGGGTCACGATTTCAAGGTGAGAAGGGAAAAGTTTAAGGGAGATATGTGTGGAAAGTTCTTTACGCAGAGGGGGATGGGTGCCTGGAATGCGTTGCCAGCAGAGGTGGTAGAGGTGGGCACGATAGCATCATTTAAGATGTATCTAGACAGATACATGAATGGGCAGGGAGCAGAGGGATACAGATCCTTGGAAATAGGCGACAGATTTAGATAGAGGATCTGGATCAGCGCAGGCTTGGAGGGCCAAAGGGCCTGTTCCTGTGTTGTAATTTTCTTTGTTCTTTGTTCTTTATTCTTCAATAGCACTGTACTTACCCCTGCACCATATAGACCATCATCATTACCAGCTTCTCAAGGGCAATTAGGGGTGGGAATACATGTTGGCTTTGTTAGTGACACCAACTTTCTGTGAAGGAATGAAAGAAATTCATTAAATCTGAGTTTAATTCTCTTTTGAAGCTGTACTCCATCAAGCTGACTCTGTGCTTTGTGTTAGCAAAATCCTGCCAACTTGCACTTGCTCCAACATGAAAATTCTCTATTTTTAAATCTCAACATTAAAATTATGGTTAAAGCTTTTTACCCTTAAATCTTCAAAACTGCAAACAAACCTGTTGGCACTCTTTGCAATGAATGACTAGAACAGGTTTTGTATTGGGAGCTTTACCTTGCAATTAATAGACTCCTAATTCACAAGCAGCACAGGCGAATGTCAAATAACCTTCATCTTGATGCTCAGAAACATTCTGTCTATCACATAATGGAGTGATATATTAGTTTTAAATCGACTAATCCACGTTTGCAAAGAATGTTGAAAGAAAGCTGTAACTAATTAAAGCCGCCAAAGCAAATAAAGTTATATTCAAACTCTTATTCCAGTCTGCGTGTTCCTTTGGTGCAACTTTTATTCATTGAGGTTTTAGTTTTATTAAAGGTTGAAATGCATTCCCGCCAATGCTGCAGCTTAATTTCTTGCTAATCAGCATAAAGGGAATCTTGTTCTACTTAATCTTACAAAATGGCAATTATTATGTATCATTCTGGGTCTATGCCCACCACATTTTCTCTTATTTTAATTATGGACTGCTTGGGGAGTCAGTTAGCTCAGTTGGCCGGGTGGCTGGTTTGTGATGCGATGTGACACATTTCAGTGGGGCAGTGCCTCTCACTGCCAGGGACCCTGGTTCAATTCCAGCCTTGGGTGACTGTGTGTGGTTTGCACATTCTCCCAGTATTTGTGTGGGTT
This sequence comes from Rhincodon typus, assembly GCF_021869965.1. Taxonomy (NCBI): domain Eukaryota; kingdom Metazoa; phylum Chordata; class Chondrichthyes; order Orectolobiformes; family Rhincodontidae; genus Rhincodon; species Rhincodon typus. The sequence continues at coordinate 591,520 of NC_063367.1, read as the reverse complement.
TCCTCCAAGTGTTCTGGTTTCTTCCTACAGTCCAAAGGTAGGCAGGTTAGTTGGATTGGCCATAATAAATTTCCCTGTAGTGTCCAGGGACGTACAGGTTAGGTGGGTTAGACATAGTAAATGCAGGTAGTGGGGTTAGGCTGGGGACTGGGTCTGGTTTGGATGTCTTTAGAGGGCCAGTACAGACTCAATGGACCGAATGGCCTTTTTCCGCACTTGGGATTCTATGATGCCAACACTATGGGTTCAATTCTTGCACTGGCTGAGGTTACCGTGAAGGGCTCTCCTCCTCGACATTTCCCCTTGCCTGAGGTGTGGAGACCCTCAGGTTAAGCCACCATCAGTCATCTCAGTCATCTCAGTCATCTCGCTCTCTCTCTCTCATTAGAGAGCATCCCTATACGTCCGGTGAGACTGTGACGACTTTACCTTAACCCGTATGGGCCACCAAATGGACCAAAGTATCAGATTGTCCTGAGCACAGTTCCATGCAGTATGAGGACTGAGAGAGACATCTGGAAAAAAAATCATTGCTTCAATTCGTGTGATTCAACAGTTTCTTTAATTCTGGGTATGTTCATTGAAACCACTGAAGGATGTGATCTTGTATTTTGGAATGTGATGGTGCCCATCATGTTGTTGCACTAGAAAGTGAAATGTGATAGTTGCTGCTGTTCTATACAGTGAATTAAATATTAATGAATCTAAAATGGATATGAAACTCAGCAGATTAATTTTAAGGAAACATGATTCATTCTAACATTTGGATCATAGTATAAATGTTAGGCCATTTCTGTACTAGTTTAGCAAGTTGAATATGTTGAAAAGAGCTGTTACAATATGAAGTATGTAACTGAATTACTCTTAACACTTTTCAAAAAAATTAATTTTATTTTCCTTTTAACCTTAGGTGTTATGCTTGCATCTAAAAAGGTTTCATTGGACAGCTTATCTGCGAAATAAGATAGATACATATGTAGAGTTCCCTCTACGAGGTCTAGACATGAAGTGCTTCTTGTTGGAGGTAAATGTATTCTGATATAAGACATTTTATCTGCTGCCATCTATCCAAGGATGCAGATGTTGCAGAATACGTTCACAATCTGAAATCCCTATCAAGCTTGCAATGCTGTGCTCTGTCCTTCTGTGCGTATTTCACGCCCCCTACAGAGAGGCCCCTTTCCTGCTGGATTCTCCCACTTACATACTATAATTTCAAGGAAAAGCCAGAACAGATGTGACGAAACACCAAAAATGGCATTTGTGCCATTTCCCCAGGTTTCTGTGGTTCTTCTGCTGTAGTTTTGATCATTGATTATGAGCCTCTGTAATTCACCATTAAGTATCTATTTTATAAAACTTAATATAAATTTCACATTCACTTCCTGGAATGCCTTCCCCATCCAATGTTTTGTTAGTAGCGTTATGAGAAGAGTTTGTTTTCTGCCATACTGAGTAACATCCTAGGCGATAACATGAAATTAGTGGTGGTGTTCATAGTAAGGAGGATGGTCTCAGACCACAGTCTGCTTTTGATCACCTAGTAAATTGGGCAGAGCAATGGCAAATGGAATTTAATCCTGATAAGTGTGAGGCAATCGATTTTGGGCGGTCTAAGGAAAAAGTTTCCACAGTGAATAGGAGATTCCTTGGGAATACTGAGGAAGAAAGGTGTATAAGTCCATAGATTCCTGAAGGTGTCAGCGCACACAGACAGGATGGTGAAGAAGGCATACGGGATCCTTGCCTGCATTAGTCACAGTGTAGAATATAGAAGCAGGGAAATGTTCTTGCAACTTTATCAAGCATTGGTTAGGCCATAAATGGAATATTGTGTGCAGTTCTGGTTGCCCCACTGTTGAAAGGATGTGATTGCACTAGAGAAGGTGCACAGGAGAATCACCAGGATTTTGCCTGGGATGAAAGTCTGTTATGAGGAAAAACTGGTTAGGCTGGGTTTGTTTTCCCTGGAGCAGAGGAGGCTGAAGGTGAGATCTGGTTGAGGTGTGCAAAATTATGACAGGCATAGATAGGGTCAATAGTTAAAATCTTTTCCTGATGGTAGACATGCCTAAGAATACAGGGTTTAAGTTTAAGGTGAGAAGTGCATGCTTTAGAGAGGAATCTGAGGAAAATGTTTTCAGCCAGAGGGTGGTAGAACTGTGGAATGTGTTGTCTGAGAGGGTGATGGAGGTAGGTACTTTTGCAGCATCTGGATGAGCCCTTAAAATACCAGGGCATAGCGCAGGCTATAAACCAAGTCCAGATTAATGTGATTAGTATAATTTGGTGTCAGTTGGTCAGCATAGACATGTGAGCCCAAGGGCCTGTTTCGATGCTGTATGATTCTGTCTCTATCTGCCTATCCGCATGCCCTGCAGTATAACTTCCTACACCAGTCTTAAAATGCTATTTGCTTCTCTTGCAATAAAAATCACACTTTACAGTTCCCTGACAAAACAATGAACCCAGTGACCTTTGAGCTCTTATTTACTTGGTAACAGTTAAACATTTCCACTAGACAATCCAAATCAATCCCAGAAGTGATTCATCAGTAATTTGAAAAATGTAGAGCAATGTCATCTTGAAGTCGTAAAGAGAAACAACTGAGTTGTGAAAATAGTATTGAAAAAAAAAATGATTGGGGACCTGACTGGTTGCATTTGGCCAGGTGAAAGTTAGATAGTGATGAGTAACTTTGCACATGAGTAAATTTGGTATACTGTCAGACCTTACTGTTCCCACCACCTCCACCACCCCTCCCCCCCCACCCCCCCGCCTCCACTATTCTCACACGCTGTGGTCTAAGTAATAGGTAGGATCAGGTGTGCTATAAGGCAAAGTATTTTTAGAAGTAGTGACGGGAAAGAAAAAGTAGAAACACTTGCAAGGTTTTCTAAAATGATAAAATCTGGAACCACATAGTAGGCCTGACAGTATCTGTATAAAGAGGAATTGTTTGTGTTTCAATTTTTGAATACCTTTCTTGGTTGCCACACAAAAGAAAGTAATTCAGCCCAATCTGATTGTGCTGACTCTGTGAAGGAGCTGTTTACCTGGCGCCACTCCCCTAATTTTTCAAGCAATCCTGCACGTTCATTCTGATCAGCAATTTCCCTTTGCTTCAATTAAGCCTGCTTCCACCACACACTCGGGCAGTGCATTCCAAATCTCAACCACTCACTACTGACAAAGTTTTTCCTCATGTTGTCATTAGATTCCTTTGCCAAATGCCTTAAATCTGTGCCCTGTAGTTTTTGATTCTTCCAGTAATGGGAACAATTTCTTTTTATCTACAGCCCTTGATTTTTGCATACCTCTATTAAATTTCTCTGAAACTTCTCTTTTATAAGGAAACAGTCACAAGTTCATAAATCAGTAACTGAAATGCCTCATCCTTGGAACCATTCTTGTGAATCTTTTCTGCACCCTCTCTTATGTCTTTATGCACTTCCTAAAATGTAGTGGCTTGAACTAGTGCAATACTCCAGTTGAACCCCAAATAATGTTTTACACAGGTTTGGCATAACTTTCATGCTTTTGTACCCTATGTCTGAAAGGATCAAGCCCAGGATACTTTGTCGAACATTCTGTCAACCTATCCTTCAACCTTCAATGGTTTATGCACACTTACATCAGGTCCCTCTGCTCTTGTACCCCCTTTCAGGTTATACCGTTTAGTTACTGTTGTGTCTCTGTAATCTTCATACCAATATGAATCAATCTGTCTTGTGTTCCTTTGAAGTTCTACGTAATTCATAATGGTTCCAAGTTTTGTGCCGCTCAGATTTTTTTTTAAAATTATGCCCTGTTATTATGGTCTAAGTTATTAATATGTCAGGAAGAGCAGGTGTCCTAACATACTCCTGGGGTACTTCTGAACCTTTCTCCAATCTGAAACAACATTGTCTACCACTGCTGTCACCTCATCAAAAAAAAACTTGAACAAGTTATTTCAACACAATTAGTCCTTAATAAATCTGTACTAGCTTTGTTAATTAATTAACTTACAGTTGTGGAGGCGATCATCATTTTCATCCCATTTGTAATTTCTAGCAATTTCTTCACCACCTTGGTTAAGCTGACTGGCCTGTAGTTGCTGGGCTTCTTTTTGAACAAGTGTGTAGAAGGGCTCATATTTTTCAGTCCATTGGCACCATCCAGAGTCTAAGAAAAAGTTAGAAATTATATTGAGTACTGCCTCAACTTCCATCTCACATTAATGCTTTAATACCTTAGATGCATCTCATCTGGTTGTGGGAAGATTATTCAACTCTAGGAACAGACTGCATATCCAATACCACTATCTTTTTGATTTTAAACCTTTCAAGAGTCTGACGACTTTTTCAATATGATTTATGTGGCATCTTATATCTTGATGAAGTCAAAAGCAAAGTATTTATTTAGTTCTTCAATCATGTCCTTACTTCACAGTAAACCTCTTTCCTGAATCTGCCCTACTCTTACTTTTACCACCTTTTCACGATGCGTATGCCTGTAGATAGCTTTTGGATTTCCTTTTATAGAATAGAATAGAATCCCTACAGTGTGGAAGCAGGCCCTTCGGCCCAACAAGTCCACACCGACACTCGGAGCATCCCACCCAGACCCATCCCTCTAATCTACACATCCCTGAACACTACGGGCAATTTAACATGGCCAATCCACCTAGCCTGCACATCTTTGGACTGCGGAAGGAAACCGGAGCACCTGGAAGAAACCCACACAGACACAGGGAGAATGTGCAAACTCCACACGGGGGTGGAATCGAACCCAGGTCCCTGGCGCTGTGAAGCAGCAGTGCTAACCACTGTGCCACCCTAAATATTTCCTTTTATTTTAGCTGCCAATCTCTTCGCAAATACTGTCTGCTTTTGTAATTAGCTTTTACAGTTTCTCTGAACCTTCCATGTTCAGCCTGATTATCTGATGTCTGACCATAAGCACACTTTTTCTTCACCATCTTTTTTTATTTTTGTCATCCAGGAAACTCCTGAATTTATTTATGCCCAACCTTTTCCTCCTTTGGTAATATATATTGGCTTTGGCACAACTGTCCCTTTTTTTTTAAAAGACAGCCCATTGTTCAGTTACAATCCTATCTGCCAACCTTTGATTCTGACTCATGAAATTATTCTGGCCGTATTGATGTTGGCCATCCCTGTCCAGTCTGTACATGTCTTGTGTCCCAGACCCTGTCCACTGTTTCAACCTCCTGCACTATTTTTCATTACCTTACTAAACCTTATTACTTTCGAGGCCCTGTCTGTTAATTTCCAATTTAACTCTCTAAATTTGAACTGCAGGGTGGCATCCCTCTTTTCTACACATGTCATTGGTACTAATGTGACCATGTCTGTTGGCTATTCACTTCTCACTTTTCCTCCTCTGGGTGCTCTGCAACAGTTTAGGGACATCTTTGATCCTGGCATCAGGGCAGTAATGCCCCTCCCTCCTCACTTTCAGCCCTGTCACTCGTAATCAGTGCAGTGTCGGAGGCCAAATGGCTGATTGCGCCTGGGTTGGCTCTGTTATCTAGTACCAAGCTCCTGCCTTTTTGCCATATTCCTGCACACCATTGCGAGTCAAAAAAAATCCAACATCCTTTTGAATGTCTCAGTTGAACCTGCCTCCACAACATGTCAGATAGAGAATTCCATACCCTAAAAACTTTTGTGAAAAAGTTATTTCTCACATTACCTTGCTTCATTTACACTTAATTACCATTTTAAATCTATGCCTGCTTATTCTTGTTTCTTTTACAAGCTTCCAGCAAGCAACAGCTTCACCCTATCTACCTTGACTTTACCTACTTATGACTTTGAAAACCTCAATCAGGTCATCCCTTAGCCAGTCTTTTCGAAGAAAACTGGTTCCACTTCCTTCAATCTATTCTCATAGTTAAAGTTTCTTGTCCCTAGAACCATTGTTGTAAATCACTTCTATACTCTCTCCAGTGCATTTGCATATTTCCTCTCATGTGACACAATACTCCAGCTGAGGTCTAACACATAACCTTGTTCAAATTCAAAATCCCCTCCTTGTTGTTGCTCTATGCCCCTATTAATAAAGTTAAGAACAGTGTCTGCTTTATTTACTGCTGTCTCTCCACCTGTCCTGCCACCTTCATTGATCTGTGCACAGATCCCTCTGCTGCTGCACCTCCTTTAGAATTGTACCCCTATTTTACATTGTCATTCATAATGTTCTTCCAATCAAAGTGCATCACTTCACACTACTCTGCATTAAATCTCATCTGCCCACTTCACCAATGTCCTTTTAAAATTCCACAATATCTTCACAGTTTACAGTTCTTCCTTGTTTCATATCATCTGCAAGCTTGGAAACTGTTCCTTGTACACCAAGGTCCAGGAGAGAGGAGAAACAAGGGCCAAATACCAACAAATTCCACTGCAGACCTTTCTCCAGCCTGAAAATTATTTATTGACCATTACTCTCTGTTATCGATAACTCATCCAACTTTGTATCATGTTGCAACTGTCCCTTTTATATCATGACCAACAACTTGCTTCACAATTCTGCTATGTGGCACTGTAGAAAATCTCTCTGCCCTATCTCTCATCCTCCAATGTTACCATTGTCATCAGTTGCAGAGGTGACCCTTACCAAATATGCTGTATTATTAACTAGAGAAAGGTTTTCCCCATTTTCAAAATAAAACCAGTTATGATATTCTGAGAGGGCATTCTTGATGAGCCATAATGGGTGAATCTGCGATGGTCAGCCTAAAATTGAGCCCTAACAACATTTTCAAATCAGTGAGAGATTTGGAGTAGGACTGGGTCAGGTAAGGTTACAGGTTGGGCCATGCAGAATGTGGAAATGGATTAGCTAAGGTTACAGGTCAGAATGTAGAGAATGTGGAAATGGGTCAGGTAAAGTTACAAGTCTGGACATGGAGAATATAGGAATTGGTCAGGTAAGATTACAGGTCAGGAAATGGAAAATGTGGGAATAGTTTAGGTAAGGATGTAGAAAAGGTGGGAATGGGTTAGGTAAGGTTACAAGTCAGGACATGAAGATTGTGGAAATTAGCGTTACAGGTTGGGATGAAGAGAATGTGGGAGTGGGTCAGGTAAGATTTCATGTGGGAATGAGAATGTGGGAATTGATCAGGTAAGATTACAGATTGGGATATGGAAAATGGTGACTCAGCTGATGAAGAGAAAAAATGTAATAACATCTGAATGTCTTAAAAGGGGTTTGCATTTTATTTTACCCTATTCTAGCCTGAGAACAGTCGTCCAGAAAGTTGCCTGTATGACCTTGCAGCTGTGGTGGTGCATCATGGTTCAGGGTGAGCATGTTTGTTTTTAATGTCTTTGGTCCAAGGGGTTCCATATAATAGGCAAATGCTCTTTGTGATGTACTTGAGTAAAAAAAGTTTTTTTTTCTAAGATTTGAATCATGTGACAAATGCATTGCGTTTTGACGTGGAAACATGCCAGAGAACCCAGTCCAGTTCCAAGACAATACTTGTTCTGTTTAAGTAGTGAGCTATCCTCTAATTGAGATACTAGCCTGATTTTTTTCACAATAAACAAGTTGCACAATTGACTCTGAATCCACTTTAGAGTTAGTTTAATAACTCTTGTCACCTCACAGTTTGATCGTAACGCCATTATGAATCCTTGTTTAGACTCATGAAAACTCTGAAAAGAGTAGAAGGACATTAATAGTTTTGATTATCATATTTTCTAACTAGTCCTGATTTTATAGATCCTCAGTCAGTGATTTTAAAAAGCTGAAGGCTTTGATGTAAGCCTTTAAATTATTTTTAAAAATTATACTTTCTTTGATCATTATTAAGATAGTTGTATTCTTGGAGGCTAGTTAGCTCATTTGGCTAGACCAGTAGCGTGTGCTTCCCAATAATGCCAACAGTATGGGGTTCAATCCTTATTCTAGCTGAAGGCAAATGGAATGTTGGTGTTTATTGCAAAGGGAATGCAATATAAAAATAAGGCATAGATCTTCGAGAGGCTGTATTAGTGTGGACAGATTTGATCTCCATATTTTAAAAATATACAATTGGATTAGAAGCTGTTCAGAGAAGGTTCATTTGACTCATTCCTAGGAGGAACTTTTTGAAGAAAAGTTGGGTCAGTATCTGAGAGTTTGGAAGGAAAGGAAGTGATCTTATTCACGCATCTTATGGAGACTCAACAAGGTGGATTCTGGGAGAATGGTTCCTCATGGGGAAGATGTGTATGTGTACCTCTGCAAATACATTAATGAGAAAAAAATGATTGGTCTTTGTATTTTTTCTGCTCTAATGTGTCTTTGTTCAGATTTTAAACAAAAAGTGCTGGACAAACTCAACAGATCTGGCAGCATCTGCAGAGAGAAAAACAGTTAACATTTTGAGTCCAGTGATTGTTCATCAGAATTGAAAGCAGCTGGGCAATGGTGGTGTTTATGTGATGATGGAGGATGGAAGGGAGGAGGAGTGAGATGAATAGGTGGAGGTGGTGCCCATAGAGAAAAATGAAAGCAGACAAAGGAATCGCTGATAGTAGAGGATTGGCTGTGCTGGGAGCAACCAATGCAGGGCAGGACCAGTCCTGAGGAGTGTTGCAAAACAAAGAAACCTTGGGGTGCGGGTTCATTGTTCCATGAAACTGGAGTCACAGTAGACTGGTAACGAAGAAGGCGTTTGGTACGCTTGCCTTTATTGGTCAGTGCATTGAGTATAGGAGTTGGAAGGTCATGTTGCAGTTGTACAGGACATTAGTTAGGTCACTATTGGAATACTGCATTTAATTCTGGTCTCCCTGCTTTAGGAAAGATGTTAAACTTGAAAGGATTCCGAAAAGATTTACAAGATTGTTGCCAGGGTTGGAGAGTTTGAGCTGTGGGGAGAGGCTGAATAGGCTGGAGCTTTCATCCCTGGCGCTTCGGAGGTCGAGGAGTTAATTGATTGGATTTATTGTCACATGTAGTTAAGAACAGTGAAAAGTGAGCAGTACAAGCAGATCATCGTAAGAAAGGACGTACAGCTCATAGGGTGAAGAACACTTGAACAGTGAAGCGTACAGTTAAAACCGCAGGACGTGCGTGAAGCAAGATCAACTTTAATAACATCAACGTTATTTGAAGTTAGAGAGTCCACTCATCAGTCTAATAATGGCAGGGAAGAAGCTGTTCTTGAATCTGTTGGTGTGTGTCATCACGCTTCTGTATCTTCTACCTGACAGAAGAGGTTGTAAGAGAGCATTACTTGGGTGGGATGGGTCTTTGATGGCAGTGTTTCCATGGCAATGAGAGGTGTAAATGGGATCCATGGATGGAACTGAAAACAATAAATGCTAGAGATCACAGCAGGTCAGACAGCATTTGTTTTCAGTACAGATTCCAGCATCTGTAGTAATTTGCTCAGTGGATGGTCTGGCTTCAGTGATGGTCTGGTCTGTGCACACAGCCTTCTGTAATTTTCTGGGCAGAGCAGTTGCCGTACCAGGCCATTATGCACTCGGAGAGTATGCTTTCTGTGATGCATTGTAAAAGTTGATGAGAGTCCTTATGGACATGCCGAATTTCCTAAGCCGCCTGAGGAAGAAGAGGCATTGTTGTGCCTTCTTGACCGTCTCATCTACATGGGAAGTCCAGGACAGGTTGTCAGGGTAACCTTATAGGAGTTTATAAAATCATGAGGGGTATGGATAGGGTGAATTGTCAATGTCTTTTTCCCAGGAATCCAAAACTTAGAGGGCATAGGTTTAAGGTGAGAGGGGAAAGATTTAAAAGGGACCTAAGGAGCAACTTGTTCATGCATAGGGTGGTGCATGTATGGAATGAGCTGCCAGAGAAGGTGGTGGAGCTGTTACAGTTACAACATTTAAAAGTCATCTCGGTGGGTGTATGAATAGGAAGGAGTTTAGAGAAATATGGATCAAGTGCTGACATATGGGTCTAGATTGGTATAGGATATCTGGTCAGTGCAGACGATTTGAAAGAAGGGTCTGTGCTGTAATCTCTATGACTATATAGGGATGGAGAATGGACATGGAGGGAGTAGTTCATGCTCTGAAATTGTTAAACTCAGTGTTAAGGTGCCTAGATGGAAGATGAGGTGTTTATTTCCTCCAGCTTGTGTTGAGCTTTACTAGAGCACTGTAGCAGGCCTGAGAAATGTTGGCATGGGAATATGATGATGTGTTGAAGTGACAGACAACTAGAAGCTCATAGTAGTTCTGCTGAGCTGCCTGTCTGGGTTTGATGCTGTTTCATTTTGCACCTCCATTGTTACAGGTTTATTTAAAAAGTGCAAATTCAAATTCTTGCGTGTTGTTGCTAAACTACTGGCTTTCTCTATCTGATATGGATAAATGTGATCCTTGTGCTAAGCAGTTGACATTTAAAACATATTTGGATGAGTGCTTCAAATATCTTAACATTCAAGGATATGGGACAAATGCAGCAAATTGGGATTAGCGTACTTTTAGCTGCAAGTCAGTAAAGACTTGATGGACCAAAGGGCCTTTTCTGCACTATAATGGTTATATTGGGGAACAATAAATAAGAACACAACAAGTTTGAGCGCTGTGGAGATGTATGCTGAATAGTATTTACGTCAGGAAGTGCCTAAAAATGTCTGAAGGAACGTGATGAGCTAAAAGAATGGGAAAGTTCTGACCTAAAGTTTGCACGGATTTAGTCACTAAACTGTTTCCTTTATGTAACCTGATGATGTATTGGCAACCCAATGAACTGCAATTCGGAGCCAAATGTTTTCCACAAGACAAAATTAGTTAATGGTTTACGATTGGAAATAAATGTCCTTCGGCTAAATGATTCGTGAAATTGGCCTTTATTACTACAAACAATTTAATTTGGAAATGTTTTCTAGTAATTCTTGTATTTAGGAAACGACACCCACATCCCATGAAAGAAAGAGTGAATGAATGAATAAATAATTTGTAATTCCAATTTCTTTTCAAACAACATTGTAAAAAGGCCTGTTTGAGCTTCTTTTATTTACTGTTCCCCAATATAACCATTATAGTGCAGAAAAGGCCCTTTGGTCCATCAAGTCTTTACTGACTTGCAGCTAAAAGTACGCTAATCCCAATTTGCTGCACTTGTCCCATATCCTTGACTGTTAAGATATTTGAAGCACTCATCCAAATATGTTTTAAATGTTGTAAGGTTTCCAACCTCCACTACCTTCCCAGGCAGTGCATTCCAGATTCCCACCACCCACTGAATAAAACATTTTTGTTTCCCCAAACCTCTCTGAATCTCTGCCATTACCCTAAAACTGTGCCCTCTTGTGATTGACCAAGGGGAATAGCTGCTGTCTATTCACACTGTCCATATCCCTCATAATCTTATACACCTCAATCCATGCCCCCCACACCAGCCCCCTCTGCCGTAAATAAAATAATCCAAGCCTATCTGAGTTTCTCCTGAGAGCTCGATTTCGCCATCCCAGGCAACATCCTGGGGAACCTTCTGTCTATCCCCTAGGGAGAAATGTTTCCACTCAGTAGAAAGATCATTAACCAAAGGGCACAGTTTTAAGATAAGGAGCAGGATATTTAGATGGGATTTGAGGGAAGTTTTCTTTTTCCATAGAGGGTTGTGACTATTTAGAACTCCTGCCTAAAAGGGTGGTAGAGGCAGGAATCTCAAGACATTTAAGAACTACTCAAATGGAATTTGAAATGCTATACTGTCCAAGTATTGTAAAATGGGATTAGAATAGACAGATGTTTGAAGATCCTTAAAATGTCACTGGGTTTAAGTCCTAGAACTCCCTTCCTAAAAGTACTGAACACACACACCAAAGGGACTGTAGCAGCTTGAGAAGATAGCTCACTATCATGTCAACGACGTTTAGGGATAGGCAACAAATGCAGGCCCAGCAAGCAACCCCACATCCCATAAATGATTTTTAAGCAATCTTTCTTCCCCTTGACATTGAAATTACCATTGCTGATTTTCCTGCCATCAATACTTTAGGGTTTATCACTAGGCAGAAATTTAAGTCAACAAACCTGTTAGTAGATTCAAAACTGATAGGTGAGCTGGACACCACCACTCATGTTTTCTTTTTGTGGATAGAGTTTGACTTGCTAAGGTTTATTCACATCCCACACCCAATGTCATAGCTGCTCCTTATTCATATATACTGAAAGACCTGTTCTTCTAAACCTTAACAAAAACATGAACAAACCTTATCAATGTGACTGGCCAGACATTAACACAGACATGTAAATAAAGTAGGTTCAAGAGCAGGTCAGGAGCTGGGAATTCTTCGGTGCTAACTCACCACCTATGTCTGCACTGCCTGTCTGCAATCTCAAGCACAAGTCAAGAATGTAATGAAATACTCTCCACTTGTTCAGTCAAGTGCCTTTCAACTTGTGACCACTGTCACCCAGAAGAAAAATGCAGATGCATTGGAAAGCACCACCTCCAAAGTTACCTACAAGTTTCATACCATCCTGACTTGGAACTATGTCACTATTCTTTCACGGCTGCTAGGTCAAAATCAGGGAAATACTTTCCTGATAGCACTGTAGTTACCCCTGCTCTCCAAAGGCTACAGTGGTTCAAAAAGGGGCTTATCACCACATTCTCCAGGACAACTGAGGATGAGCAATAAACGCTGGACTCACCAATGATGCTCACGTTGCTTGAAGGATAAAAACAAACAATTCAGTTCTCTTACCTAAAGGCCTGAATATCATTCAAATCCCAGAAAGTACAGGCTTTAAGAGTGAAACCTATCCTGAGAAATTGTTGAAAAACTGCAGAAATAGTTTTTAGCTTTGAACCAGATCAGAACTCTCACAACACCAGATTATAGTCCAGCAGGTTTATTTGAAATCGCAAGCTTTCAAAGTGCTGCTCCTTCGTCAGGTGAAGTGAAGGGAAACACATAGGCACAGAATTTATTGGCGGAGAAATCGCCCCACTCACTCAGTATGAGGTAGACCACATTTGCCGAGTCACAAATATCTGCTGTGTACATGAATAAGTGGTATTCCCACATATGATGGTAGTGTCCATGTCCACTCTCAGCATTTTTTGATCTCTCTGCCTATAAATTCTGTACCTGTGTGCTTCCCTTCCCTTCATCTGATGGAACAGCACTCCGAAAGCTTGTGATCCCAAATAACTGGGTTGGACTATAACCTGGTGTCGTGTGACTTGTCCAATCCAGTCCAAAACCAGCACCACAACATCATTGAACCAGATTGGCTGAAGAGAGATCCACTTGGCGGTCTGTAAGATGTTAAATGTTACAGAAAAGTTAAATCTTTAGTTAATCCTGATGCGGTAGATTTGCCTATTGGTGATGAGGGTTTGTAATGGACTTCTGATAGTTCTTCAGTCTAGGCCAGGATGATTAGCTCACTTCCATTTGTGAGTAATAGAATTAAGACTGATTAAACACGCACTGAAAGGGAGAGACCAAGTATCACTACCTAGCTTAAATAAAGCATTAAAAAATATAACTCTTTATGGGCTTCACCATTGATTGTCCTTCGGGTGTACTTGGATACTATTAGCAATTGGAGGTTCTTTAAGGTTGAAGAGTTTAAAGATGGACTGAATGGTCTTCCTCATTCATATTCATATTCATCTTCCAGTATAGACATCAGGGAAGTAGAGTCTCTGAGCCTGGGTTCACCCACTAAGTCTGCTTTTCTTTTCATTTCTTTTTTGTCTTTCTTTATTTTTCGGTTTTTTCTCTTTTATATTACTTATCTCTTGTTGAAGAGCTTGGTCGCAGCGGCAGCATTGTGGTGGTAAGTAAGCCCAGCATGGACTCTTGGCGGTGGCATTGGAGAGTGTTTGGGTTTCCAGCAGCTTCTGCATCGATGAGACAGTCCTAGGGCTGACTTATGGTTGCTGCAGGCTTGGGTTCCTTGCGGTGTCTGCGGCCAACTCGAATTTATGGAGTCAGCGGCAGAGGCAAGTTGGGCCCAGAACAAGACCCGACAGCAGCTGCATCTGCGAGGTGGGCCTGAAGCGGATTCATGGCAGCCAAGTCATTTGAATCGATGTGGTACCTAGTGGCATTGGCAATGTTTGCATTGACAAGGTCCAGTGAAGACACTTAGTGGTGAAGGCATCGATAGAGGTGGGAAGGCGCTGAAGAGTGGCAACTTTGCTTCCAGCAGTGGAAGCACGAAGAAGTGACTCATATCTGGCCACCAGGCCCATGGCGGAGCACTTAGCAAGAAGGATTATAAAATTGAACACCTTTTCTTTATTCCCTTATTCTTCTGCCTTTATGCTGTATCTTTTGGTTTATTTTTCTGAGATTTCAGATGGCGCTAGAGAGTGGAGACACACTTCAATAAATAAATCCTATAAATGTTGTAGGGTGGAGCAAAGATACACAACCTGAAACTTTACTGAAGTTAATCCTATCTTAAAACAGAACCTAGAAATTTTGCATAAGGTTTGCATAACTGACAATATAGTAATAATCTTGTAGTTCTACTAGCTTAAAGCAGTGAAGTCCATAAAAAGTTACATCTTTTGAATGCTTTATTTAAGCCTGGTAGTGGAATTTCGTTCTCACCCTTTTGGTGCATTTTTAATCATTCTTAATTCCCTTACTCCCAAATGGAAATGAGCTCGACATCCCGGCCTAAATGTAAAGGAAATTGAAGATCCCCAGTAATTGAATGTTCACGCTGGAAAATGTTAGCAAGCCACAATTGTGTTTGTAGACTGTAGCTGGAGGCAAGTGAAACATCATAAACATGCTATGAGAGTGGAATTGGAACCAAAGGAAAGTTCAAATAACAAAGTGTTGTGGAGAGCTGGGGATTTTGTAATTCTTGTCTGCTGTTCTGTGCATTCATCAGTTTGTGTGAAGGTGGTCAAAACGTATGCAACACTTAAGTCACAAAGCATTTTGTTTCAGGATTGTTATATTATGTAACTAGCAACTGGGCTGGAGGCCAATGTTATTTACTGCTCAGTTTCAGTATTTGGGTGTTTCACTGTTCTTTTTTGATAGGTGACACACTATACGTGATAGTTTTATAGACATTACTGTTGGATCTACTGATTTGACTGATTAACTTGACATTACTACATGATTGCAATTACTTAAGTACAGTAGCTGGGCCAGTGCAGTTTTTACTATAGCTGATATTTCCTTTCTCTAGTTTTCTTCATCCGTTTCTTTCCTCCTGTGGTAAAAGCAGGTGTGTTTTCAAACAGCCTCCTATCATTTATCCAAGCGCCTGTACGTGGGTCTTGACTATAATTTGGTAGGGATCACCAATGATATATGCAGGATGGGAACCTCAGGACAGTTAATGGACCCGTATCCTCCTTCACTACCCAGCCGCCCCCCCCCCCCCCCCCCCCCCCCCCCCCCCCCCCCCCC
>NC_063367.1:557207-576038 GCF_021869965.1 Rhincodon typus | reverse complement strand
CCCCCCCCCCCCCCCCCAACCCCAAAAGCTACCCCATCCCAACTGACATCAGCTAGTCTGGTTGAAGGTTGATGCACATGCAGCAGACTTGTTTTTGCACGTTGGAAACAGCACTGAACAAAAAATAGAAATTTTGAATAATCTGTCCAGATTGGATAGTGAGGACAGAATTACCTGATTTGCTTAATAGGATAACTGGGGCAACTGCAATCTGTTTTGATTATCAAACATCACTGCACGTCTTGAACTTTACAGTGAGCTGCTGAGTCGCAGACCAGGACAGTTGCAAACGGTTACTTGTCCATGGGCTGCATTAGTTGGCCTCAGTTGAAAAACCTCATCGCCTTTACATTTGATCTGTTTTGTTTCTCCTCTCTACACCTTCTCCAGTGATTGTTCCATTGGACATAGTGACCACAGTTGAAATTGGATGAAACCATTGCCACATCCATGACCCAATCACCAGTTCCACTAGGGGATGACCTAGATGACTTTCCGCTCAAATGGATGTAGAGAATGCATGATTGAACTTGACGAAATTTGCATTGTATGGTCAGGGGTGTACTTCTAACCAGAGTCACAGTCAAATGCTATCATGTTCATTTTATTGAAGCATCTCACATCCCTGCCCTAATTATGCTGGCGTTTTCATGGGCAAACTATCTCGTAGGACAATTGCATTGCTCAGCTTAGTCACTCCTAATTGGTATGTATTAACCTAATCACTGAACAAACATTACAAATAAAGCAAGTTACTTTGATTTTAATTTCTTCAGTCCAACTCAAGAGGATGGTACTGTTATGGCATGTGTAAAAATATAACATGGGAACTCTGGATTATGTGTTGATTTTCATAACACACTGAAATAAGAAAAAGTTTACTGGTAACTTTTGTAATTTTATATGAAATAATATGTGCATTTTTTTGAGTAGAACACTAACTTATTTTTTCCTCTCAGAGTTGGCTCGGGTCATTACACTGCATATGCAGCTCATGAAGGGCGTTGGTTCCACTTCAATGACAGTACTGTTACTTTGACTGAGGAGGAAACTGTAATGAAGGCCAAGGCCTACATCTTGTTCTATGTGGAACGCCAGACCAAATCGGGATCAGGCACCAAACTTTAATGCGTCCCACCTTTTTATAAATATTTGCAACATATATACTGAATTGGAGCGCACACAAACAGTTCCACATTTCCATAAGTACTTGATAGCTCAAGACTATTTTCATCTTGCACTTTTAAATCGCTGATGAGAATTCTGTTTATTGCACCATTGCTAGTGTCAATACAGTAATCGAGGAGACCTGATCTAATTTAAGCCTATCACAAAACCTCAACAGAATATTTTTGAATCTGTAATGGCTGCTGTTGATCAAGAATTTAGTAGTTCGGTTGACATTGAAATTCAATATTTTAAAATGATCTCTGTACTATAAATTGTGGGATAGCATTGACTGGCTTCAAGGTGCATTTACATTAGTGTTTCTTCAGACTTTTCACACATCTTAGTTTGTGATTTCTAATTTGACACAAGGTTCAGAAGTCCTCATTGTTTCAGCAGTAGTTCTGCCTGAAGTGTACCAATTGATAAAACATTTCAGTTTAGAGTAAGTGCTCAAGGTCAATAAAGTACTGACGTAAGTGTTTGAAATGATTATATGCATTAGAGAATGGTTGAGGATCTTTGAACAGACTGTTGCCCTCCCCTTCTCTCTGATAAACAGTACATTACTGTCTATATTCAGAACTTGATGCCAGTATGAAGTTCAGTATTATAAGGTACATGGAGTGTAACTACACCTTGACCCTACATTGCTATACCTTCCTGTAACAGCCCAATATTTTTAAAAATAGAAATAGACCATTCTCTGTCTGTAATTTGTTGGGATTTCTCTTGTTGCCATTTTTCTCGTGACCACTTGTAAACACTGGTTACTGGGAACAAAAGCGTTCTCCTGAGTTTCATCCATGCTACAGAGTTTGTGATTTTTACATTTTCATTTAGGTATTCCAAGTCTTTTTTCTCAATTCTCATTTTCTTGAGATGTCACTCGGCACTTGATTCTTTCAGAAAGCGTAAACAATTAAAAATAAATGATGGTGCAAAAAATAAAATGAACTGCTGAGTAAAAAATGGACTTCTCATCAATCCCAATACTTTGCTGGGCAGAGTAGGGTTTATATATATAGCTATCTGCATCATATGTTGCCAATGTGTGGCTACAATTGGATGTAGGATGACAAGTATGGTTTATGATTTACAACATCACCTGATTACGAAAGACAAATTAGACATGCTGGGTTACATTTGGGGAACCAGACACTGGGTGCATCTTGGACAAAATTGTTTCCAACCATTGCCGTGTACAACATGAAATAGTAGATTACAGCTATTGGAAGAGTCTTCTACTCGTATAAAATGGTATGATATTTTCGTACCAGGATATAGCCCTTTTTACTTATCAAAGACACTTTCTCATAAATTCCGTTTATAGTGGCCTGAGTAGTGTTTTAATTACACAATAAGATGAAATGATGTATTTGCATGTGGTTGTAATATACAAGGCAGCAGCAGCAGAAAAGGCGGTTTCTGGCATGAGACTCATGTCTCTTAAATGTGAAAACATACACATCCTAAACTTGAATCTGCATATTGAAACTGTACAAACTTATTTAAAATAATAAATTGTTTTAGTTGCAAAGTTATGAACTGACACAGTAACATCAATCACAAATGGCATTTATTCAGTTTAATCCCCACAAACCAATCTTGATTGTAAATGTACTACTATGGCTGCTTATAATGATGGTATGTATATTAGTAAATGTTCGTGTACTGTTTCACTGATAGTAAAGTGCAATGTTAATGATGCAAAACAGCGTTTTGTCTTTTAAAATAAAACATTTTATAAAGCAGTTTCTTTCTGGAGAAGGTGGTGATGTGGTGGTAATGTCACCGGACTAATAATCTAGAATTTCAGACTATTGTTCTAGAAACATGAGTTTGAATCCTACCATGGCAGATTTAAATTGAATTAAAATTTTAAATTAAAAATTAACTTAATGGTAACCCATGTCAATTATCATTAACACCCATCTGGGGTTCACTGATGGTTCTTTGGGAAAGGAAATCTGTCATCCCCACCCAGTCTTGTCTGTATGTGACTCTAGATATTTTTCATTGACATTTTCAGATGTGTTGTGACATGCCTGGAGTACGTGAGACATAAACCCACCCCTTCTGACCCAGAGGTAGGGATGTCAGAAAAGCCCTATCAGCGACATGGTTAGCACTGGTGCACCAGGGCCCCTTGTTCAATTCCAGCCTCCGTCGACTGTTTGTGTGGAGTTTGCACATTCTCCCCGTGTCTGCATGGGTTTCCTTTAGATGCTCCGATTTCCTCCAACAGTCCAAAGATGTGCAGGTTAGGTGGGTTCACCATGGACACTATGGGCAATTTAACATGGATGTGAAGGTAAGGTGGATTAGACATGGGAAATGCAAGGTTACAAGGGATAGGGAAAGGGGCGCGAGTCTGGGTGGGATGCTGTTCGGAGAGTTCGTGTTGATATGTTGGGCCGAATGGCCTGTTTCCACACTGTAGAAATTCTATGATAATTTCTAACCTGCTGCCATGGTCCTGTTCATCGGTTGTAAAAAATATTTATTTTATTTACCCAGTAAGTGACAGTCACTACACCCCAAAACTAATTCAGTTGCTGTGAAATGCTTGAGAACATCTGAAGGATGTAGGATCCACGCTGAGTTTTTTTTTTAAACTATACTTAATTATTCTTCACCAGCATCATGAATTAATCTCTTCTTGACTCCTTGAAGTGGTGCTTCTACGTCTGAAGGGCTATAAAAGATAAAGAATCTGTCAAAGTTTCCTATCTGGGATGTTGGATTTGGCAAAACACCATGTGGCTCATTCTTGCTGTTACCAGAGCTGTGAAACCTTACTTGAGAGAGAATTAGTGGAGAAAGAGGAAATTGGATTCCCAGTTATTAGATTAGATTTTGAGTTGTACAGGCGGCCTACTTTGTACATTTCCTAATTACGACTTTCACAAAAAGCATTTGCCCATTCAAAGTAAACTAACCGCTATTTTAAAATAATGGGAATATGATTTTTGCACACTAAAGTTTCACCACAAAAGTGTGACTCTGTACTAATGAAAATTGTCGTTAGAAATGGCAAGCAAGGTACTGACCATTTTCACAGGAACAGGTATGGAGTTTTGCGAATGTATATTTCATAGAAGCAGCCTTTTAAATCACCTGTGGCGCCCGAGAAGTGTGGAACCTGGAATGTGCCCCATCAGACGTGAATTAATTTCTTCCATCTTTTCTTCCAACAAAAGACACCATACCA
The DNA here is from genome assembly GCF_021869965.1 of Rhincodon typus. Classification (NCBI taxonomy): domain Eukaryota; kingdom Metazoa; phylum Chordata; class Chondrichthyes; order Orectolobiformes; family Rhincodontidae; genus Rhincodon; species Rhincodon typus. Next base: position 571,657 of record NC_063367.1, on the reverse strand, counting down.
TATTGGAGAGGTAAGGTGCACCAATGAACCTGTGACAATTTTAGGTGTGAGGAGGAGTTGGGATCAGGTGTTACTAACAGAGGAGAAGAAGATGCTTAAAACCCTTAGAATGTCAAGTTGTCTGAGTTTCGAACCTGCTTTTCTCAATCAAACACATTCTGTAATATCTTTAAGTAATGGAATTTTACCTTTTCTTTCCTTCTGTGCACATGGGTAGTAGTATATTAGGTGAGTTCGCATGGTAAATGAGAGGGGAAGGGGTGATGGGTGGAACTGTGTGTTGGCACAGTGAGTAAGAGGGACCATGGGGATGGGTAGAGGTGCATAGGTTGGCCTATTTTATTTCCAATTTTGAACAGTGCAGGAGCCCCAAGGAAGGATTTTCCACTTGCCTCTGAAGTCAGAAGCATCATCACCTTGTTTGCCCAGCCATATTTCCAATCCACCTTGCTCCTGTGGATCAGAAACTGACTTCTCACATTACCATTTATAAATCGGATTTACAGAGCCTCGAATTCTCTGGCCTCCACCCCTGAATGAAAATCGGGGCCTAAGTGTTCATATCACCAAATTATTTACATTTCTTGCCAGTAAGTGAAGATGAGAACTTGTTGATATTTCAGACTCCTCCTTAGGCACAGTACTCTGATTCCTTTACATGTATCCTTCAGATTTCAGTTTGGCAGATGGTAATTTGGAGGTGACACTCTTAAGACACCAGCTTATCTTTGGTTTCATTCTCAGAAAAGAACATCAGGCTGCTTTTTAATTTCTGTGTAATTTAGATCAAAAGGTCTCCACACAGTAAAGCCAGGCAGACACTGCAGTGTGCCTGTAATGTGCAGTTGTTATTATCATAATTCTGCACAACCCTTTGCACAGGGAGGTCAATAAACCTGGTCTCTCCTTTCCTTCAGAGAATCCTATACTTCCTTTGCCCCAGTGTTGGTCCCTGAAACTTCTCCACATTTCTTTTATACCTTGATTTTAAAATTCTTATCATACTGTTCAAATGACCTTTTGTGCAGCTCTGGTTAGCCTCGCCTTTGGTTACTAGATTCCAAACATTGAACCTTTCCCCTTGAACCTCGCTGTCTTTTTCCTTCATATGTCCTGATACTCATTTTATGTCACTCTAGCATTTTTTGTTAACATTCCTGTGAAGTACTCAGGAAATTTAGTCTATTAAAGGTACTATAATATGTGCACATCATTGAAATCCTCCTTTTTGCTGATATTTTTGGTCTCCCTTTTAGTCAGTGTGACTGAGCATATGTTTCATGTTTCCCACAACATCTGTTATGGACCAGACTAAACCCCCTTCAAAATTATCAAGGAGATAGCCAAAATCTTAACCTTTAACTTATTTAAAGGCAAGTGTAAGGTTTTGTGTTCAAGATGTAACTCGATTGGTTACAGCTTTAAGCAAAATACATTTTATTTTTACTCTACAGTTTAAAAAAACAAACCATTAACAGGAGGATTGATATAACTTTACCTCTGTTGGAAAATGGAACAGAACAGTAGATTATTTTACAACTGAACAGCAACTGTCTCAACATTGTAACATCCCATAAACACACCCTTGGTAAATGCAAATTCATTAAAATAGATTGTCTCACATGCGATTCTGGCACTTCTGTCTTAAAACCTCTCTTCAAACAAAAATCAGCACACAGTACACATCTTAAAGCCATAGTATTGTCACACATCTCTATGAACATTGTAGTCCTCTAAAAATTCTGAAGAGCCATTGAGCATTAAGAGTAATCTGTCATTCACATGCCACATTTAAATAGTGAAATCGGCTATCATCATCTCCCTAAGAAATTGGATCCAGTGGCAAATCTTGAAGTGAAGTATATCCTTTTCATATTTATATGTATTTCAGTGTGGTAGTCTCTATGGATGGGGTTTGTGGATAATCATGGTTCAAGACATAACTGCCGTAGGTGCTACCTACACTGTCCAGTATCACTTCATTCATACTTGAAGGCACCCACATGAAGGAATTCCCATGGTAAACTGTTTTGCCACTGTTCTTGTCGCTGCCAAGAAATAAACTGCAATAAACTTGCCAGTGCCTTTCCTAATTAACTAAGGTAGTTTTTAAGAAAGTGAATTGTTAACTGAAACACTTTACAATATTCAGTCAAAGCCAATGAACCTGCTGTAAATATTATGCTTAGTAACCATGGGCCCTCACTTTCAGTCAGAGTATGTGGATCACAGGAAACTTACCATTTCACTCAAACAGTGTAATGCCGACTCCATTTCAACATTAAATTAAGTCTGTTTTAATCAAATAACTTAGAATTTTGGTAGGCTATTTCATTTAAGTGCACATACTTGATACCTGAAGGTTTTCTCATTATTTTTGCGACAAATTCGATGGGATTGCAAACAGCTGCAGTACTTGTGCTGAAATAGAAATGGTCCACAGAACACAGACCTGTATCTCCCACATCTTGGCTACTGTACAGGAGTAAAACTTATACAATGGTTCTTACAGTTTAACTCTCACCTCTTGCCTCCCACCAGAGACCTGGAAACAAAATCAGAATCTGGTACTTGGGGAGCTATGCTGGCAGATTAGACATTAAATGGAGGTTTTGTTTGCCGTGAGATGTAGAAACTAAATTCACCAGGGCACAGTTTTGAATGGAAGACTTCTTGAACTGCTACCTATTCTCTGTCAGCTAACAACTGAAACAATCTGGTTATTTTGTTGCTAGTTGTAGGAGCTTGCTTTGTGCGAGTTGCCTCCTGTTTTATACAGTATTTGTTCTCGCATATATAGAATTAGAAGAATTAATCAATATCCTTAATAATTATCATCCACACTAAACTGAAAGCCACAAAATTGTACATTTATAAATTGACATACTATTGATTGCACTAGTACCCCTGCATTTTACCTGTAGTAGCTCCTGAATTAATGCATCATTGCATAGAATCATTACCTCAGTCATTTAAAGTTTTCCTGGTTCCCAGTTAGCATAATATTTATTAGTCGGTTTAAATCTGCTGAACCCATACTGCCTCCAACTTGCCCCTAAACCCTCCGCGTCCAGCTTTGCTCTGACCCTGAACCCAACCCAAATGAAGCCTTCCTCTCCTCCATCACTCTTCAGCATCTTCCTCCCCTCACACCAGGAAAAAGCCACCCTGGCCCATGTCAAAAGCCCCAAAGTCCACAACAATAAACAGTTTTGGATCTCTCTATTAACCACTCATTACTCCTCCAATCACAGGAGAAGAACTCTACATTTGCTGATGTTAGACTAAGCAGTAAGCATCAGAGAACCAGCCTGTGACCAAAAGAACAGCTCCTCACCAATTCTCTACATTCTACTCTGGATGAATTTTCCTTGGTGTTTTGTGGGTGATTTTGCTCCAGTGCTTCTAAGTCAAGCAAGGAGTTAACCAAAAGGATTGTGTCAATATTTGATTTCAAATTTAATCTGATATTGTTGGGATGTTAATGAATTTTTACTATGTGAATGCTTTTCTGTTTAAAAGTATTCGAAGTGCATGATGTATCAGTTTAGTTAAATTGTAGGTTGGACCTTAAAATGTGACTTCATTTTCAGACGCAACCAAGTGATTGCCCAGCCTTTCAAATTGTGTTAAGTAGAAGCCTCAGTATCACCTTCAGAATTTCATTCTGAAGCAGCAAATTCTCCTCCTTTTGCTGGATTTTAGTCGGTATATCTGGTGCAATATTTCAACTCCAAAGGAAATCAAATTATTGTCTAGCTGACAGAGCTATTATTGTAATAAACTCCGGAAATACAGCCAGGTCAAATGCAGTCAGAGATGATATGGAAAGCACTTGTCTTTAACCTTGACACGTTCAACGTTTCAATCAGGTTTGAACTAAGTTTTAATTGAGCTTAACAGTTGCTGAAGCTATTTCTAATGTCCCAATTGATTGTGCAGGGGAGTGAGACTCTGATTTACCCCCAGACAAATCCAGTGCCTGTGTAGTTCCATTTAGGGTTGTTACTTTCTCTAGAGTAACTATTCCATTTCGGAAATTCAGCTGTTCTCATGCCAGGAATGTATTGGTACCAAAACTCTTATTTCAAGGACAACTGAAAATTTAATTTCAGAGTTAACGTTTTGGGTTCGGTGACCCTTCCTCAGAACTTGTAAAGTTACAGGTTTATTTCCCAGAAGGCTGCTGTCATAGTCAGAAATGCCAATGTAGACCCCACCACCCCAACGCACATACACACACACACACACGTGTTCAACTCAGTGTCTGGCCTGTTGTAGCCTTTATAAAACAAGGTTACAAAGCAGAAGGTACATGGACCAGAATGCCTAGGTATAATTTAATCCCCATTTCAATGTCATATATACTGGACCTACTGTAGTACCTCTGGATAAATAAAAAATATTTAAAAATCTTAGAAATAAGAGCTGGGGAGTTGCAATCCAGAGAATGTTGTCCGTAAGGTGATAGTTGTCTTTCAAGTCAGTGGTTGGGTGAAATTAGATCAATTCTTTTAAGCTTTCTGGGGTTTTCTATCTTCAGTTCCATGGAGGGGTGGAGGGGGGGGTGCGGGTGGTTGGTGGTGGTGGTGGTGTGGAGGAACACTGTCTGTCTGTTGGATCTGGATATTTTTCGCACTCTGCTGTTCCTAGCATTTACAGCTTCTTAACCCTGTACACCTAAGCCAATCAGCTTTTGCCAGGCAGAATTTTCTTTATTCAAAAGATTCTTAATGTCATTCAGTCTCAAATTCTCCCTTTTTGCTACCAGAAAGCAACATTGTATAAGCATACGCAGCGATATGCCGCACTTGATTTACAAGTTGCCGAACCTTCCTAGATTTTTCAGTTTTAGCAATTCAATTTCAATTTTACTGCTCAATAAATGGAAACACATGTTCTCTCAAAATAATGTAGTTAACAAGAGTTTGGGAGCTGGAGTTTGTTGCTGTGATACTAACACTGTGGAAGGTGAAAAGCTGAGTTAGGTCTACAGCACACATTGACCCATAACTGTAACTTCAGCATGATGCATTTTGCCAGAAATGAAAATTTCCAAACTCAATCTGACTTGTCAAAATGCTTTCTGAAAACTTCTATTCTGATTTACATTTTTCACAGTGAATTGAAGTATTAATGCCCAAAATTTTAACAATATGTTTTAAAGTAAATGGAGGCAGTCTGAACAGAGGCATTGTGCCTAGTCTCCATCCACTTGCATTAGTTGTATTCAGTTAGCTATTACTGATTGCAAATTCCAAATCTAGATCACGTTTTCACAGTTATACAAAAAAAATTCTAAAGAAAATTTCAGAAGCCTCATTATTAAGATCTAAATCCTTTTTGTTTTCCAAATCTCCCATGGCCTTGCTACTCCCTCTGTCTGTAATCTCTGCCTCTTAAAACTCACTGAGATGTCTATTCTCTAATTCTGACTCTTGGGCATCACAACTTTAGTAACTTCACTATTGGTGAAGCTAGGACCGAAGCTCTGGAGTTCCCTTCCTGCATCTCTCTGCCTCTTTAAATTAATTGTCACCTTTAAATGCTCTTGAAATGTACTTCTTTGACTGAATTTTTAGTCATCAGGAACAAAAACAGAAGTTGCTGGAAAAGCTCAGTAGGTCTGGCAGCATCTGTGAAGAAAAATTCCGAGTTAACGTTTCGAAGGTCACCAGACCTGAAAGGTTAACTCTGTTTTTTCTTCACAGATGCTGCCAGACCTGCTGAACTTTTCCACCAACTTCTGTTTTTGTTCCTGATTTATATTAGCTGCAGTTCTTTAAGTCATCAGGACTTGGCAGCAATGTCTCTATATGGTTGTGTCATACACTATACTTTGCTCCTGTGAATCATTAGCATTAATAAAAGTTGTTTATATTAAGCTTAAAGATAAATGAAATTTGTCAAAGAATGAAAACAGATTATATTGATTTTAGTTATTTGTGCTCTATAATTATCACTAACTCCATACTCTAAGATAATCTAGTTCTATTATATTCTCCCCATCTCAGTAGCACTGCTGTGTACATGCATCTCAATGCAAGGACTTCACAGAACTTCCTAACCAAAAAGCTGAAACAAAAGCAACCTCCCCCTGAGCAATGTTTGTTCCCTTAAGTTTAAAAACGACTCCAGTCCAGAAATTTTCTAGTAGAAATCTTGAAGTACAATTGTTTAACTTGCTCGGTTGTAAAAACCTGGAGTAAACCAAAAGGTAAAGTAGCCATCTCGAACTGCATTAAAAGAAATCACTATGGCTACAGAAGCACTTGCAAGTTAATTTATTTATTTTATACACACAGCCCCTGTTAGAAACTCAAAATTTGAAACTGATAATAAATAATATTAAAATATTTTAAAAATCATTTTATATTATATGTTCCCCAAAAGAAGAATAAAAATGTATCTTAGTTTTTGATGAGCAATGAAAACACTACCTTGCCTCTAAATCTAACATAATAACAGTAATAACATGTTAACTATAAATGCACAATGAGTTATTCAGCAATAATTTTTACATAAGTTCATCTGTGCCACATCACTCACCCAATCTTGACAGACATAGATGTCAACATTGGAATTTTTGTTTCAAAATACATGAGCAATTTTCAAGTTATACAGTTATTTCAATGGAACTTAATTCTCCAACTGTAAGCTCTTGCCTTAAAGTTTTTCTGAGGAAATTATATCTTTATTACAGAGGGAATGGGTATAGGAATGAGTGTAAAGTGGAGACGCTTTATTAAAACTACACTAAGCAGACCAAAACTGAAATGCTAAGACCAGTTTTGAACCCCTTATCTGAGGAAAGACTTATTGGCTTTGGAGGCAGTTCAGAGAAGGTTCAGTAGGTTGATACCTGGTATGGAGGGACTGTCTTATGAGAAGAGGTGGAGCAGATTGGGCATGTACTTGTTGGAAAATAGAAGAATAAGACCCAACCTTATCGAAAAATACTAGATTCTTCAGAGACTCAATAGGGTAGATACAGAAAAGTTGCTTCCCCTGTGGGAGTGTTTATGAGCAGAGGAGATAATCGCAATAAATGGTCACATGTTTAAATTATAGGTGAGGAGGAATTTCTCTGAGGCGGAGATAGTAAGGGCCACGGGTGCTGGAAGTCAGAGTCGATAAAATAGGGTGCAGGATGTAGGGTCCAGACTCAACGTCGACTTTTCTGCTCTTCTGATGCTATCTGGCCTATTGTGCATCTCCAGCACCACATTTTATTGAATTTATTTTCTGAAGCTTCTGAATTTATGGAATCGTGTAAATATATTCAAAGCTGAGATAGATCTTCAATCAATAAGGAATCGAGTTATGGTGGAAAGGGAGGAAAATGGAGTAAGCAATTATCAGATCAGCCACGATCTCACTGAATGGTGGAGTTGACTCGATGGACTGAATGGTCTACTTCTCCTACATCTTATAATCTTGAAGGAGTGTGGTCCTTATAAAAAAGTGTCTTCTTTTTTAACAGTTACATGATTTTGTGAATGTTAGTTTACTTGAAATATCCCATCTTGTCCTTTAGCAGTTCACACACCAACAGCCAATATGAATGGCTACACATAAATGGGATGGCTAAAATGAATGCAGTTGTCAGCTTTTAAATTTTCAAAGGCTTTTTGACTCTCCTAACTTTCCACCTATTTTCCATAGAATCCCTAGTGTGGAAGGAGACCATTCAGCCCATTGAGTCCACACCGACCCTCTGAACAGCATTCCACCCAGACCCACCCCACTACCCAATAATTCTGCATTCCCAATGGCTAATCCACCTAGTCTGTACACAATGAACAACTTAGCATGACCAATCCACCTAACTTGCACATCTTTGGACTGTAGGAGGAAACTGGAGTACCTGGAGGAAGCCCATGTAGACACAGGGAGAATGTGCAAATGCCACACAGTCACCCAATGGTGGAATTGAACCCAGGTCACTGGCACCATGAGTTAGCAGTGGTAGCCACTATGCCACCCCATTTTATTTTCAAATTTAAGTGCCACAACAGTGTTGAGGTTTGGAACACACTTATATAGAATCCACTGAGACTGAGATTGACACAATATAAAATTTTATGTTTCAGCTTAGGAATGGGAAAATCCAAAATAGCCTGAACTTTTGCTTCTCCATGTGCTCCTTGGCCTTGTTCCACAGTGTGGCCTAAATGTACCACCTCTAAAGATCACTCACCCTAGCCAAATTTTTGACCAAATTGGCTTTTTGTAGTTCAGTCAAATGGTGTAGCTGTTCTTCCCAGGTTCAGCTAAAAACAAGGTGACAGGTGAATCATCAATGTAAGCAGTACAATTGCCAGCTCCTTTGATTACTTTACTGGTTAATTGTTGAACCTTTTCATTCCAAACAGCATGACATTGCATGGTGTTACAAAAGCTGTTATTTCTTTAGCTCTAATTTAAAACCAAAAGAACTGCGGATGCTGTAAATCAGGAACAAAAACAAAGTTGCTGGAAAAGCTCAGCAGGTCTGGCAGCATCTGTGAAGGAGAAAACAGAGTTAACGGTTCGGGTCCGGTGACTCTTCTTCAGGGCTTTTGTTGACTTTTGTGAAAAATCATACGTACCCAAATCAACTGATACAATCTTTGAGCACACATTTCAGATATCAAATGTACAGTGCTATATGCCATCCAACCCATCTATTACATTTAATTCATAAAGTGGAGCTGTATTTTGAATATGTTTGAATATGTATGAATATGAGCTTTTCTTAATATGTTTATCAAAAGAGCCCTTGCACCTTGTGAAGGTGTACATAAGGAACGAAGTAGGAATGGACCATTCAGCCACTTGAGCCTGTTCTGCCATTCGATAAGATCTTGGCTGTGGCTTTAAATCAACTTTCCTGCCTGTATTCCACATCAGTAAGATCATAAGATCAACAGTGGCTCAATGGTTAGCACTGCTGCCTTATAGTGCCAGGGTCCTGGGTTCAATTCCAGCCTCGGGCAACTGTCTGTGTGGAGTTTGCACATGTCTGCATGAGTTTCCTCCCACAGTCCAAAGATGTGTAGGGTAGGTAAATTGCCCATAGTGTCCAGGGATGTTTTGGTTAGGTGGGTTAGAAATGGGGAAATCAAGGGTAGGGGAATGGGTCTGGGTGGGATGCTCTTCAGAGGGGTAGTCTGGACTTGTTGGGCCAAATGGCCTGTTTCCACACTGTAGGGATTCTATGAAGCCCCCCCAACAGCTTCTGAGACATTCACGAACAAATATGTAAGCAGATTATGGAAAGATGCAACAACAACAGGGTTTGTCATATGGGTGACTTTTAACTTCCCCAATATTGACTGGGAATCCCTTAGATCAAGAGGCTTAGACAGGGTAGAACTGGTTAAGTGCATTTGAGAGGTTTCTTGAAACACTGTGGATAGTCTGACTAGCGGAGGGGCCATACTGAATCTCGTATTGGCTAATTAGCCAGGCCAGGTGACTGATATTTTAGTGGTACAGCATTTGGAAACCATGATCACAACTCCTGAAGTTTTAAGAGACAACAAGGTGCAGGGCTGGATGAACACAGCAGGCCACGCAGCATCATAGGAGCAGAGAGGCTGACGTTTCGGGCCTAGACCCTTCATCAGAAAAGGGGGAGGGGAAGGGGGTTCTGAAATAAATAGGGAGAGAGTGGGAGGTGGATAGAAGAGGGATAGAGGAGAGGATAGGTGGAGAGGAAACAAACAGGTCGAAGAGGCGGGGATGGAGCCAGTAAAGGTGAGTGTAGGTAGGGAGTTAGGAAGGGGATAGGTCAGTCCAGGGAGGACGGACAGGTCAAGGGGGCGGGATGAGGTTGGTCGGTAGGAGATGGAGGTGCGGCTTGAGGTGGGAGGAGGGGATAGGTGGGAGGAAGAACAGGTTAGGGAGGCAGGGACGAGCTGGACTGGTTTTGGGATGCGGTAGGGGGAGGGGAGATTTTGAAACTTGTGAAATCCACATTGATACCATTGGGCTGCAGGGTTCCCAAGCGGAATATGAGTTGCTGTTCCTGCGACCTTCGGGTGGCATCGTTGTGGCACTGCAGGAGGCCCAGGATGGACATGTCGTCTGAGGAATGGGAGGGGGAGTTGAAATGGTTCGCGACTGGGAGGCGCAGTTGTTTATTGCGAACCGAGCGTAGGTGTTCTGCAAAGCGGTCCCCAAGCCTCCGCTTGGTTTCCCCGATGTAGAGGAAGCCACACCGGGTACAGCGGATGCAGTATACCACATTGGCAGATGTGCAGGGGAACATCTGCTTGATGTGGAAAGTCTTCTTGGGGCCTGGGATGGAGGTGAGGGAGGAGGTATGGGGGCAGGTGTAGCACTTCCTGTGGCTGCAGGGAAAAGTGCCGGGTGTGGTGGAGCTGGAGGGGAGTGTGGAGCGGACAAGGGAGTCACGGAGAGAGTTGTCCCTCTGGAAAGCAGATAAGGGTGGGGAGGGAAAGATGTCTTTGGTGGTGGGGTCGGATTGCAGATGGCGGAAGTGTCGGAGGATGATGCGTTGGATCCGGAGGTTGGTGGGGTGGTACGTGAGGACGAGGGGGATTCTTTTTTGGTTTTTATTGCGTGGACGGGGTGTGAGGGATGAGGTGCGGGAGATGTGGGAGACACGGTTGAGGGCGTTCTCGACCACCGAGGAGGGGAAGTTACGGTCCTTGAAAAACGAGGACAACTGAGATGTACGGGAGTGGAATGCCTCATCCTGGGAGCAGATGCGGCGGAGGCGAAGGAATTGGGAATAGGGGATGGCATTTTTGCAGGAAGGTGGGTGGGAGGAGGAGTATTCTAGGTAGCTGTGGGAGTCGGTGGGCTTGAAATGAATATCGGTTTCTAGGTGGTTGCCCGATATGGAGACAGAGAGGTCCAGGAAGGGGAGAGAGGTGTTAGAGATGGTCCAGGTAAACTTAAGGTTGGGGTGGAAGGTGTTAGTGAAGTGGATGAACTGTTCGAGCTCCTCGTGGGAGCACGAGGTGGCGTCGATACAGTCATCAATGTAACGGAGGAAGAGGTGGGGTTTAGGGCCGGTGTAGGTACGGAAGAGGGATTGTTCCACGTAACCTACAAAGAGGCAGGCGTAGCTTGGGCCCATGCGGGTACCCATGGCTACCCCCTTTGTCTGTAGGAATTGGGAGGAATTGAAAGAGAAGTTGTTGAGTGTGAGGACGAGTTCGGCTAAGCGGATGAGTGTATCAGTGGAGGGGGACTGGTCGGGCCTGCGGGACAGGAAGAAGCGGAGGGCCTTAAGGCCATCTGCATGGGGAATGCAGGTCCATGGTAAAGATGAGATGTTGGGGACCGGGGAATTGGAAGTTCTGGAGGAGGTGGAGGGCGTGGGTGGTGTCACGGACATAGGTAGGGAGTTCCTGGACCAAGGGGGAGAAAATGGAGTCTAGATAGTTGGAGATCAGTTCGGTGGGGCAGGAGCAGGCGGACCTGTTTGTTTCCTCTCCACCTATCCTCTCCTCTATCCCTCTTCCATCCGCCTCCCACTCTCTCCCTATTTATTTCAGAACCCCCTTCCCCTCCCCCTTTTCTGATGAAGGGTCTAGGCCCGAAACGTCAGCCTCTCTGCTCCTATGATGCTGCTTGGCCTGCTGTGTTCATCCAGCCCTGCACCTTGTTGTCTCGGATTCTCCAGCATCTGCAGTTCCTACTATCTCTGATTCAATTTTAACTCCTGAAGTTTTAAGATAGCTATAAGGATAAGTCAAGACATTGCAGGAAGGTACTAAAGGGAGAAAGGCAAATTACATCGGTATTAGCCAGGAGCTAGAGTGTGTTAAGTGCGAGCGGCTTTTATCAGGCAAGCCCACATGTGGGAGTTGTTCAAAGACCTACTGATCAGAGTTCAGGACCAGGATGTTCCAATAAAGAAGAAGGAGAAGGATGATAAGGTAAGAGATCCTCAGATAATGAGGGAGGTTGTGAATTTAGTCAAGAGGGAAAAAGTATATATAAGGTTTAGGAAAATAAATTCAAACAGGGCCTGAGAGGAATGTAAAGAAAGCAGGAAAGAACTCTTAAAGACTCCAGGGAATTAGGAGACCAGAAAGGGCCATGAAATGACCTTGATAACACAGCCTGGAGCTGGAGGAACACAGCAGGCCAGGCGGGCATCAGAGGAACAGGAAAGTTGAGGTTTTGGGTTGGGGCCGTTCAGAAATGGGGAGGGGGAAGGGAGCTGAGAAATAAATAGAGGGCGGGAGGGTGGGGCTGGGGAAAGGTAGGTGGGATAGTGATAGGTGAGTGCAGATAGGGAGTGATGGGGATTGATCAGTGTGATGGGTGGAGTGGATATGGAGAGAAGATGGACAGGTTGTGTCGGTTCAAGGAGGTGGGAGGGAGGATGGGTGGGGTGGTGACAGGTGAATGCAGGTAGGGGCTAGTGGGGATTAGTCAGCAGGACGGGTAGGGTGGATAGGTGGGGAAGAAGATGGACAGGCTGTGTCAGGTCAAGGAGGCGGGGATGAGAAGGAGGTTTGGATGTGGGATGAGGCCAGGGTTGGGGAGATTTTAAAACTGGTCAATTCTATGTTAAGGCCAAGTGCAGATGCCCCACAAAATGGTCCCCGAGTCTGCGCTTGGTCTCACCAATGTAGAGGAAGCCACTGTAGTAACGTATCCAGTGCGGCCTCCTCTACATCGGTGAGCCAAGCACAGACTCTGGAACCATTTCGTGGAGCATCTGTGCTCCGTATGTGACAAACGACAACACCTTCTGGTTGCCAACCATTTTTACTCCCCCTCCCACTTCCTTGATGACATGTCCATTCTGGGGCTCCTCCAGTGTTGCAGTGGCAAACTGGAGGAGCAGCACCTCGTATTCCACCTCAGGAGCCTACAGCCCGATGGCCTAAACATAGGATTCACTAATTTCAAAATCTCCCCATCCCCGGCCTCGTCCCACATCCAAACCTCCCTCTCATCCCTGCCTCCTTGACCTGACACAACCTGTCCATCTTCTATCCCACCTATCCACCCCCCATCCCACTGACCAATCCCCACCACTCCATACCTGCATCCACCTATCACCATCCCACCTATCTACCCAGCCCCATCTCTCCTCCCTCTATTTATTTCCCAGCTCCCTTCCCCCTCTCCATTTCTGAAGTAGGATCCCGACTCAAAACATCAACTTTCCTGCTCCTCTGATGCTGCCTGGCCTACTGTGTTCCTCCAGCTCCATACTGTGTTATCTCTAACTCCAGCATCTGCAGTTCTTGCTATTTCCATGAAATGACCTTGGCTAGTAGGGTTAAAGAGAATTCCAAAGCATTATATGCATACAATAAAAACAAGAAGATAACTAGGGAGAAAGTAGGACTGCTCAAGGATAAAGAAGCAGTCAGCATCAGTTTGTGCGGAGCAGATCTTGTTTTATTAGCACCACCTTTTCCGTCCATCCTCTCTTTAAGAAAGGTCAAATTGTTAAGTTCTTAGATTTTAACTTATAACCATGTTTCCTTAATGGCTATGAGATCATGTCCATTTATCTCAATTTACACAGTCAGTTCATCTACCTTATTCTGAATGCTTCATGCAGTAAGATAGAAAGCCTTTACATTTGTTATAATATCAAAGCTCCCTACACTTCCATGGTTCCTTTGCAGTTCACACATTATGTCCCTTTTATTTTATTTTCTGGTAACAATCAACCCCATCTCTAACCTGTAATCCTACCTTCTCATATACCTTTGATTTTCTAATTTTCCATGCACCTGAACTAAACACCACCACCCACCCATAACTATCTACAGCTCTAATTTTATGATTCAGCACGGACACAGGTCCCAGCATGATTTCAGGTGGAGCCTGTCCCATCAGAACAGCCTCTCCTTCCCCAGTACTGTGCCGTCAATTCAAATCCATTTCTCTCAATCTTTGAGTCACACATCTCTTCAATTTTGTTGACCCTGTGCCAATTAGCTCGTGGTTTAGGTAGTAATCTAGAGATTATTACATTTTTGATTACGTTTTTCAATTTAGCCCCTAGCTGCTCATATTCCTTCAACAGAACCTCGTTCTACCTATAATATCAGTATCTACATGGACAGCACAACTGGATCTTTCCCCTTCCACTACAAGCTCCTCTGCAGTTCAGATGAGATATCTGAATCTGGGCACTAGACAGGCAACACAGCCTTCAGGGACTCTCAATCCTGGTCACAAACAATAGTGTCTATAGTATAGTTAAACGTGACTATACTATTCCCAATCACAACTACATTTCTCTTTTCTTCTTCCTCTTGAATTTACTGTACCACAATGCTCAGTTTGCTCATCCTCCCTACAGTCACCACTCTCATCCACTAAGGGAGCAAGAATCTCAAACCTCTTAGACAAGCTTAAGGGCTGAAGCTCCTGCAGTCCTGCGTCCTGGATCCCTCTACCTGCCTGGGCTTGCTGTGTTCCTCCAGCCTCCTGATTGCTTACCTTGGATTCCAGCA
>NC_063367.1:502471-556807 GCF_021869965.1 Rhincodon typus | reverse complement strand
AAGGGTCTAGGCCCGAAACGTCAGCCTCTCTGCTCCTATGATGCTGCTTGGCCTGCTGTGTTCATCCAGCCCTGCACCTTGTTGTCTCGGATTCTCCAGCATCTGCAGTTCCTACTATCTCTGGTGAAGATAGATGTTGTCTGCATGGACTTCAGCAAAGCATTTGACAAGGTTCTGCACGGTAGACTGGTTAGCAAGGTTAGATCACATGGGGTCCAGCGACAGCTAGTCAATTGGATACACAATTGGCTTGAAGGTAGGAGATATAAGGTGGTGGAGGGTTGATTTTCAGATAGGAGTCCTGTGACCAACAGTGTGCCTCAAGGATCAGTGCTGGGTCCACTGATATTCATCAATAATAGACAATGATTTGGATGTGAATATAGGTGGTATGACTAGTAAATTTGCAGATGACACCAAAATAGATGGTATAGCGAACATTGAAGATTATCTCAGAGTATAACGAGACCTTGATAAGAAGGGCCAATGGACTGAGGAGTGGCAGACAGAGTTTAATTTAGATAAATTTGAGGTATTGCATTTGGTAAGGCAAATCAGGGCAGGACTTATACAGTTAATGGTAGGGGTGTGTTGCCAAACAAAGAGGCCTAGGGGTGCAGATGCATAGTTCCTTGAAAGTGAAGTTACAAAAGTGAAAGTGGAGACAGCGGATGAAGAAGGTGTTTGGCACGCTTGCCTTCATTGGTCAGAACATTGAGTATAGGATTTGGGATGTCATGATGTGGCTGTACAGGACATTAATTAAACCACTTTTGGAATACTGTGTACAATTCTGGCCATCCTTCTATAGGAAGGATGTTAAACTTGAGAGGTGTAGAAAAGATTTACAAGGATGTTGTCAGGACTGGAGGGTTTGAGCTATAGGGAGAGGCTGAATGGGCTACAGCACTTTTCCCTAGAGTGTCTGAGACTGAGCTGTGACCATATAGAGGCTCTGAAAATCATGAGGGTCTTTGATAGGGTGAATAGCCAAGTTCTTTTTCTTAGGGTCGGTGTGTCCAAAACTAGAGGAAGTAGGCTTAAGGTGAGAGGTGAAAGATTTAAACAGGGCCTGAGGGGTAACTTTTTCCTTGCAAATGAGCTGCCAGAGGAAGTGGTGGAGGCAGGTACACCTGTAACATTTAAAAGGCATCTGGATGGGTATATGAATAGGAAGGGTTTAGAGAGAAATGGGCCAAATGCTGGCAAATGGGACTAGGTCAGATTGGGATGTCTGGCTGGCAAGGATGAGTTGGACCGATGGGCCTGTTTCTATGCTGTATGACTCCAGGACTCTTACCCTCTGCACTAAATTCTCATGCTGTTCCAAAATCCCAGAAATACACACTCACTCTAGCTGTGCCTCACTCTGAGTGTGATCGATCCTTCTTGATCATGTCAAGCTTATTGATCTAGTTATATTGCAGGCAGTTCAGAGGAGGTTCACTAGATTGATTTCAGTGATGAGGAGTTTGTCTTATGAAGAGAGTTTGAGCAGTTTAGGCCCATACTCTGAAGTTTAGAAGAGTGAGAGAAGATTTAATTGACGAATATAAAATGCTGAAAGGGTTTGACAAAGTATATGTAGAATGGATGTATCCTTGTGGGCAAATTAGAATGAATAGTCATAGTTTAAGAAGAAGCAGATTTGAAACAGATGAGGAGTAATTACTTCTCTCAAAGGGTCATGAATTTTCAGAATTCTCTATTCCCAGATTGTGGTGGATACCAGAACATTGAGTACATTTAGTAGGGAGATGGATTGATTTTTAATTAGCAATAGGTTGAAGGGTTATGGGAGAGCAGGCAAGAAAGTGGAATTGAGATTGCGATGAGATGAGCCATGATCATATCAAATGGCAGAGCAAGCTTGAGCTGCTGAATTGCCTACTCCTGCTACTAGTTCTTACGTTTAGTACGTTCTTATACTACCTTCCTCCAGTACACTATTAACACAGTACACTATTAACCCTCTATCTCCGCTGTGTACAATGGCATATTATAGTATCTTATTTTCACCTAATTGCTCCTATGTTTTTACCCTATACGAAGCCCTGCCGGGTGTTGTTTTGGTGTGATAGGCAAGACAGTGCCTTTCAATATGTAGAGTCATAGAGTTAGATAGTACGGAAACAGACCGTTCCGTCCAACTCGTCTGCACTGACCAGATCAGCATTTGGACCTTTTGCAATTAATCAATGGAGTTAACTATAGAGTGATTTCTGATGAAGGGTCTAGGCCCGAAACTCAGCCTTCCTGCTCCTATGATGCTGCTTGGCCTGCTGTGTTCATCCAGCTGTACACTTTGTTATCTCTAACTATAGAGGTTCCTGGATTGAACGTTGTACCAGCATCATTTACCAGGTCACATTTCAGTCTGTTCTTTCTCCCGAGTTGCTGTGTTCTACCATTAAATTGAATTGCTTCTATCATTAACCGGCCCATTAAGGTCATGTACACTGCTTGAGTAAAGATCCGAAACTGATCATAGATCATAGATCATAGAATCCCTACAGTGTGGAAACAGGCCCTTCGGCCCAACAAATCCACACAGAACCTCAGAGCGTTCCACCACATCCATCCCCCTGTAACCCACCTAATCTACACATCCCTGAACATTACGGGCAATTTAGCATGACCAATCCACCTAACCTGCACATCTTTGGACTGTGGGAGGAAACTGGAGCACGCGGAGGAAACCCACACAGACACTGGGAGAATGTGCAAACTCCAAACGGGATGAGGCCCTACAAGCAGAATTTAGGGAGTTAGGAGCCAAGTTAAAAAGTAAGACCTCAGGTAGTAATCTCAGAATTGCTACCAGTGCCACGTGCTAGTCACAGTAGAAATGAAAGACTAGGCAGGATAAATGAATGGCTTGAGAGATGCTGCAGGACGGAGGGGTTCAGATTTTTGGGACATTGGGACCGGTTCTGGGGGAGGTGGGACTATTACAAATCGGACGGTCTACACCTGGGCAGGGCTGGAACCAATGTCCTAGGGGCTGCTTTTGCTAACGCTTTTGGGGAGGGTTTAAACTGATGTGGCAGGGGGATGGAAACCAAATGAGGAGGTGAGTGGACAGTAAGGAGGTAGTAACTAAAGCCTGTAAGGAACTACATAATGAAGTCAGTGTGACTAAGGGGAAGAGTAGGCAGAGAGCAGATGATGAACGCAAAGGGACGGGTGGTCTGAGGTGCATTTGTTTTAATGCGAGAAGTGTAGTAGGTAAGGCAGATGAACTTAGGGCTTGGATTATTACCTGGGAGTATGATGTTATTGCTATTACTGAGACTTGGTTGAGGGAAGGGCAAAATTGGCAACTAAATATCCCAGGATATAGATGCTTCAGGCAGGATAGAGAGGGAGGTAAAAGGGGTAGAGGAGTTGCATTACTGGTCAAAGAGGATATCACAGCTGTGCTAAAGGAGGGCACTATGGAGGACTCGAGCAGTGAGGCAATATGGGCAGAGCTCAGAAATAGGAAGGGTGCAGTAACAATGTTGAGGCTGTACTACAGGCCTCCCAACAGCGAGCGTGAGATAGAGGTACAAATATTTAGTTAGATTAGGGAAAGATGAAGGAGCAACAGGGTGGTGGTGATGGGAGATTTTAATTTTCCCAACATTGACTGGGATTCACTTAGTGTTGGGGGTTTAGATGGAGCAGAATTTGTAAGGAGCATCCAGGAGGGTTTTCTAGAGCAGTATGTAAATAGTCCAACTCGGGAAGGGGCCATACTGGACCTGGTGTTGGGGAATGAGCCCAGCCAGGTGGTTGAAGTTTCAGTAGGGGATTACTTTGGGAATAGTGATCACAATTCCGTAAGTTTTGGAATACTCATGGACAAAGATGAGAATGGTCCCAAAGGAAGAGTGCTGAATTGGGGAAAGGCCAACTATAACAAAATTCGGCAGGAGCTGGGGAATGTGGATTGGGAGCAGCTGTTTGAGGGTAAATTCACATTTGATATGTGGGAGGCTTTTAAAGAGAGGTTGATTAGAGTGCAGGACAGACATGTCCCTGTGAAAATAAGGGATAGAAAGGGCAAGTTTGGGGAACCATGAATGACAGGTGAAATTGTGAGACTAGCAAAGAGGAAAAAGGAAGCATACGTAAGGTCTAGGTGACTGAAAACAGACGAAGCTTTGGAAGAATATCAGGAAAGTACGACCAATCTGAAATGAGGAATTAAGAGGGCTAAAAGAGGTCATGAAATATCTTTAGCAAACAGGGTTAAGGAAAATGCCAAAGCCTTTTATTCGTACATAAGGAGCAAGAGGGTAACTAGAGAAAGGGTTGGCCCACTCAAGGACAAAGGAGGGAAGTTATGCGAGGAGTCAGAGAAAATGAGTGAGATTCTTAATGAGTACTTTGCGTCGGTATTCACTGAGGAGAGGGACATGCCAGATGTTGAGGTTAGGGATAGATGTTTAATTACTCTAGGTCAAGTCGGCATGAGGAAGGGGGAAATGTTGGGTATTCTAAAAGGCATTAGGGTGGACAAGTCTCCAGGTCCGGATGGGATCTATCCCAGGTTACTGAGGGAAGCGAGAGAGGAAATAGCTGGGGCCTTAACAGATATCTTTGCAGCATCCTTAAGCACGGGTGAGGTCCCGGAGGACTGGAGAATTGCTAATGTTGTCCCCTTGTTTAAGGAGGGTAGCAAGGATAATCCAGGTAATTATAGACTGGTGAGCCTGACGTCAGTGGTGGGGAAGCTGCTGGAGAAGATACTGAGGGATAGGATCTATTTACATTTGTGAGAAAATGGGCTTATTAATGATAGGCAGCATGGTTTTGTGCAGGGAAGATCATGTCTTACCAACTTGATAGAATTCTTTGAGGAAGTGACAAAGTCGATAGATGAGGGAAGGGCTGTAGATGTCATATACTTGGACTTCAGTAAGGCATTTGATAAGGTTCCCCATGGTAGGCTGATGGAGAAAGTGAAGTCGCATGGGGTCCAGGGTGTACGAGCTAGATGGATAGAGAACTGGCTGGGCAACAGGAGACAGAGTTGTAGTGGAAGGGAGTTTCTCAAAACGGAGAATTCTGACCAGTGGTGTTCCCCGGGGATCTGTGTTGGGACCACTGTTGTTTGTGATACACATAAATGATCTGGAGCAAGTTATAGATGGTCTGATTAGCAAATTTGCAGATGACACTAAGATTGGTGGAGTAGCAGATAGTGAAGGGGACTGTCAGAGAATGCAGCACAATATAGATAGATTGGAGAGTTGAGCGGAGAAATGGCAGATGGAGTTCAATCCAGGCAAATGCGAGGTGATGCATTTTGGAAGATCCAATTCAAGAGAGAACTATACGGTAAATGGAAAAGCCCTGGGGAAAATTGATGCACAGAGGGATCTGGGTGTTCAGGTCCATTGTACCCTGAAGGTGGCAACGCAGGTCGATAGAGTGGTCAAGAAGGCATACGGCACGCTTTCATTCACTGGATAGGGTATTGAGTACAAGAGTTGGCAGGTCATGTTACAGTTGTAGAGGACTTTGGTTCGACCACATTTGGAATACTGCATTCTGGTCCCACATTACCAAAAGGATGTGGATGCTTTGGAGAGGGTGCAGAGGAGGTTCACCAGGATGTTGCCTGGTATGGAGGGCATTAGCTATGAAGAGAGGTTGAGTAGATTAGCATTATTTACATTAGAAAGATGGAGGTTGAGGGGGGACCTGATTGAGGTCTACAAAATCATGAAAGGTATAGACAGGGTAGATAGCAAGAAGCTTTTTCCCAGAGTGGGGGTCTCAATTACTAGGGGTCACAATTTCAAGGTGAGAGGGGAAAAGTTTAAGGGAGATATGTGTGGAAAGTTCTTTACGCAGAGGGTGGTGGGGGTGGGTGCCTGGAATGTGTTGCCAGTGGAGGTGGGCACAATAGTATCATTTAAGATACATGAATGGGCAGGGAGCAGAGGGATACAGATCCTTGGAAAATAGGTGACAGGTTTAGATAGAGGATCTGGATTGGTGCAGGCTTGGAGGGATGAAGGGCCTGTTCCTGTGCTGTAATTTTCTTTGTTCCACACAGACAGTCACCTGAGGGTGAAATTGAACCTGGGTCCCTGGTGCTGTGAGGCAGAAGTGCTAACCACTGAGCCACTGTGCCATCCCCAAATCTTGTCCCATTTGCCAGCATTTGGCTCATATCCCTCTAATCCCTTCATATTGATGTACCTATCAGATGCTTTTTAAATATTGTTAATTGTAATCGCCTCCACCTCTGGCAACTCGTTCTATACATGCACACCATCTGTGTGAAATCCCCTCAGGCCCCTTTTAAATTTTTACCCTCTCACCTTAAACATATGCCCTCAGGTTTTGGACTTCCCTACCATGGCTAGTCATCCTATTCCTGCCCTTTATGACTTTATAAACCTCTATAAGCCCCAGTGATTATTATATTCATAATACATTCAGCATCAGTTCTCTATACACGTGTTAAACCCCTGAGCTGGTAACTGGTTCATCCATGGTTGTGTTGTGAAAGGCTAAAGAAATGTGCACCTGTTAACAACAAAGGAAACATACATCATTAATTTGTCTCAAATTTTACCATGCTTGTTTGAGTATCCTTGACCATACCATTCCTTACCGGCATCATCTGAAATGTTTTTATCCACCCCAATCAACCCAATTATTGATAATGCAC
The DNA here is from genome assembly GCF_021869965.1 of Rhincodon typus. Classification (NCBI taxonomy): domain Eukaryota; kingdom Metazoa; phylum Chordata; class Chondrichthyes; order Orectolobiformes; family Rhincodontidae; genus Rhincodon; species Rhincodon typus. Next base: position 550,134 of record NC_063367.1, on the reverse strand, counting down.
ATGTGACTGCCCAGTACAATGGTCAGGCTCTGAACTATTTTTGTCAGGCCTCAGTCTTTGATTAATTGGGTATCATTCAAGATGATCAAGGGACTCAACCCTTGTGTCTTTCTTAAAATGTCCTTAAGCTGTGAACTTCGGATTTTGACCTTTTGCAATTAATCAGTGGAGTTAACGATTGAGATCCCTGGATTGCATGTTGTTGCGACATCATTTATCAGGTTACATTTCAGTCTGTTCTTTCTCCAGAGCCACTGTGTTCCACCATTTAGTTGAGCTGCTTCTATCATTAATCGGCCCATTACGGTCTCGTACGCAGCTCAAGTAAAGTCAAACACCTTTGAAGCAGGTATCAACTGGTGGAGCAGATTATCATGCAAATCTTTATCAGCATTAATTAGCACCAGTGAATTTTACTATAGCTTAGTTACACTAGCTGAGTTACATTTGGGAACTTAAGAGTAGACTGAATCTCTTCAAATAATGGAATACTGTATACAATTCTAGTTGCCACAGAACCAGAAGCATGTGGATGCTTTGGAGAGGCGTACTGAAACGGTTTACCAGGATGTTGCCTGGTTTGGGGGTAATAGCTATGATGAGAACAATGGAGGATGAGGAGCGACCTGATAGAAGTTTATAAAGTCATGAGAGGTATGAATAGAATGGATACTTAGAGCCTTTTTCCCAGGCTAGAAATGTCAATTACTAGGGGACATAGGATTAAGGTAAGAGGGGGTAAATTTAAAGGAGATGTAGAGGTGGTATGGTGGCTCACTGTTACCTCACAGCGCTAGGGACCCGGGTTCAATTCCAGTCTTGGTCAACTGTCTGTGTGGAATTTGCACATTCTGCATGGGTTTCCTCCTACAGTCCAAAGATCTGCAGATTGAGTGGGAGGGCCATGCTAAATTGCCCATAGTGTTCAGAGATGCGCAGGCTAGGTGGATTAGCCATGGAAAATGCAGGGCTACAGGGATAGGGCAAGGGGGTGCGTCTGGATAGGAAGCTCTTTGGATGGTAGGTGTGGACTTAGAGGGCCAACGGCCTGCTTCCACGCTCTGGGGATTCTGTGAGGCAAGTTTTTACACAGAGGATGTCAAGTGCCTGGAATGCACTGCCACGGGAGGTGGTGGAAGCAAATACAATAAAAATATTTAAGAGGTCTCTTGATAAGAATAGGCAGGGAATAGAGGGATAAGGATCATGTAGAGGCAAAAAATTTTCAGTTTACCCATTTATCAGTATAGTCTGGTGGGCTAAAGGGCATGTTCCTGTGCTGTATTGTTCTTTGTTCTTCAATGGGTTCCTACAAATGATCCATACATGTCATATGTACGATTACTTGCTGTCCGAGTGTTAGCGTCAGTGTGCTATGTTGTGTTGAACTGAGCATTTGTTTGTGTTTTGGTATAGTCCATGGGGGTGTATGTTGGATGGTATTCCTCATTCCCTCTGTTAGGAACATTAATCGGCGCGACAAACAACATTTTGTAATTTAAACAAATAACCATTGCGGTTGTTATCGATAGGGATTAGTTCAGCAAGATAGCATGAAAAATTAAGTTAGTAAAATCCTTCAGCGTTGACCGGTGTTTCGGCCTATATGAGTATATGTATCACCTGTGTTTATTATTAGCAGGTCTGGTCCCGCCTACCTCGGTGCAAACCTTCTCTACCACAGTTGGCTCCCAGCTTTAAAATCTCTTCCGGCCCCCCCCCCCCCCCCCCCCAAAACTGTCCATCTTCTAACTCACTATCAGCTCCACCCTTCCCACTGACCAACCATAATAAACCCCTACCTGCATCCACCTATCTCCTTCTCACCTACCTTCCCCCAAACCCCACTCCCCTCCTATTTATTTCTGGGCTCTCCTCATCCTCCCCAGTTCTGAAGAAGGCCGTTGACTTTCCTGCTCCTCTGTTTGACCTGCTGTGCTTTTCCAGCTCCACATTTTTTGACTCTTGCTTCCAGTATCTGCACTCCTTACTGTCTCCAGGCTACCTCAACCTATTCCGCTTTCACTGCTGACTTTATATCACGCAGTTATATCACGCAGAAATTACTGACCTCCTGTGGCAGTTATCTGCATGGCTCCCGCACAAACAAAAATAAAAAATTGCGGGTGTTGGGGATCTGATTAAGAGTCACGAAACGTTAACTCTGCTTTCTTCCCAAAGATGCTACTAAACGTGCTGAGTCTAGCTAGCAATTTCTGTTGTTCCTGAACAAATTATCTTTTTCGCTGCCATCAGAGAGCTACGTCCTCCTCTTTCCAATTGCTGCTGATATCCCGGGTGAGGAGCTGCATCCTCCCTCACGGCTGGTTCCACCCATTAATTCTCCAGCCACCTTTCGGTGGGCTTTATTGCTGCTGCCTCTGATGAACAGCTATTACATTGTGTACTGTTGCAGCAAATTGGAAAGGAGCAAATCTAGAGAATTTTGAAGAATCGGTATCACATTCCTTTCCATTGCTCCCCAGTTGATTGGCATCCTTCTCCATGGTCCCATGCCAGTATATTCACCCGCCTGTCAATTCTTCTCCGCCTCTGCTAGCCAGAGGTGCTGGTTCGCCATTCCTGCCTGACACCGTCCTGGCCCTGGGCATTATTAACCGACTCTCAGAATGCCTGGCAACTTGCAACAACTTTAGCTTCTGTGCAGTCTGAACGGCCGGATGAAGAATATGCTCCGAACAACCTGGAAAAGAGTTCTGTTGAAAAGAGACATAAATGAAGGCGGTGAAATTATTGGGCAAAATTCGGGAAATATTTGGTGCGCATTATTGAGAAACAAGGAGTTAACCACCTTCCCCACCCCGCCCAACCGCTTTAATCTACAAGGCTGCCTGAGACCCTTCTATATTTAAAATACCAGTTGTCACTTTCCGAATAGGCTACATTCCTAATCCATATATGTCCAGGTTTGTGGCTGCAGCCTGTAATGATGCAGAATTCCCGGACTCAATCATTGTAGTTCAATTGTTCCAGTCTGGGTTCAAAACGTTCCTTTTGATGCTGCTCACAGAATTAAACCGAGAGTGCCTGCTTCACATTTTCTCCTTCCTGGACAAGGAGAGCCGGAAAGGTCTGTCGAGAGTTTGTCATGTGTTCCGTGAGATCTATCACGATCCAGCTCTATGGTCTCTACTGTGCTTCTGTTCTCCATCAGAACTGAAGAGGGATAACTTTGTTCTGAGCCCCGCGTTACGCTCGCTGTCAATCTGCTGGCACTCCAGCCGGGTGAAAGTCTGTAACATTGAGGACTGGAGGAAGAGCAGTTTCCAGCGAGACATCTGCAGCCAGCACCAACATCTTGTTACCAATTTCTTAACTCGGATAACTAACAGGTTTGTGGGAGTCAAACAGGGTTGGCGCTGAGCACTTGAAAGTTTCTTTCTCTTTTGATATTCGTAGTCAAATATAAAACAAAATTGTGGCAATGATGTCATAGAATCTCTACAGTGTTGGGGACAGCCCTTCAGCCCAACAAGTCCACACTGACCCTCCGAAGAGCATCTCACCCAGACCCATCCCCCCCAGCCCCTCCCTATAACCCTGCATTTCCAATGGCTAACACACCTAATCTACACATCCCTGGACACTATGATCAATATAGCATAGCCAATCCACCTCGCCTGAACATATTCAGACTATGGACTACCATGCTGCCTTTGTCAATTAAAGTTCCAGGGGAGGTGATAATCTCCCAATAACATCTTACACATTGCTCAGTGGTTAGCACTGCTGCCTCAGAGCACCAAAAGACCTGAGTTCAATTCCACCCTTAAGCAGCTGTCTTTGTGGAGTTTGTACATTCTCCCCATATCTGTGCAGGTTTCCTCCCACAGTCCAAAGAAGTGCAGGTTAGGTGGATTGGCCATGCTTAAATTGTCCATAGCATCCAAGGTTGTGCAGGCTGGGTGGATTAGCCATGGGAAATGCAGGGTTGATTTGGGTGGGATGCTCTTTGGAGGGTTGCTGTGAACGCAATGGGCCAAATGGCCTACTTCCACATTGTAGGGATTCTATGATTCATATACTTTACAGGTGGCATGGTGGCTCAAAACTACCTCAAAGCACCAGGGAGGCAGTTCATTCCAGCCTCAGGCAACTGTCTGTGTGGAGTTTGCACATTCTCCCTGTGTGTGAGTGAGTTTCCTCCCACAGTCTAAAGATGTGTAGGGTAGGTGGAGTAGCCATGCTAAATTGTCCATAGTCTACTTTCAAACCTGCAAGATCACACAGAACCACTCTATCTCTGCTAATTTCTTTAATTGTATCACAGCCCTTATCCTTAATTTCTATACCCATATTGTCCCTCTCACTAGTGAACACTGATCCAAAGTATTCATTGAGAACCCTGCCGACACTCTCTGGCTGCACTCACAAATTACCACTGTGGACTTTAATGGCCTACTGTTTCCCTTGTTACCCTTTTATCTTAATGGGCTGTGGTCACAAGATTTGATGATCCCATAATTTCTTTATGTCAGAAGGAGAATCAAGGGCAAGAACAAAAGATAGAAAGGGCCAGGATCAATCAGGGCCACAGTGAAAAATACTGGGAATGGGACAAGTAATGTTAAAAAAAAAAGTCTTCAGGGTGTAGCCTTAATACACAAAACATCCACAATAAGCTGGATGAATTTGGACCACATTTGGAATATTGTGTACAGTTCTGGTCGCCACATTACCAAAAGGATGTGGATGCTTTGGAGAGGGTGCAAAGGAGGTTCACCAGGATGTTGCCTGGTATGGAGGGCACTAGCTATGAAGAGAGGTTGAGTAGATTAGGATTATTTACATTAGAAAGATGGAGGTTGAGGGGGGATTGAGGTCTACAAAATCATGAGAGGTATAGACAGGGTGGATAGCAAGAAGCTTTTTCTCAGTGTGGGGGACTCAATTACTAGGGGTCATGATTTCAAGGTGAGAGGGGAAAAGTTTAAGGGAGACATGCGTGGAAAGTTCTTTGCGCAGAGCGTGGTGGGTGCCTGGAATGCGTTGCCAGCGGAGGTGGTAGAGGTGGGCATGATAGCGTCATTTAAGATGTATCTAGACAGATACATGAACAGGCAGGGAGCAGAGGAATTCAGATCCTTGGAAAATAGGCGACAGGTTTAGATAGAGGATCTGGATCAGCGCAGGCTCGGAGGGCTGAAGGGCCTGTTCCTGTGCTGTAATTTTCTTTGTTCTTTGTTCTTTGAATTAATAGTACAAATAGATGAAAGCTGGTATGAATATAATCGGATTATGGAGACACTGTTGCAAGATTGGGCAGATCAAATTAAATAACATTACCATATATGAGGAATTCCTGAACTGTATAAGGGATGGTTTTCCGGACAAATATGTTGAGGAACCAACTAGAGAACAGGCCATCCTAGGATGTGTAGGTATTGTGTAATGAGAAAGGAATATTCAGCAGTCTACTCTCAAACTATGTTGATGATTAAGATGAGGGAACTAATCCAATATCTTAGAATTTGCAAATGACACAAAGCCGGGTGGGAGGGTGAGCTGTGAGAAGGGGATACAGAGATGCTTCAATGTGATTGGACAAGCTGAGTGAGTGGGCAAATGCATGACAGGTGCAGAATAATGTGAGGTTATCCACTTTGGGAGCAAAAAAAAGGCAGATTATTATCTGAATATCTTGAGAAAGAGGAATGTGCAATGTAACCTTGTACACCAGTAATTGAAAGTAAGTAATTGAAAGTGGGTGATCAAGAGACAAAAGGTATGTTGGCCTTCAGAGCAAGAATTTGATGCATTTATACTGGGTCTTGGTGAGAGCACTCCTGGAATTTTATGTACACTTTTGGCCTCCGTATCTGAGGAAGGATATTCTTGCTATAATGCAGCGAAAGTTTACCAGACTGACTCCTGGGATGGCATGACTGATGTATGAGGAGAGGTTGAATTGGTTAGGATTATATTCAGTAGAGTTCAGAAGAATGAGCAGGGATCTCATAGAAACCTATAACTTTCTAACAGGAAAGATAGGGTGAATGCATGAAAGATGTACCAATGGTGGGAGAGTCCAGAACCAAGGGTCACAGTCTAAGGATACAAGGTAAATTCATTTAGGATTGAAATGAGCCTGTGGAATTCACTAACACAGAAATCAGACCACGTCAAACCATTGTATGATTTCAAGAAGGAGTAATCATAATCATAAAGAATGGTGGAAGACCTGAATGGCTTACTCTTGCTCATATCTTGTATGTTTCTATATACCGAGACCTGTATCCCCCGACTTGGGCTCTGATAAGCCACCTGTCCCAGGACTTGATGTATCACTCCTGCCATGGCACCCAATGTAACCCCCTGTTCCTGGGCTCTGACATATGCCCCTGATCCCGAGCCCTCTGTACACATCATCCCGATCCCTGACGTACCCCCTATCCCAGCCCTGATGTACTGTTCCCCTCCCTTACAAAGTGACTGGCAGCACTCCCCTTCTAAACACCCACCCTTTGCCATCCTGTAATAACAATTACCCTACCTCCCACCTCCCTTTCCCTTCTTGACTCAGAACATTTTGTTACTTCCAAATTGATGCTCAATTTTTTTCTGCAAGAAGTATGCACTTCTGCACACAGTTCAGAATCAACTCAAAGCAAGGCACAAGCAATAAGGGTGCATTATTCCTCTTCATCCTCCCAAACCTGCCTCAGTTTGATGGCTGACCATATCCTCCTCCCTCAACATCTCTCATGCCATTTACTGTATTGTGTGCTTGGGGATCTATCCTTTACTTCTTCCCATTGTTCACCTACAATCTGTCCCTCAGTGGCATCATCTGTAAACATGATACAGCTCTTACACAAACACTGACAAAGCTTTACAGAGTGATACAGTAATATAGCATGGAAACAGGCCCTTCAGCCCAAACTGGTCCATGCTGACCATGGTGCTCTATCAGCTAGTTCCAATTGCCCGCATTTGTTCCATATCTCTCTAAACCCTTCCCATCCATGTACTTATCCAAATGTAAATGTTGCTATTGGACCTGCCTCAACCACTTTCTCTGAAGCCCGTTCCATATAAGCATCACTCTCTGCATGAAGAAGTTGCCCCTCAGATCCTTCTTAAATCTTTCCCTTCTCACCTTAAACATATGCCTGTTAGTTTTCAATTCGCCATCCCTGGGAAAAAGACTATATGCATTCATCCTATTTATGCCCCTCATGATTTTATACACCTCAGTGAGGTCAGCATCATATCTTGTCGAGGCCTGCACGATGTCTGATTAATTGCACTGATATCAGTCCTGAACAAGCATCAGTACAATACAATAACTTTGGGCAGATAGGAGTCACTGTTCCTGGACTCAACTACAAACTCCTTTCCCAAATCCCTTATGGCCTCAGACCCTTTACATCTCTGTAATGTTCTTCAGACAGGAGAACTCTCCAAGCTATTCGCCATTCTTCAGTAATGCTGGGTAAAATTCCTAGAATTCCCTCCATAACAGCATAGTGGTTCTACCTATATTGCGTGGACTGCAGTGATTTAAGGTAGCTCACCACCATCTCCTCAAGGTCAACGAGAGACGAGCAATAATTACTGCCCAGATCGCTATAATCTGTCTGTCATTGAATGAATAAATGTAAAATTTCTTCATGAATTTAGCATTCCTTTCATTCTGGCCTCTTGTACATTGCCCATATTCTTCAGTCCACCACTGGCTACTGTACCTTCAGCTGCCTTGTCACAAATCTGTGAAATTCCCAACTAAATTGTACATTCTATTTTGTTGTGCATAACATATTCTTTGATGTGAGTAGAGCTGTTGCATCTTCCTCTGCAGCCAGGGACGTACAGTAGCTTAGAGTCTGACTTGTTGTCGGCGTGCATGGGTTCTGCAGAATGATGTGTGGCCACTCATCATTAGAGGGAACACTGCTACCTCCCTTTGAGATGTTTCTTCAAACACATGCCAGATTTTAGCCATCTGCCTTATTCCCTTGCAAAGCACTTTGGGATGTTTTGCTATGTTAGATGTGCCACGTAAATACAATTTACAAATAAGGAGCTCATTCCAATGATGACACCATTTGTTCCATTGAGATTTTGATCATGTTAAACCATGCCAGATGCTATCACTCTCTCTGCCACTGACAGTAGCAGTAATGTGTACCATCTACAAGATGCACTGCAAAAATTCCCCAAGGCTCCTTGTACAGCAAATGCACAATCTCTACTTTTTATTGGGCACGGTTAACATAAAACGGAGACAGCCACCTGCAGATTTTTTGCTAAAGAAAGAAATGTATATAGAATGTATATGTATATGTATATAGAATATTCACAAACATAATGTTCTAAAGCACCCTTTATTCAAAACTTTTGATGCTACTCACTGTGTAAGATAGAAAACACAGCAAGATCAGAAACAACAGGCAATAATGACCTCATTATCTTTTTCTAAATACATTGGTGTATGCGCGTGATGTGGGTGGGAGTGGGGGTGGGGTTGCGGGGAGGTGTAAATATTTGTCAGGATGTCAGAGATAATGCTTGTATTTTTCTTTACAAGAGTTATGAGATCCTTTACAGTGTTAATATGCTGATGCTGTGTTGATGTTTTCGCTGTAATTACTCATTGTATTAGTCATTTCTTAATTTAAAAAACTCTCTCATTCGTTCCCCAGCTGTCCAAACCTGCTGTCAGTGATACTTTCTGGATGTGGGCACCTCACTGATGGTGACATTATACAAATCCTACAGAAATGCTCCAAACTGAATACCTTGAAACTGGAAAACTGTGCGAGGTTAACTGATAAAACACTGGAGGCTGTGACTATTTATGGGAACAGTTTAACCTGCTTTCATGTTGATTTTTGTCGGAATATCACACAGGAGGGGATTAACCTGGTCCAGAAGAAGTGTCCTTCTCTGTCCTTCAGTGCAGAGCAGAGTGCAAAGATGATTCCGGATCAGCCAAACAGATGTGATGCCCTCGTGAGAAGAATGAGAAAACAGTTTCAGTGGTAACAGGAAATGGACATTGCAGTCTGCTGGAAGGTAGGAGAACGCTTGGAATCACATAGGCACTGATTCCTTGATCGTAGGGATACCATCAGCTGAGAGGAGACCAGCCTGACAGTGAAGGAAAAAAGACTGAGACTCATTCCCTTGCTCTTTCCAATCTTGGAGTGAGTTTGAGAAAAAAGCCCAGTGGCAATCCGCTTTTGCCACATTGCAGTGGTCCCAGCATAGGACGTGGTGCCGTGAACTCAGGACTGGGCGCAGTGCAGTAAGCCCAAGATTGCGCATGGTATAGTGGGCTCAGGACTGGACATGGTGCAATGGGCCAGGGCTGGGTGCAGTGTAGTGGGTCCAGAGGTGGCTGCTGAGTTCCGGCAATGCATTTATATAGGACCTTTTAATGGTGTAAAAATTCCCAGGTTGCTTCACAAGCATCAGTACAGTACAATAACTTTGGGCAGATAGGAGTCACTGTTCCTGGACTCAACTACAAACTCCTTTCCCAAATCCTTTATGGCCTCAGACGCTCTACATCTCTGTAATGTTCTTCAGACAAGGGAACTCTCCAAGCTATTCACCATCCTTCAGTATCGCTGGGTAAAATTCCTAGAATTCCCTCCATAACAGCATAGTGGTTCTACCTATATTGCACGGACTGCAGTGATTTAAGGTAGCTCACCACCATCTCCTCAAGGTCAACTAGAGACGAGCAATAATTACTGCCCAGATAGATATAACCTGTCTGTCATTGAATGAATAAATGTAAAATTTCTCCATGAATTTAGCATTCCTTTCATTCTGGCCTCTTGTACATTGCCCATATTCTTCAGTCCACCACTGGCTACTGTGTAATCAGGAGTGTAATCATCTAAAATTTTGACACAGAGCCACAGAGAAATCCTGATGACAGATGAGAAAACTTTGGTGATAAGTGCAGCTTTTAAAGAGATTTTGATAGGACGAGAGAGAGGTAATGGTTGGGAGTGAACCTGAGAACATAAGGCACAGTTGCTAGTGCTGTCAGGAAAGAATTTTGGGAATATACAAGAAACAAAAATTGGAAGAATGCCAAATTCTCAGATTATCTGGTCATTTTAATTATGCTGTTTGTGGTAGCTTGCTGCTCACAAATTGGCTGCTGAGTTTCCTACATACCAACAGTAAGTGCACTTCAAAAATATATCACTGGCTGTAAACATACTGGGATGTTTTGAGGATGTGACAGGTACTAAAGAAATGTAAATCTTCTTTCATCCGGGAAATCTTGAAAGGTTTAATGTGTTCAAGAATGTTTAGAATAAGGGGTGGACTGGTGAGTAATTAAAACTCAAATATCAATAAATAAAAACATTTCTTGTATAAATAATAACCAACTGAATTGTGACTAATCTCAATTGATCAGATGCAACTTTAATTTTCAAAACTTGACGGTAGAATTAAATTTTGGCTCCTGGTGAGCTGGAGGCATCATACCTAGCCATGCAGGAAGAAAGGGATACTATATTGTTTTGTTTAAAACTATATGCTGTTGCTTAAACTTCCTTAAAAATTGACAATTTGTTGGACTGACAACATGGACAACATGACAACAGCTTTGTGTGTCAGCTTACTGGTAACATCCAAAGAATAAGCAGCTCCAGGCTGAGCTAAATGCCTGCTTCTGATCTCAATATATAACAAAAATATAAGTCCCGAAAATGATGTGAGTCTTGCCTGCAAAGTGAACCACTTCTCAGCTGATAACCGCTATACCTTCAGCAACAATTCAACCACATCTGAATGAGCTGCTATGGAAGACATTTATGTGCACAGCCGTCCGAAGGAACTTCAACTGGACATTGATTTACAAGACATGTGAATTACTTCTGACATCTATGATGCAAAAAATTTGTAATTTGTAACTTCTCTGCTTTCCATTCACTTTTCTCTCTTTCTTGGATGCATGCATGTATAAATGTATTTTGCAAATCGTTCTCTGGGTTATGAACACAATAATAAATTCTACTTTCTTTTAACCCTCAATAATTTTCCAATGGTTATTTTAAAATTGGACTCTGCAGCGTGTGAAGAAACACACCATCACTTATTTTTAAAAGGGTGAAAGTAAATACAAAAAGTTAAAAATAGAAAAAACCCAAAAGGACTATGGATGCTGGAAATTCGAAACAAATCAGAAATTGCTGGAAAAAGTCAGCAGGTCTGGGACCATCTGTGAAGAGAAATCAGTTAACATTTTGATTCCAGTTCCAAAGAAGGGTCACTGATTTCTCTCAAGTTAAAGACATTCACTTCACTTTTCACTCTCATCTATGATCCTGTTACGTTATCCCTAGCATTTGGGAAGGCATGGTAGCTAAGTTGTTAGCACTGTTGCCTCACAGTGGTAAGGTCCAGGTTCAATTCCAGCCTTGGGTGACAGTGTGTTGAGTTTGCACATTCTCCTCTGGGTGTTCTGGTTTCCTCCTACAGTTCATGCTAGTGTCCAGGGATGCGTAAGTTTGTTTGGCCATGGTAAATGCAGGATTATGTGGTTTCAGTGGGATGCTGTTCAGAGGATTGGTTCAGACTTGTCTTGGATCACAGTGTGTATCCAAGCAGTTCTTTTCAGATTCAGGTAAATATAATGATATCAATCCCTGGAACCTGATCAGGTGTACCCTAGAACTCTGTGGGAAGCTAGGGAAGTGATTTCTGGCCCCCTTGCTGAGATATTTGTATCATCAATAACCACAGGTGAGGTGCCAGAAGACTGGAGGTTGGCTAACTATTTAAGAAAGGTGGTAAGGTAAAGCCAGGGAACTATAGACCAGTGATCCTGACATCAGTGGTGAGCAAGTTGTTGGAGGGAATCTGGAGGGACAGAATTTACATGTATTTGGAAAAGCAATGACTGATTAGGGATAGTCAACATGGCTTTGTGTGTGGGAAATTATGTCTCACTAATTTGTTTGATGAGGGCAGAGCAGTGGACGTGATCTACATGGAGATAGCAAGAACTGCTATCTCCAGAAATAGCAAGAACAGGAAAGTCGACTTTCCTGCTCCTCTGATGCTGCCTGACCTGTTGTGTTCCTCCAGCTCCACACGTGATCTGCATGGGCATCAGTAAGATGTTCAACAAGGTTCCTCATGGTAGACTGGTTAGCAAGGTTAGATCATGTGGAATCCAAGGAAAATTAGCCATTTGGATATAGAACTGCCTCAAACGTAGAAGAGAGAGGATGGTGTTGGAGAGTTGCTTCTCAGAATGAAGGCCTGTGACCCTGGTGTGTCTCAAGGATCGGTGCTGGGTGTACGGCTTTTAGTCATTTATGTAAATGATTTGGATATGAACATAGGAGGTATGGTCAGTAAGTTTGCAAGTGACACCAAAATCGGAGGTGTAGTGGACAGCGAAGAAGTTTACCTCAGAGTACAATGGGACCTTGATAAGATGGGCCCATCAGCCGAGGAGTGGCAGATGGAGTTTAATTTAGATAAATGTGAAGTCTGCATTTTGGAACGGCAAATCAGGGCAACATTTAATGATAAGGTCCTTGGGAGTGTTGCTGAACAAGGTTCATAGTTCCTTGTAAAATGAAGCCTCAGATAGACAGGATAGTGAAGAAAGTGTTTGGTATGCTTGCCTTTATTGGTCAGTGCATTGACTATAGGAGTTGGGAGGTCATATTGTGGCTGTACAGGACATTGGTTCGGCCACTACTGGAATACTTTCAATTCTGGTCTCCCTGTTATAGGAAGAATGTTGTGAAACTTTAAAGAGTTCAGAAAAGATTTACAAGATGTTGCCAGGATTGGAGGGTTTGAGGTACAGGGAGAGGCTGAATAGGCTGGGGTTATTTTCCTTGGAGTGTCAGAGGCTGAGGGATGACCTTTTAAAGGTTTATAAAATCAGGCAAGGTATGACTGAATAGATAAGGTCTTTTCCATGGAGGTGGGGGGGTTGTGGATGGGGGTGCGGGGTTGGGTGGGGAGGGGAGGGGGCACGGGGAGTCCAAAACTAGAAGGCATTGGTTTAAGGTGACAGGGGAAAATATTTAAAAGGGACCTAAAGGGCAACTTTTTCACGCAGAGGGTGACGTGTGTATGGAATGAACTGCCAGAGGAAGTGGTGCAAGCTGGTACAATTACAACATTTAAAAGGCATCTTGATGGGTATATGAATAGGAAGGGTTTAGAGCAAAATGGGCCAAATGTTGGCAAATGGGACTAGACTAATTTAAGATATCTGGTCGGCATAAATGAGTTGGACTGGAGGGTCTGTTTCAATGCTGTACAACTCTATAAAACTTAATCCTAAACAAAAGCCTGGCATTAATCGCAATTTGGGCCCTCACAATTGAGAATCATGCCCGATTTCCATCCCATCTTTCCATTCCCAGAGCAACTTGCTGCTCAGCTGAGGTATCACGCTTCTCTAAGAGGGAACAGGAGTTTTGTGTGGACAGGATGGTGGAGAGGAGAGGAGTCCTCATCCTGTGGGACTGGTAGAGGAGGCCACGTCAACAGACAGTGCCAGCCTGGTCGGAGATTGCCACCCAAATCAGTGCCATCTCCAAGGTGAGGAGGACTGTGGTGCAGTGCAGGAAGAAGGTCAATAATCTTCTGTGCTTTGCCAATGTAAGTACAATACACTGCTCTCTGCCACCTCTCCCTTTTCTGTGCCATGGCTCCCTCCTTCCGCTAATGCTTATGCGCCGACACACGATCTGTTAACACGAAACATCCTCCTTCATTCACTTGTTATGCCCCCTCCCATTATCCCACATTACTAACTCCACATGTCCTCTGCACTGCCTCCTCACTCCCTCAGAACACCTTTGCCCCACATTCACCAGACCTAACAGCCAGACCATCCGCTTGCATCTTACTCATTCAGCCTCTTTACATCATTACAGAAGTCATTCCATAACAAATCAAAGTGACATAGGCTCATGGGGTGTTGGATATCTGTGTCCTTGCCCCCTCTGAGGTACAGGATACTTGCCTGAGCAGAAGAAGATTGGGATCTTTCCTGTGAGAATGCATTGACATCCATGTCCTGGAACCTGAGAAAGTAACACTTGTCACTGTGACAGTCACATTAACCAGATGTTGACCATCATTACTAACCAGTGGCTGTAAGGTCTTCTGCTTCTTCTGTCTTACATTGCACCCAGTCTCCCTAAGATCAGTCTGTCTCCTGCAGAGCAGAGTTCACAATCACCCCAAATGGTAGTGTGAACACATTGGAGGCCATCATCCACGCTATCTCCAGGACACCCTGCAGGAAGATAAGGGCATTTCATTAGGCCTCACAGCCTACAGAGTGAATTCCAGACACCAACAGCTCCATGTGAGGGAGAAACGTCCCTGACCATTGACAGTCGGGAGGAGTCAAGCAGCAGCTCAGCCCCCAAGAGGAGATGAGCCTGTGATCTCAGAAATGCGCAGGGATGAGCTAGCAGTGACGGGAAAACATACAGGAGACACTCACCATCATAGCAGAAAAACTGGAGTGATATAGCCAATCCAGTGTCTGCGATTATTCAGATACCGCAGCATAAATAACGACCTGTTATTGGCCAGCCGCTGCAGCAGTGGGCCCACGCCTGCAATCATCTGCCCCATGGACCAGTTGGCAGTTGCCATGAAGAATAGGCCCAACACCCTCGGGCACTGCTGGAGAATTAACAACTCCTGCACTCCATCACTCCCACAGTGCATTGGTCCTCAGGATCACAGGTAGAGAAAGAGTGGGATGGGGAGCCGGGTGCCCCAACTCAGGAGACAAGACATGCTACAAGGCACCCAACTGGAGGAGGTTTCACCACACTTGGAGACAGAGGTATTAATCAAGAACAGTGCACATGGTTTTGTTAAGGGGGCATCATGTCTGATCAACTTGAATGAATTTTTCAAAAAGGTGACCTGGTGATTGGATGAATGTAATGTAGTTCACATAACCATGATTTCAGTATGAGTTTTACAATTCACATTAGCTGAGGGATGGAGAAAGTGCAGAGGAGATTTAGCAGAATGTTGCTTAGGGTACAGAGTTTCAGTTATGAAGAGAAGTTGGACATACTGGGGTTTGGCCTCCTTATAACAGAGCAGAGCGCGAGCCAGGGTGTAGTTGGGAAGGTAAGCTTTTCTGTACAAAAACTTACCTCATGCAGCAGCGGCCTTCTTGCTTTCAGAGGCAGGTGTGGAGAGAGCGTGAGCCAGAAAGTGAACTAATATATTGGGGCATTGGCTAAACCCAAAACACTACATGTGTAGTGTCCCCAACCCATCCTCCTCCTCTAGCCAAAAAGAGACTGTGTGGAGGGTCAGTAAGGTAAGGCTTTTTTTTAATTCTTCTGGAAATCTAGAGTAGAGGGAATGGAAGCTAGGGCAGTTGCACGCTCCTCTTGCAGGATGTGAGAGGTAAGGGTCACTGCTGGTTAGGGAACTGGAGCTGGAGCTGGAGCTGGATGAACTCCGGATCATTTGGGAGGCTGAGGGGGTGATAGTGAGGAGGTGGTCACACCCAAGGTACAGGAAGAAGGTAGCTGGGTGACTGTCAGGAAGGGGAAAGGGAGTAGGCAGACAGTGCAGGGATCCCCTGTGGCCATTCCCCTCAATAGTAAGTATACCGTTTTGGATACTGTTGGGGGGGATGACCTACCAGGGGAAGGCCATAGTGGACATGTCTCTGGCACTGAACCCGGCCCTGTGGCACAAAAGGGAAGGGAGGAGAATAGGAGGGCAATTGTAGTGGGGGTTCAATAATTAGAGGCACAGACAGGTGGTTCTGTGAACGCGAACGAGACGAACGAATGGTATGTTGCCTCCCAGGGTCTGTGATGTCTCGGATCATGTCTTCAAGATCCTTAAGGGGGAGGGTGAGCAACCAGCAGTCACGGTACACATCGGTACCAATGACATAGGTAGAAAAAGGACGGAGAATGTGAAAAATGAGTACAGGGAGTTAGGTTGAAAGCTGAAGTCCAGGACAAACCGGGTAGTTATCTTTGGATTACTACAATGCCACATGATAATGAGGTAAGAAATAGGGAGACAGTGGCTACAGGGTTGGTGTAGGAGGGAGAGCTTCCATTATGTGGATAATTGGAACACATTCTGGGGAAGGTGGGACCCGTACGGTAAGGATGGGTTGCACCTGAACCGGAAGAGCACAAATATCCTGGGAGGGAGGTTTGCTCGAGCTATACGGGATGGTTTAAACTAGATTGGCAGGGGGTGGGGAACCAGATTTGTAATTCAGAGGATGAGGTACTCATCCTTCCAACAGACACAACAAGGAGTGAGGTTGTTAATGAAGAAATGCAGTCGATGGAGCGTAATTGTGGACACAGGGATGATTTGAAGTCTGTATACTTCAATGCTAGAAGTATCAGAAATAAGGTGGATGAACTTAGAGCATGGGTCAGTACTTGGAACTATGGTGTTGTGGCCATTACACAAACTTGGGTAACTCAGGGACGGGAATAGTTGTTGGAAGTTTTGGGATTTAGATGCTTTAAAAGAAATAGGGAGGGTGGTAAAAGAGGCGGGGGAGTGGCATTACTAGTCAGGGCTAGAAGAGGAGCTACTGAAAGGCAGTTCAAGAATGATATGTCTACAGAGTCAGTTTGGGTTGAGGTCAGAAACAAGAAAGGAGCAGTCACTTTGTTGGGGCTTTCTTAGAGACCCCAGTAATTGCAGAGAAGTGGAGGAGTGGATTGGGATGCAGATACTGGAAATGTGCAGAAGTCACAGGGTTGTAGTCATGGGTGACTTCAACTTTGCAAATATTGATTGGAAACTTTTTAGTTGTAATAGTTGAGATGGAGCGGATTTTGTCCAGTGCGTTCAGGAAGGATTCCTGACACAGTATGTAGATAACAAGGTGTAGAGCTGGATGAACACAGCAGGCCGAGCAGCATCAGAGGAGCAGGAATGCTGACGTTTCCGGCCTAGACCCTCCTTCAGAAATGGGGGAGGGGAAGGGGGTTCTGAAATAAATAGGGAGAGAGGGGGAGGCGGATAGAAGATGGATAGAGGAGAAGATAGGTGGAGAGGAGACAGACAGGTCAAAGAGGCAGGGATGGAGCCAGTAAAGGTGAGTGTAGGTGGGGAGATAGGGAGGAGATAGGTCAGTCCAGGGAGGACGGACAGGTCAAGGGGGCGGGATGAGGTTAGTAGATAGGAGATGGGGGTGGAGCTTGAGGTGGGAGGAGGGGATAGGTGGGAGGAAGGACAGGTTAGGGAGGCGGGGACGAGCTGGGCTGGTTTTGGGATGTGGTAGGGGGAAGGGAGATTTTGAAGCTTGTGAAGTCCACATTGATACCATTAGGCTGCAGGGTTCCCAAGCGGAATATGAGTTGCTGTTCCTGCAACCTTCGGGTAGCATCGTTGTGGCACTGCAGGAGGCCCAGGATGGACATGTCGTCTGAGGAATGGGAGGGGGAGTTGAAATGGTTCGTGACTCATCCCTCTCACCCCCTGCCCGCAATAACAACCAAAACAGAATCCCCCTCGTCCTCACGCACCACCCCACCAACCTCCGGATCCAACACATCATCCTCCGACACTTCCGCCATCTGCAATCCGACCCCACCACCAAAGACATCTTTCCCTCCCCACCCTTATCTGCTTTCCGGAGGGACCTCTCTCTCCAGGACTCCCTTGTCCACTCCACACTCCCCTCCAGCCCCACCACACCCGGCACTTGTCCCTGCAACCGCAGGAAGTGCTACACCTGCCCCTACACCTCTCCCCTCACCCCCATCCCAGTCCCCAAGAAGACTTTCCACATCAAGCAGATGTTCACCTGCACATCTGCTAATGTGCTATACTGCATCCGCTGTTCCTGTTGTGGCCTCCTCGACATCAGGGAAACCAAGCGGAGGCTTGGGGACCACTTTGCAGAACACCTACACTCGGTTCGCACTAAACAACTGCACCTCCCAGTCGCGAACCATTTCAACTCCCCCTCCCATTCCTCAGACGACATGTCCATCCTGGGCCTCCTGCAGTGCCACAACGATGCTACCCAAAGGTTGCAGCAACAGCAACTCATATTCCACTTGGGAACCCTGCAGCCTAATGGTATCAATATAGACTTCACAAGCTTCAAAATCTCCCCTCCCCCTACCGCATCCCAAAACCAGCCCAGCTCGTCCCTGCTTCCCTAACTTGTCCTTCCTCCCACCTATCCCCTCCTCCCACCTCAAGCTCCACCCCCATCTCCTACCTACTAACCTCATCCCGCCCCCTTGACCTGTCCGTCCTCCCTGGACTGACCTATCTCCTCCCTACCTCCCCACCTACACTCACCTTTACTGGCTCCATCCCTGCCTCTTTGACCTGTCTGTCTCCTCTCCACCTATCTTCTCCTCTTCTATCCGCCTCCGCCTCCGCCTCCCCCTCTCTCCCTATTTATTTCAGGACGCCCTTCCCCTCCCCCATTTCTGAAGAAGGGTCTAGGCCGGAAACGTCAGCTTTCCTGCTCCTCTGATGCTGCTTGGCATGCTGTGGTCATCCAGCTCTACACCTTGTTATCTCAGATTCTCCAGTATCTGCAGTTCCTACTATCTCTGAAACAGTATGTCCATAGACCAACACGAGGAGAGGGGCATTTAAGCGGCTATTAGATGGGCATATGGATGATAGTTTAAGGTAGAGGTGGAGGTTAGATAGACCTTAGGTTTAGGGTAAAAGTTCGGTACAACATCGTGGGCCGAAGGGCCTGTACTATGCTGTACTGTTCTATGTTCTATGGAGGGATCAACAACCAAGGGGTTTATATTTAATGTAAGGGGCGGAAGGCTTAGCGGAGATGTTAGGAACAACTTTTTCCACACAGAGGAGTACAGGATTTTGGAACACACTGCCTGCATAACAGTAGTAGAGGCAGAAATTGTCATAAAATTTTAAGTATTTAAACCTGTAATTGTGATGCCATGGTGTACAATGCCATGGGCTAAGTGAAGGAAATTTGGCTTAAATAATTAGGTGTTGTTTTTGACCAGCATTGCAATGAGTAGGCCAAAGGGCCCTTTCTTGCTGAAGATCTATATGACTTTGTGACTCTACTTCTAAACCCTGATAATTGCTCTTATTTAAACTAAAAGTCTTGGCTTTGATTGTTGATACCAGCAACCGTAGGCCAAGAGATGTGCGCTCACTGGGGAATTCAAGGTTCCGAGTACTGACACCATCACGTACACTTTGTGTGTGATATCATGCACGAGGTAATGAGGGGTGCATATTTCATATTTCCTCTCAGCACTATTTACTCTTCTGCTCAAATTACTTCATTACATCACATGATTATGTTAAAAAAATGAAACCCAAGGAAAATATTCTAATACTATTAAAAATTACATTATAATAAATATTACTTTGAATCATGGACTAGTATATTGCATGAAAATCAGATTTAGTAATACAATCAAACATATATTTATGATTAAATTAAAATAATTGGTTAAGTATGCTTTGAATTTATTGTAACCGCCAGAGTAATTAAAAGCCAAAGATTTTGCCCAGCCTCTGGTAAAATTTTTAGGAAATTTGTAGTGTTGTGTACCAGATATTAACTGATAACAGACTAACAATGGAAATTGGAAAATGTTCCACCAAGCAGAGAAAACCATTTGTAAGTATTTACCTTAGCTGGAAGAACAGAGAAGGGGATGGCTCAAGAGCAGTGAGGAGAGCGTGACTTCGGAATGAGAAAAGGGGTAACAGAATGGAAGTGAAGGTAGATGTTGGTACTAGGGTGGCATGTTAGTGTCAGGAAATACTATTACAATAAAGATAATAATTTCACTGCAAATATTTTGAGAATCTGTTAACGCTTGCAAAATTTGACCCAAATTGTTCTTTGGTCTGAAAGACATGTCAGCTTTAACCACAATTCTAACAATATGCACCACATTGCAGTGTTGGGCATACATGAAGGCACAAAAATCATAGTCCAGGTGATAGACAAAGGCTGCATTATCTCCAAGCACTATGTGGGTGTGTTTTAACAAAGAGTTAAGTTAGTTTCCTAGGTTCTGTCATTATTATGTTAACATAATACTTTGCACAATTGTTTGCTAACTGACATGAACACAAATTGTGCACATAAAAGGTGGAACTGATATTTTTGAAGTAATACAATACGAAAAGAACAATGGAAAATGCAGATGCATCAAAAGCCCTGAAATTTTATTTCATCGATTTGGAATAACAGTGCCCACGGGATAGAATGAAGGAACACAAATGGAAGAGTACAAAACCAGAAAAGGCAATGAAATATGAGAGTATTAATGGGTTGTGCAATGAAGCATCATCTTCCTTACGATTTCATAGATAGTGGATAATTGAGAATTCAGGACGCTGGGTCTTCATTTAACAAATATATATATATAGGAATTCTGGACATGACAGAAAGATGCAGGCTTGCACACAAGATACCAAGAGCCCTGTTGGTTCTGTGGCCATCCTGCATCTATTAACCCAAAACGGTTAGACTGCTGACCTTCAGCTTGTCAAATTGAAGCTGCTCAGTGTTATCTTGGCATTAATATTCTTTACAGCAATTAAAAAAAATCCTCTCACAGAACTACATTTTACACACTAGTCATTTCTCTTTCACCAATGCTGAGTACTATCACAATGAGAAGTGACACCGAGCTCTGAACACCTGGAAGGTTCCAGTTATACTGTTAGTCTCGAAGCAGGTTCAAAGGGCCGAATGGCCTCCTCCTGTTCCTATGTTTCTAGGTCTTCACTGTGTCAGCCTAAATAGTGAAGAGGAGGAGTCAATATCACCTTGCCTTCACTGTTGTGACTATAGAAGTACAACATTAGATAGAGTTTCTGCTTCCAATTACTGTCCATACATTAACTGCACATACATACACGCACCAGAGGCATAGATAAGGTGAATAGCAAAGGTCTTTTCCCTAGAGTAAGGGAGTTCAAAACTAAAAAGGCATAGGCAAACGCAGGTAAATGGGACTAGTTTAGATTGGGAAACCTGGTTGGCATGGACGAGTTGGACTGAAAGGTCTGTTTCCGTGCTGTATGATTCCATAACTCTAAGGAGCATCCCTACACTCAATTACCCTCTTATATTTCCTGTATTTTACACAGAGGTTTTGTTTCATTGGATAGGAACCCTCAAACCTTATTGTGGTGTCATGCTGCCCAATGGACAAGGCCTGTTCTAGATGGTAAGAGTTTGCAGGTTTGAAAGGTGCTGTTCAGGGAGCCTTGGTGAATGTCTGCAGAGTATCTTGTCAATGGTACACATTGTTGTGACTGAACATTGGATGCTTCTGGATGTGGTGCTAATCAAGTGGGCTTCTTTGTCCTGAAGGCATCAAGCTTCTTGAGTGTTGTTGCAGCTGCACTCATCCAGGCAAGCGAGGAGTATTCCATCACACTCCCAAATTATGTTGGTGAGAGACTTGTGTTACCTTTTCCAGGTTAAAGTGGGTGGCACAGTGGCGAGCACTGCTGCCTCACAGCACTTGGAACCCAGATTTGATTTCACCCTCAGTTGATTGTGTGGAGTTTGCACGTTCTCCCAGTGTCTGTATGGATTTCCTGTGGGTGTTCCGCTTTCCTCCCACAGTCTAAAGGTGGGTATGTTAGGGTTTCACCATTTCTAATGATTTCAATCGTATTTCTGGCAACTGTAAATGCTAAGCTATTGCTGCAATAATCTCTCCTTTCCTCACAGGCACAGGCAACCCGAACTCTAGCTTGTCCACCAGTTCTGAAAGCTTTGCCTTACCTATTGTAAAACACCCCAAGTGACTTCTTCCACACCCAGGAAACTCTTAACCACCAAAATAACCATTATTACACAAGGCATACCCTGTTTAAACCAACTGAATGCAACACCTGAAAACAGAACACCAACACTCACCATCTTTGAGTTAAATGTTCCTAAAACCAGCCTGGAATTGGAAATTTTGATTCTGACAAGGGCCCCCCGATTGTTATGGACCAGACCAAACCCCTCAAACATACCAAGGAAATAGCCTAGACCCTAATTATCTCTCATTTAAAGGAAATTGTAAGGCACTGCATTCTAAATGTGTTTCAGTTGGCCAAACTATTAGGTTTTAACAAAAGCCACATTTTAATCTTACAGCACAGTTAAAATACAAACAAAAAAAGGAGAATTGGTATAACATGAAGCCATCAAAATACTTAATGAAATAATATATTATTTAACTCCTACTCATAACTGTTCCAATCAAGCAGCATCCCATAAACATACCTTGGCAAAGGCAAATTCAGCAAAACAGATTTCCCTCACTTGCTATCCCTTCCAGTCCAGGAAAAGAAACAATCAACAGAATGAATCTAGAGCAGAGAGAGAGCTCAAGCTCTTTGCAGCAGCAGAGAGATAGATCTGTATCTAACAGCTTCAACTCCAAAAACCCCAACTGCAACAACTGAGAGCTAAATTAAAATCTTGGGTCTATATGAGCCTGAGTCCACCCACTCGTGCTTCTTTTGTCTAACTTAAAAAGGAACTCAAAGCTATTTGGTCTGCTACTTATGGAGCTGGCACTAGCTTTACAACACTCCTCTTCAGGAGAAACAGGACAGAACAAATCCCTCTTAAAGGCATATATTGTCTTAAGTATAAAAGTAAAGATGATTTGCTACAGTTGTTCAGGATATTGGAGAGACCAAATTTGGAGTACTGGATGCTGTTTTGGTTTCTTTACTTAAGGATAGTTAAATCTCCATGGCAAACAGTTCATCAAAGGTTCACTTGGCTGATCTTGGAATGAAGACAATGCTTTATGTGGAAAGGTTAGGGATAGGCCGAAATTCATTTGAGTTTAAAATAGAAAATATTTTAACAAAACTGATGAGATTTTGAGGAAGTTTGACAGGATGGATATTGAAAAGATGTTTCCTTTCTTGGGAGAATCTAGAAAGCAGGAATAGTTTAAAAAAGTGAACGACTTCTCATTAAGGGCATATATGGATGAATTTATTTTTCAGCGAGTTGTACCTTTTTCAAGTTCTCTTCTACAGAGAACAATGAAACATTGAATATGTTCAAGGCTAAGTTAGGAGATATTCAAGCAAGAAGAAAATTAAGGGTTCTGGGTGACAGGCAAGAATGTGGAGTTAGGGCCACAATCAAATCAGCAATGATCTCACTGAATGGTGTTGCAGGCTCAATGCACTGAACAGTATACTGCTACTATGATAAGAAAGGAGGCAGTGTAAGGAACATTACAAGTGGAGAGGGGATGTCCTAGTCATGAAAAGGATAGAATCTATTCAGTTAGGGCTAAGAAACAGTCATGGTACAATTACATTGCTGTGTAGTACATTGGTCAGAAACAAGTTAGAAAGATAGAGAGGATCAAATTTGCAAATCAACCACAGAGAGAAATGCAAGAATTATAGGGAAGTTATAACCAGGGGTCTCTATTATCAGATTAAGGACTGTGATCATATTAAGGTTGAAGACAGAGAGAAGTGGGAGCTTCAGTGATATATTTGGAAGAATTTTCCATATTAGTATGCTTCCAATTCATTGGAAAAGGAGGCATTTCTAGGCCTGATTCTGAGGAATGAGTGGGCCAAGTGGATTGAGTCAGTCGGGAAACATTTAGGAGATGGTGATCATTGTATCGTACAACAGCGGAAAAGGACAAAGTGCAATCTAGTGTTATGCACCAGAGTAGATTCAAAGTATATCATGGAAATAGCCTAGACCTTTACATCTTTTAAAAAAGCAAGTGTAAGGTGTTGTGTTACAGATATGATTTGATTGGTCCACCACTAAGCTTTAATTAAAACACATTTTAATCGTACACAGTTAAAATACAACAAAAAGCATTGGCATACGTTTACTGTATTGAAATGCCTAACAAGATAATGTACTATTTAACAACTAATCACCAACCATTCAAATATAGGCAGCATCATATTAACATGTCCTTGGTAAAGGCAATTCAGCAACACAGTTATTTTTCTCATGTGCTTTCTCTTTCCAGTCCAGTGGAAATAAATACCATAAGAAAAATTTGTCTCTTTTGATTTTTGAGGGAAAGTATCTTGGTCTAAGTCTTCACTCTAGCAGCAAAGAACTCAAGCTTTCAGCACCCGGCAGCCCTCTAACTAATGGAACACAAAAACAAAATGGTCTCGGATCTGTGTGTTCCTAACCCTGCCCCATGATTCTTGTCTTACTTTAAAAAAAATGCAGGGAGAACTTGAGCTGTTTACCAAGTCTGTCTGAAGGAGATCTTTCAGCACCATTGCAACAACACCCTTCTGCAAGAGAAACAGGACAGAATACATCCCTTAAAGGCACACCTTCTCGTAAAAAAAATGAATCATCCATAAACAAAGATGGCTTCATTTTCATAGCACTTGGTCTCATGCTATTAGTACTCTACATTATATACACATTGTATTAACAGTGATCATGTAAACATTCAATAATACATTTTATTTCAGTTTATTTCTTTTGTCACTGAACACCTCAGTCTTCCTTTATCAAGTCATGACAAAACATCAATTACATTTTTTTTGTCCCGCCACATGTCTAATTTTTAAATTAAATGGCTGTAACAATAAACTCCATCCAGATAGTCTGTTTCTCTCCCTTTAAATATCTCCAAAAACGTCAAGGGGTTATGATCAGTACACACAATTGGCTCAAATACATTACTGACCATATGAATGTTCAAATGTTGCAAAGCCAACACCAAACCCAAGGTCTCTTTCTCAATGGCAGAATACATCTTTTGATAAACATTCAATTTTTCAGAATTACACCCATTAAGTCTTTCTATACTCCCGTCATCATTTTGCAAGAGTACAGCACCGACATAGCTACCCTGAATGGCTTTGTGTAATTGGGTATTCCTAACACCGGGGTATGGTTAGGCTGTCAAATGCCTTCTGACATTCATCTGTCCATTAGAATTTTCCGCATTTCTTCAACAGGTCAGTCAGTGGAGCAACTACACTGCTAAAATTCAGTATGAATTTCTCGTTTAAAAAAAACACTCAAGCGCAGCACTTCCTTCTTTGTTGACTGCATGGGAAACTCCCTTTGCTTTCACATCTGTCAGCGTTCATTGGTATTGCATAGGAACGTGACGTCGGCTTTTGCAAACTCACTCTTAGCCTGCTTCTTGAATTTGATTGAACAATTCTACTCGATGTTCCAACTGTTCCTTCCATGTGTGACTAAAAATCAACAGATCATCTATTTACACCATACAATTGGATAATGCAAATATGATTTTATTGGTTACTCTTTGAAATGTGGCTGATGTGTTCTTCAAACCAAATGACATGACTTTAAACTGGTAAAATCCATTTGCTGGCATGAAAGCCAAAATTTCCTTTGCTCTTTTGGATGAAGGTACCTGCCAGTATCCTTCGAGTTAAGTCAGGTTTAGAAATATAAATTGCTTCTTCCACTTCTGAATGCAGTCTTCCAATCATGGGATAGGGAACAAATTGGATTTTGAAACTGCATTGACTTTTTGATAATCCAAGACAGTTGTTGAATGCCATCTAGTTTTGGTACCATACTATGGGTGAGCTCCATTCGCTGCAACACTTTGGTTATGTCATCTCTAATCTCTTTTTGAACTGTGTCAAGTTTAGAGGGTTAAGCCTATAAGGATGTTGCTTACCTGGAACAGCATTTTTTATATCTACATCATGGATAGTCAGTTCAGTACTTTCAGGCTTATTCCCACGTATAGCCCCATGTGATTGCAATAACTCTTTTAGATCACTTTACTTTTTGTCTGGAAGATAACAATAATTTATTCCAATTTCTGAGAATTTCATCATCGTCAAATTTAATTTGATGAATGTCAATTTCAGAATCAACTGGATCTTTACGGAGTTGTAACAAGTAACACATTCTCCTTTTGCTTTCCTTCATTTTCAAAATACCGTTTGAACATATTCATCATGGAATGGCCTCCGGAAATCTAGTAGACACATCCATTATGGTCAACAAATATTGATCCCCATTTTGTTTTAGGGAGGGGTCCTACATAATCAATTAAGACTCCTGCAAAAGCTTCCTCAAATGTTGGGGTGGGTATTAACGGTGCTGGTCTTATCACTACCTGAGGTTTTCCTCTTCCTAACACGTGTGAGATGTCCAACTTAATTCAACCACATCTTTGTGCAGGACAGGCCAATGAAATGTTTTTGTATTTTGCTTGTGTTTTCCTTACATCCAAAATTACCTCCTACAGGTACCTCATGTGTTACCCACAAAATCTTTCTGTAACCCACTAGTAATACAATTAATGAACTTCTGCCCATTTTTCATCTGTGAGATGGTCTCCATTTCCTCATCAAGACTTCATTTTTAAGATGGTAACATTCTGGAATACACAGATTCTTCTTCTGTGTACATTTTTTGATACAACTGCTTTAGCTTTTCATGTTTCTGTTCTAATTGAGATAACTTCTCTGAACTCAAAATGACCTCCACCTGTTCTTATTTGTTAGAACATAGAACAGTACAGCACAATACAGGCGCTTCGGCCCACGATGTTGTGCCAAACTTTTACCCTAAACCTAAGGTCTATCTAACCTCCACCCCTACCTTATACTATCATCCATATGCCTATCTAATAGCCGCTTAAATGCCCCTAATGAGGCCGACTCCACTACCCTCTCCGGCAATGCATTCCATGCCCCTACCACTTTCTGAATAAAGAACCTACCTCTGACATCTCCCTTATATCTACCTCCACTCACTTTAAAACTATGCCCCCTCATAATAGCTACCTCCACCCTAGGAAAAAGTCTCTGGCTGTCCACTCTATCTACACCTCTGATCATTTTATACACCTCTATCAAGTTACCTCTCATCCTTCGTCGTTCTGAAGAAAAAAGCCCTAGCGCTCTCAAACTTTCCTCGTAGGACCTTCCTTCCATTCCAGGCAACATCCTGGTAAATCTCCTCTGCATCTTTTCCAACGCCTCCACACCTTTCCTGTAATGAGGCGACCAGAACTGGACACAATACTCCAGATGTGGCCGAACCAGACTTTTGTATAGCTGGAGCATAACTTCATGACTCTTGAACTCAATCCCTCTATTAATGAAAACTAACACACCATATGCCTTCTTAACAACTCTATCCACCTTGGTGGCAGCTTTCAGGGAACTGTGAACATGAACCCCAAGATCCCTCTGCTCCTCCACAGTGCCAAGAATCTTTCCGTTAACCCTGTATTCTGCTTTCAAGTTTGTCCTTCCAAAATGAATCATCTCTCACTTTTCAGGGTTAAACTTCATCTGCCACTTCACAGCTCAGCTCTGCATCCTATCAATGTCCCTTTGTAACCTAGAACAGCCCTCCGCACTGTCCACAATGCGACCCACCTTCGTATCATCCGCGAACTTGCTAATCCACCATTCTACTCCTTCATCCAAATCATTTACAAAAATCACAAATAGAAGAGGACCCAGGACAGATCCTTGTGGTACACCACTCGTAACTGAGCACCATGTTGAATATTTTCCATCCACTACCACCCTTTGTCTTCTAAGGGTCAGCCAATTCTGAATCCAATCTGCCACATTTCCCCATATCCCATGCTTCCTTACCTTCTTCATGAGCCTACCATGGGAACCTTATCAAACGCCTTACTTAAATCCATGTATACCACATCCGCTGCTCTACCTTCATCCATGTGTTTGGTCACCTCTTCAAAGAATTCAATAAGATTCTCAACCACTCTGATTTCTCTTGTTTCAATCGTGGCTTTGTAACTTTGGTACCACACAGTGAGGTAAGATCCCAGGAGATACTTTCTGTAACATCTCAGTTGCCTGATTTTTCTCTTTCTGAATTACATATCTCCTCATCTCTCACCATCAAAGACTGACTTGCTCCCATATGCCTTAAAAATCTTAATTTCTTTGTCCATATAATCACCTGCTCATCCTGGAACACATGAGTAAACCTTACCCACAGAAGTAAATTCTTCAAAGAGATCTGGCACTCTTCTCAACAAATTCCTGAACAAGCTGTACATAGTTTTCAGAGATAGTAGGAACTGCCGATGCTGGAGAATCTGAGACAAGGTGTAGAGCTGGATGAACACAGCAGGCTAAGCAGCATCAGAGGAGCAGGAAAGCCGACGTTTTGGGTCTAGACCCTTCTTCAGAAATGGGGAAGGGGAAGGGGATTCTGAAATAGATAGGGAGAAAGGGGGAGGCGGATAGAAGATGGATAAAGGAGAAGGTAGGTGGAGAGGAGACAGACAGGTCAAGGAGGCGGGGTTGGAGCCAGTAAAGGTGAGTGTAGGTAGGGAGTCAGGGAGGGGATAGGTCGGTCCAGGGAGGACGGAGAGGTCAAGGAGGCGGGATGAGGCTAGTAGGTAGGAGATAGGGGTGGGGCTTGAAGCGGGAGGAGTGGGTAGGTGTGAGGACAACCTGTCAACCGAATGAACAATACCCATATGGTCACCGGCCATTTTATTTCTTTAGCTACTTTCTCAAATGAAATCAAAGAGGCTTCTACGTCCTTCTCGTCGAACCTTGGCAATGCTACGACATATTTAAACAAATCCCCATCACGCCTTTGGCTACGATGGGTTTACTCTTCATCACTGCTCCAACGTTTTTTTTTAAAACGTTTACCTCCGCCATTTTAAGTCGACTTTCACTTTTCAGTGCCAACTTGCAAAGTTTGAAATCTCTCTTTATCCCTTTCTTCTGCTAGTTATTCTTTCTTTTTCCCTTGCCATTGTCTTTAATTCAAGCTGCTTCATTTACAATTGAATTTTAGCTATTTTCAATGATTCCAATTGCATTTTTGGCAATTGTAAATGCTGAGCTATCACTGCAATTATTTCTATTTTCCTGATGTACGCAGGCAATATCAACTTCAGCTTGTGTGCCAATTCCAAAAGGTTGGTCTTACCCATTTTCTTAAACAACTGACTTCTTCCAAACTCAGCAAACTCTTAGCCACTGAAAGGGATGCTAATACACAAGGCATTCCCTATTTAAACCAACTAAACAACACCTGAAAAGAGAACACCAACACTCACCACTCTGCCTTTGAGTCTAAAAATTCTAAACCCAAGCTGGAATTAGAGATTTTGTTCCTGGATAAGGTCCCAATTTGTTATGGATCAAACTGGACAAAGTAAATTATGGAGATAGCCTAAACCCTAATGTTTATATTTGTTAAAAGGCAAGTGTAAGGTATTGTGTTCCATGATTTGATTGATCCACCACTGAGCTTTAATCAAAACACACTTTATTCTTACAATACAGTTAAAATACAACAAAAAGAATTGGCATGGCTTTACTCTTTCGAAATACTTAAGATACTGTATTATTTAACTATTAATCATCATCTGTTCCAATATAGGCAGCATCCCATAAACACACCCCTGGAAAGGCAATTCAGCAGCATTTATTATTTTCTCACAGTCTCTCTCCAGTCCTGTAGAAAGAAATACAAAAAAAAAATATTTTGCCCCTTTTGATTTTTAACAGGAAGCCTCTCTTTCTAAGAACATAGAACAGCACAGGCCCTTCAGCCCACGATGTTGTACTGTTATCCTACTCCAAGATCAAAGTAACCTACATACCCTTCATTTTACTATCATCCATGTGCCTGTCCAAGAGTCGCTTAAATGTCCCTACTGTATCTGACATTACAGAGAGTGGTGGGTGCATGGAGTGCACTGCCAGCGGTGGTAGTAAAGAACCTACATCTGACATCTCCCCAATACCCTCCTCCAATCACCTTAAAATTATGCTTCCTCGTAATAGTCATTTCTGCCCTGGGAAATAGTCTCTGACTATCCACTCTATCTGTGCCTCTCATCGTCTTGTACATCTATATCAAATCACCTCTCATCCTTCTCTGCTGCAATGAGAAAAGCCCTAGCTCCCTGAACCTTTCCTCGTAAGACCTGCCCTCCAGTCCAGGAAGCATCCTGGTAAATCTCCTCTGCGCTCTCCTTAAAGCTTCCACATCCTTCGTACAATGAAGCGACCAGAACTGAACACAATATTCCAAGTGTGGTCTAACAGTCTTCTAGAGCTGCAGCATAACCTCGCGGCCCTTAAACTCAATCCCCCTGCTCATGAAAGCCAACACACCATATGCCTTCTTAACAACCCTATCAACTTGGGTGGCAACTTTGAGGGATCTATGGACGTGGATCCCAAGATCCCTCTGTTCCTACACTCTGCCGATAATCCTACCATTAACCCTGTATTCTGCATTCAAATTCGACCTTTCCAAATGAATCACTTCACACTTTTCCAGGTTGAATTCCAGCTGCCACTTCTTTGCCCAGCTCTGCATCCTGTCAATGTCCCGTTGCAAGCTACAACAGCCTTCCATGCTGCCCACAACTCCACCAACCTTCATGTCATTGGTAAAAACTTACTAACCCACCCTTCCACTTCCTCATCCAAGTCATTTATAAAGATCACAAAGAGAAGAGGTCCCAGAACAGATCCCTGCGGAACACCACAGGTCACCGAGCTTCAGGTTGAATACTTACCACCCTCTGTCTTCTATTGGACAGCTAGTTTTGTATCCAGACAGCCAAATTTCCCTGAATCCCACGTCTCCTTACTTTCTGAAATGAGCCTGCCATGGGGAACCTTATCAAACGCCTTGTTAAAATCCATACACACCACATACAATGTGTTTTGTCATATCCTTAAAGAATTCAATAAGGCTTGTGAGGCATGACCTGCCCCTCACAAAGCCATGCTGACTATTTCTAATCAAACTGTGCTTTTCCAAATAATCATAAATACTATCTCTCAGAATCCTCTCCAATAATTTGCCCACCACAGAAGAGACTGACTGGTATGTAATTCCCATGATGATCCCTATTCCCTTTCTTGAACAAGGGAATAATATTTGCCACCCTCCAATCATCTGGTAATACTCCAGTGGACAGTGAGGACACAAAGATCATCACCAAAGGCGCAGCAATCTCTTCCCTCATTTCCCATAGCAACCCTGGGTATATCCCGTCTGGCCCAGGGGACTTATCTGTCCTGTTTTTCAAAATTTCTAGCACATCCTCCTTCCTAACATCAACATGTTTGAGCACACCAGCCTGTTCCACGGCTGTCCTCAAGACTTCAGTCTAGCAGCAGAGAACTCAAGCTTTCAGCTCCAGTAGTCAACAAAACTCTCCAACTCACTGAACATAAAAACACTAACCCCTTGGGTCTGTGGGAGCCTGATCCTGCCCACATAGGATTCTTTTGTCCTACTTTATATAATAAAATTCAGGGAGAACTCAAAGCTGTTTACCAACTGCCTGTCTGGAGGAGTCATTTTGGCACCACTGTGACAACACCCATCTCCAAGAGGAACAGGACAGAACACATTTCTTAAAGGAACAGTATCTTCACACTAGAGTAAGAATAATTAGTCAAACCTCAATTAGTTATGAACTTAACTGGCCTAGATAAATTGGAATTAAAGGCTGGCAGGCAAATCTGTAACAAAACAATGGATTGCCTTTAAAGAGGAGATAGTTCAGGTACAGTAATGGTACATTCCCATAAAGGAGAAATGTTGCATAAACAAATCTAAAAGGTGATAGATATCAGGTGGACACTACAAACAAGAACCAGGCTGAATATAGAAGTTTCAGAGGAAAAATGACAAAATAAGTAAGTGAAACAATGAGATAGCATGAGAAGATACAGGCTGCTAACAGCAAAAGGAATCCAAAAATATCCTGCAGGAATTTAAGTGGAGAGATGATCATAACAAGAGAAGTTGGACTTCATTATGGGCCTTAAAGGAACTTACACATGGAGGCATAGGCATAACTGACATATTGAATAAATACTTCACATCCATTTTACCAAGATGATTTTGCCAAGTCATAATGAAACAGGAGATGGTTGAGACATGTTAGTTAAAAAATGATAGAGAAATGGTATTAGTTTGACTGGCTGTATATAGTTGAGAAGTCAAACAGATTAGATACATCCAAGGACACTGAGGAAAGGGAGGGTGAAAACTGCAGAGGAATGGCAATAAACTTCTAATCCCCCTGAGATATGGAAAGGTGCTAGAAGCCTGGAGAATCCTAAATATTTCACCCTTATAATAAGGACAAACAGGAACTACATGTCCTTCAGTTTATTCTCAGTGTGGGACTAGGGAGGGGAGGAAGCTTTTAGAAACAATAATTCAAAACAAAACAAAACGTCACTTTGCCAGATATGGATTACTTAAGGAAAGTACGTACAGATTTGTTGAGGGCAAATAACGTTTAACAAACAAGTAACAGAGACAGCGTATGAAATTCGATGAGCTTTTCTTGCAGGAAATCCTGGCATAGACACAATAGGCGGCACACCCTCTTGTGCTAAAAGCATTTGGTGATTCTCAGCAGCATTTAATGTGATTGCTGCACAAGTCCTATTTTGGTAATTCTCAACCCGATTAGGTAAATTCTTAAATAATTTATCCTGGGTGAAAAAATATATGCAAAGGTTTAAAATCATTGATTAGAACAGCATGAAGTAATGCACAGACACAATAACTTTGAATTAATGCTTTATTTTTTTGGATGTCGTTCTGATAGGAAACTCAGCACAGGCAATTCAAATCAAAACAAAAATAAATATAAGAACATTTATGTAAAATTGCTCTCCCTCATGAACAATTATACATAATGTACATTTTCTGTTAAACTCTAATTTCAAGGTCCCCCAACACTTGGGAGGGGGTCATCTATACCACTCAAAAATGCATTAAAATATCTCCATGCAAACTTAGCAAAAAATGAACAAAAACAAATACCAGGAGAACTTTTTTTAAACCTGCTTATAGTTGAAATTAAAATCAAACAATAACATTAATCACATTCATTTTTCTTCAAGTTCATATACAATTAAAATATTCTGGGTTCCTCACTATAGCTGCAGTAGTCACTTACATTTGCAATACCACAGGATTTGTCCACCATTGCCCCTTTGTGCAGCAGCTTTGTTCAATTAATAATCAGTATCAGAGCCTTCTGCATTGTCCACATTGCGAGACAGCATGTAATTGTCCATGTCTATAGATCTGCAGTTGTTGATAGCATAACGCAATCGCTCCGCCATGACTGCCTGACTGGAGTATGGGGGTAGACGCAATTGAAAGAAGCAGGTTTGTGAGGTAGGCAAGCTGTCGTAAGGCTGTCAAGGAACAGATATGATAATGAGTGGTGGTCAGACATAATTTAGAACACCAGATTATTGGATAGCAAACTTTAAACAATTCAACAGATCAGTATACACACAGGTACATTTAATTAATTCATAAGTCATACACTCTAGTAGACCATCAAAAAGTTAGCTTATAGTGTGTAAAGTAATGTGCTGCTGGTTTCTGATAGCATGTGAGATATTCATCTAGTCAAGGGTTATTTATTTAAAGTCAACTTCTATGGCAGCTAAAGGTCAAACTGAGGCAACTTTTACAAATCAATAATTATTCCAGGTGGGGCACAAAAAGATGTTGGAGGTTGACTGCATTCTGCTGGGCATGCGAGAAGGAATGATTTGATAGCCTTTGGTCAGGAAATTACTCAACTCAAGAATTGAGGGCAAGTTGACTTCCAGCTGATCAGCGAGCCAACATGGGTTTGTAAAATACAGGTCATGCCTTGGAGAATCTGCTTGGATATTTTTTTTGAAGTACTGGAGAAAAGAATGCTATTTATATATCCCCTGTAGGCATTTAATAAAGTCCCTCAGAAGATGCTATTGTTGAAGTTCACGGGACTGAAGGCACATTCTTGACCTGGTTAGGAAACTGCCTGAGCAGGAAGAGATAGAGTGTGGATTAAACAAAGTCAAAGAATTGCGGATGCTGGACATCTGAAACAAAAACAGAAATTGCTGGACAAACTGAGCAGGTCTGGCAGCATCTGCAGAGAGAAAGTAGAGTCGACATTTTGGATCCAGTGACTCTTCTTCAGAGTGGGTTTGATGGGCAGGTACTCAAATGGACAGGCTGTGACAAGTTAGAGACAAAAAAAAACTGCAGATGCTTCAATCCATGGTAGACAAACAGGAGGCTGGAAGAACACAGCAATCCAGGCAGCATCTGGTGTCTGAGAGTTTAGGTTCATGCCTCAAGTATTCACTGCATTAATTAATATACTAGAATGTGGAATAGAAAGTCACATATCCAAATCGACCAATCACAATGGTACGGTGTATAATGGTAAACCGTATAAGTGAAAGCTGACAAAGGTTATTAATAGATTAAGTGAATGGGCATCTCAATGTAGGCAAATATGAAAAATTATCCACTTTGGACATAGAAAGGACAGAACAGGGCACTCTCTAAATGGTGAAAAGTTCACCTGACATACAAACCAAAACTGGGGCTAGGCAAATAGATTTTAATGTTACAAGTAGTAACATTGATCGACAAGCTAGATTTTATGTATTCATTTGCAGGATCTGGCTATTGCTGGTGGGGTCGGAATTAGTTAACTTTCTTTAATTGATCTTGAGAAGGCAGTTGTGAGCTGCCTTCTTAAACTGCTGCAGCGCAAACAATGGGTTTTGGAAGGTAATTCCTGGATGTTGACCTAGTAACAGTGAAGGAGCAGTGAATAATTTCAGGTCAGGATGGTTTGAGGCTTGGAGGGGAACTTGAAGGTGATATTCCCTCATTTCTGCTGTCCTCAGCATTCTAGATGGTAGAGGCCAAGGATTTGGAAGGTGCTGTCAAACAACTTGGTGAGTTGTAGCAGTGTATCTTGCAGATGGTTCAAATTGCTTCACGGTGCATTGGTGAAGGAGGGAATAAATACTGAAGGTAGTGTACTGGGTGCTAGTCAAGTGAGTTGCTTTGTCCTGGATGGTGTTGAGCTTCTTGACGGTTGTTAGAGCTGCATCTATTCAGACAAGTGCAAAGTATTCCATTACATTCCTGAATTATGCCTTTTAGATGGTGGACAGGCTTTGAGGAATCAGTGGTGAGTTCCTAACCTCAAGATTCCTAATCTCTAACCTGCTCTTGTAACCACAATATTTTTATAGCTGGTCCAGTTTAGTTGCTGGTCAATGTTAATCCCCAGGATGTTCATATTGGTGGGAGCCATTGAAGGTCAATGATGGCTAAATTCTCTCTTGTTCAAGATGGTTCATTACCTGACACTCTGTGGCGATAATTGCTACTCAATTATCAGCCCAAACTGATTGTTATCCAGGTCTTACTGCTTTTGAAAATGGACTGTTTCATTAACTGAGGAGTCACAAATGATGTTGAATATTTGCAAACATCAATGAACATCCCCACTTCAGACCCTATGATGGAGGGAATGCCATTGATGTAAATAGCTGAAGATGGTCGGTCCTAAGACACTAGAAGTGTAGAAAATAGAAGCAGGAGTAGGCCATTTGGCCCTTTGAGCCTGCTCCACCATTCATCTATGTTCATGGTTGATCATCCAAATCAATAGCCTGCTCCTGCTTTTTCTCCCACATTATTTTAGCCCCAAGTGCAATATCCAACTACTTCTTGAATCATACAATGCTTTGAAATCATTTGCTTTCTGTGGTAGCAAATTCCACAGGCTCAGCACTTTCTGGGTGAAGACATTTCTCTTCATGTCAGTCCCAAATGGTTTACCCTGTATCATTAAACTGTGATTCCTGGTTCTGGACACCCCACCATTGAGAACATCCTTTCTGCATCTATTAAATCTTGTCCCTTTAAAATTCTATAGGTTTATAAAAGATCCCTGTCATTCTTTTGAATTCTGGTAAATATAATTCTAACCAATTCAACCAGTTTTCATAGGTCAGTCCTGCCATCCCAGCCATCAGTCTGGTAATCCTTCCCTGCACTCCAGTTATAGGAACAGCATACTTCCTCAGATAAGGAGACCAAAGCTGCACATAATATTCCAGGTGCGGTCTCTCCAAGGCGTTGTATGATTGCAGCAAAATATCCCTACTCCTTACTCAAACCTCCCACTATGAAGGCCAGCACACCATTTACCTTCTTGACTGTCTGCTGCCCCTGTATGCTTACCTTCAGTGATTGGTGCATCAGGACACCAAGGTCTCACTGCACATTACTCTCTTTCAATTTACAGCTATTCAAATAATAATCTTCCTGTTTTTGCTCCCGAAGTGGATAATCTCATATTTATTCACATCATACTGTATCTGACATGCATTTGCTCAGTCAGTTTGTCCAAATCATACTGAAGCATCTCTGCATCTTCGTCACAGCTCATCCTCCCACCTAGTTTTGTATCATTTGGAAATGTTATATTTATAGTTCACTCACCTAAATCATTAATATATGTTGTGAATAGCTGTGGTTCCCCACTAGTCACTGCCTGCCATTTGGAAAAAGACACGTTTATTTCTATTCTTTGTTTCTTATCCTTTTCAATACACACTCTCCCAATCCATATGCTTTAATTTACACACCAATCTTTTATGTGGGACTTGGTCAAAATAAATGACCAAAAAATTTCCAGGGGAGAATAAATGTTTCTTACCCGATCAACTTTCATAATCTGAAATCTCTGAGAGATATCGGCAGTGTTTGCTGGCAAACGAGATCGCCCAGACACAAAGCGCATGAAAAGAACTCGCTCTTCATTGGAGAATTCCTCCAGTGTCTGCCAGAACCATTGTGTCAACTGATGTTGCTCATCCACCTCTCGATACCGCACAACCTTCTTTAGAACATCTACAGAGATTTCTGGCAGTCCACAAACCATTTGTTCTAACTGCTTAGCAGTAAGGAGAGAAAGCAGGGGAACTGGAATGATCCAAGACATCCCTTCTCGAACTGCAGCTACCTGAATGAGTAGCAAAGAAAAGGCAAACAGAGAGTCAAATACTTGCTAAAGATTAAAAACAAAAGCATATCTGGTTTATTTGTCCACAAGTAATACAAGTTCTGACAGCTAGAGAGCAGACTGGTTGCCTGCTTGTGTAATGAATGGCAACATAAAAAAATTCCAATTAGTGACGAGATGCAAAACTCCAGCCAACAGTTCATCAATTAGTCATTTGGTAGTTCAGAACTTGAGTATACGTAGCTTCCAGTTCCAAACAGCATACACTCTTGGTCTGAAGCCTTGTTCTCGAAAAGCAAGGTATGGCCATACCCAACCAGTCCGTGCTTGCAATTATTCAAAACACAGTTTGCAATATTAGACTTGATTCTGCAATTGGACAACATTTCCTAGACGTCCCGAG
The DNA here is from genome assembly GCF_021869965.1 of Rhincodon typus. Taxonomy (NCBI): domain Eukaryota; kingdom Metazoa; phylum Chordata; class Chondrichthyes; order Orectolobiformes; family Rhincodontidae; genus Rhincodon; species Rhincodon typus. The sequence continues at coordinate 512,898 of NC_063367.1, read as the reverse complement.
TGTATAAAGAATAATGCTGATAACTAATTTGCGATGGCTGAGATCAGTTTGGATATACTGGAAATTACATAAAAAAGGGGTGGGGGTGAGGGTGTGGTGGGGCAAGTGCAGAAATCGGGGTAAACATCCGTTACCTATGGGACCTAAGTTCGAGGTAAGAATCAAGAATTCATGTGGAAACAGGGTGACTTGGAGAGACTGCAAATCTACAACTAGGTGGTCACTGTTTAAAAATAGGTTATGTTTTCTGATATCAGCAAAAGGCTGTCATTACCCTTGTGCAAAGCAGAACGTGCACTTCTCCTGCTAGTACTGTAGTGATGTTATTCTCCCACAATCGCTGATATCTATTATGTTTATTTGGTTGCTGCCTTTTGTTTTAAATTGGCACAACACTTCCCAAAGGGTCCATGCATGCACAATGAGAAAAATTCAGTGGTGTCAGCAAACAGCCTGAGAAACAGGGGATCTTTCAATTTAATCAGAGTTAATGTAATCTTTTCTCAAAGGGTTGCGAGTCTTTGGAACTCTAGTTCCACCCAACTTTGAAAAAAAGGAGAGTTTTAAAATATTTTTTAAAGCAGAGGTGGATAGTTCTTGCTAAACAAGCTGGTGAAAGATTAGCAGGTGTAGGCAGGAACACAATTGGAGGTTACAGACAGTTCAGCCATGATCTTATTAAATGGCAGAGCAGACTCAGGGTGCTGAATGGCCTACTCCTGCTCCTAATTTGTATGTTCATCACATTATTGCACAGCATAAGATCAAAGGTCAATTTTCATTAAAGCCAGATCAACAAGCACTCTTTTTAAAAAAAACGTAGAAAACATCCCAAGTCACGTCAGAAGGAAATAAATATGAGCAAAATTATAATAATCAGAAGAGATGAAAGGAATAGTAGAACACAATAGATATTGTTGTGTAATAATTTCTGAATCCATATTCCAATCCTGTACCAGTTATTCTATCTAACAGGCGCTCTGTGGAAGAAATCAAATTGTGACAGCCATTATTTGATTGGACTAACTTTGGTGATCCACTTACTTGCCGATCAATTTCATGCAGCCGATATTCAATTGCCCTGTCCACATATTCCTTCCTATTGGAAAAGGTGAGTGGGATACTGTTCCCACCTGGGATAATCGGAACCATTTTACCATCAGCACTTTGACCCACAAAAGAATCAAGGGGTATCATCTGAAATACAAAGGCAAGCGTAATTCTTCTACTCAACAAGACTGAAACTTAGTCTTATACAGCAAGTAAGTCCATCAGTTGAATTCTGGATTTTCCATGACGACAGAATCATGTACACAAGATGGCCTTCAGCACAGAGTCTCTGCTGTCAAAAATACAGGAAATCCACACTTTCCAGCATTATGACATTTCAAGTGCTTATCCAAGTACTTCATAAGGTTGAGAGGTTACCCAGCTCAACTATCCTCTCAGCTAGTGCATTTTAGATACCTACCACAAACATTGCCTCCATAAGTATATTTCTTCTGAAGTTTCCTTTATACTTCCTACCTTTCACTTTAAAATTGCATCCTCCTTGTCTTGATGCCTTAAAGAGGATTGGCTGCTTTCGATCCAGCCTGTCCATGCCCTTCAATCTCATACACCTTTTATCAGGTCCCCCTTCAACCTTCCAACAGAAAAAAACCAAGCTTATCTAGAATTATTTTCTGAAGGGTCTCAACCCAAAACGTCAGCTTTCCTGCTCCTCTGATGCTGCTTGGCCTGCTCTGTTCATCCAGCTCTACACCTTGTTATCCAAGCTTATCTGGAATCTTTTCATAGCTAAGATACTCTACTCCAGGTAACGTCCTGGTGATTCTCCACCGCACCTTCTCCAGCCTAATTGCATCTTTTCTATAAAAACTGAGAGAACTGTGGATGTTGTAAATCAGGAATAATACCAGCAATTGCTGGAAAAGCTCAGCAGGTCTGGCAGCATCTGTGAAGAAAAATCAGAGTTAACGTTTCAGGTCTGGTGACCCTTCCTCAGAACCAAAGGCAGCTAGGAAAACGTCAGTTTACATGCAGAAGAGATGGAGTAAACGATAGGTGGGTATGGAGCCCAAAGAGAGAGATGAGCAGTTGGATAGACAAAGGAGTTGATAACGATTTGGCTAGGAGGGTGAATAGCTGTTCATGGGGACTGTTAGTGACTGACAATAGATAGTGTGTATTGGCAGACTATGTGATAATAAGACCTGTGTGTGTGGGATAGGGTGCTAGGACATGGGAGAGTTGAGGCCCTAAAATTGTTGAACCTGATATCGAGTCTGGAGGGCTGCGGGGAAAATGAGGTGTTGTTCTTCCAGTGTGCACTGAGCTTCGCTGGAACACTACAGTAAGCCTGAGACAGAGATATTGGTCAGGGAACAGGGTTGTATGTTGAAGTGGCAAGCAACAGGTAGCTCAGGGTTTTTTTTTGGCGGGCAGAATGTAGATGTTCTGCAAAGTGGTCACCCAGTCTATGTTTCATTTCCCCAATGTAGAAGTGACCACATTGTGAGCAATGAATGCAGTAGACGAGATTCTGGAAAGCGCAGGTGAGGTGTTGCTTCACCTGGAAGGTATGTTTGGGCCCTTGGATATGAGGGAGGGAGGAGGTAAATAGGCAGGTATCGCACGTTTGGTGGTTGTGGGTGAAGGTGGCGTGGGGGGTTGTTGGGAGTGAATGAGGGTGTCCCAGAGGGAACAGTGCTTGAGGAAGGTGGACAAGGGAGGAGGGGAATATGTGCCTGGTGGTGGCAGAAATGGCATCTGATGATCTTCTGGATGTGGATGCTGGTGGGATGGTAGGAAGAGATGGGTTGGACTCACATTTTGAAAGTGTGTGATCACCAGAACTACACACAGTACTCCATCTCTGGCCTAACCAAAGTCCTCCACAAATCCAACATCACCTCCCTGCTCTTATAATAGATATCTCAACTCTGTCTTCTTAACTACCCTATTAATCTGCCTTGACACCTTCAGGGATTTGTGGATAAGTATCCCTAGATCCTTCTGTTTCCCTAAGCTTCCTAGTGTCCTGAGATTCATTGGGTACTACCTTGTCTTTTTCCTTCTTTCAAAGTACATTGCCTCACACTTAGCAGGGTTAAATTCCATCTGCCACTGATATGCCTACCTGACCACTCCATTTACATCCTCCTGTAACCCAAGATGTTTTCCCTCAATGTCAGCCACCTGGCCTATCATTGTGTCATCTGCAAAAATACTTATCATCTCCTTCACATTCTCATCTATTGCTAATACATTGATAATATGGTTTGGAGGTCAAAACCCTCTGATGATTAAAACTGAAACACCCAGAGAAGCTTGGCTCACCCTGTAATCTGTTCAGGGAAATAGGAAAAATGGTATAACTTGCCTTTCACCTCCTAACTTGTAATAAAGGAGATTAAATGAAAGAAATCCCTGCTACTCACTTTATAAGTACAAGTAACAATTTATTTACCTAACTCTAACAGTGAACAAATTAACACACCTACTTAAAAGCTGAACAATTCCCCCTTAATTATTAACTATACCCGAACAGAACAAAATTCTAATGGCACGCTGTTCCAATAAATACAAGTCTCACTTATATAAATCAAAGTAGTAAGAAAAATAAATTAAAACTTAGACTCTCAAAACTAGAGTCAGGATGCGTCTTCAAGGATGTTCTATGCCTTTTCCGCTTTCCTTCAGTCAAGAATTCTTCCTTCGTTGAATCCTTGTATCAAGAATATTAGGTAAGAGTGCTGTGGTACCTTTTAGATGGTGCTTAATCAGACAGCTTAAAGATTTCTGTGAGAGCCAGAGTTTTACTCTTCCAACGAGAGTTTGTGCTCACACATTTTCAAAAACCCTCTCGTTATATATCTGTGATAACCTGCCAATTTTCTTACAATAGGATTGGTCCTAGGTTGTCAACACCATCAGATTTAAATTTAAATTGGGTGATATTCAAGCTGCTTGCCTTAACATCAAAACAAGCCTAGGTTGCTAACCACATGGCCAATTGATACATATGTTTCAACTTCAGAACTATTTGATGCTTGCAGACATTTTTTTTAATCTCCAAGCTTAGGAAAGCACATCATCTCAGAAAGGGACCACACACTCTCCCCTATCATTTTTACAAACAAATTCTAACATTCTATCCTCTAATTCACAAGTACTCTACCCAACTTTGCACCACTTCCACCCCTTAAGAAAACAATGAACCATCATTATGAAAAGATGACTTTTCTTTCTAAATCTTAATGCCATGGTTACTAAATCCATAATACATTAATCTATATTTACTCACTTCATACTAATTTTATATACATATATAACTGATCACTATCTTCTGTGCACATTTCCCTTTTAAACCTGCGATAATGCATCTGCAATAACATTTTTATGATCTGCAACATGTGCAATCTGTAAATTAAATACTTGTAAAGAAAGACTCCAAGGAAATAGTCTGGTACTCTCGTCCTAAATCTTTCCAAAAATGTCAAAAGTTTGTGATCAGTATACACAACCGTCTCAGATACATTGTTCACAACATAAACATTAAAATGTTGTAACGGCAGTACCAAACTCAAATAACTGTTTTTCAACAGTTGAATATTTTCCTGATGGTTATCGAGTTTATTGGAAAAATAATCGATTGGCCTTTTAATGCCAGTCATCCTCCTGTAACAACACCGCTCCAACCGCTACATTGCTTGCATCAATAGTGACTTTAAAAGGTTTCAAGAAAATTGCATGGCTAAAACTGGTGCAGTGGTTAATACTGCTTTTAAATTCTCAATTGTCTCCTGGCAATTGATCTGTCCACTGATATTTTGTGTTCTTCTTTATCAAATCCATCAGTGATGCCACCATGCTACTAAAGTTGGTACGAATTTCCTGTTGAATCTGCTCAGTCCCAAAAAAGCATTGCACTTCCTTCGTCGAGGATGGTCTTGGAAATTTCTTGATGGCCTTCGTCTTGACGTTCCTTGGTATCATCCTTCCATGTCTGATGTTGCGTCCTAAGAACGTCACTTCTGCCTTCGCAAATTCTGTCTTTGCTAAATTTATGACCAACTTTGCCTTCCGTAGTCTTTCATGGAGCTCTGCCAAATGCACTGTGATCTTTCCATGAATGGCTAAAAATCACTAAGTTATCTATACAGAGGACACAATTAGTTAATCCTTCCACAACGTTGTTCATAAGTCTTTGAAATGTGGCTGGAGCATTCTTTATTCCAAAGGGCATCATTTTAAACATATACTTGATACAGCCCATTTGGTGTTACAAATGCAGAAACTTCTTTTGCTCTCTTCGACAAATGTATTCGCCAGTAACCACAAAATAAATCTAACTTTGTGATGTAAATGGCTTGCCCAAATTTTTCCACAGTCTTCCAGGCTTGAAATTGGGTATAAGTCTGATCTAGTCACAGTGTTGACCTTCTAATAATCCAACCAGAATTGTTGAATACCATCAAGTTTGGGGACCAACACATTGGGCGAACTCCACTTGCTTTGATCTGGCTCGATGGTGTCTTCTTGGAGCATCTTTCTTTCTGTACCTGTGCTGCTTTGAGAGGATTACGTCTGTTTTATTGGAACAACATTCCCTCCATCCACTTCATGTACTACAGGCATTAGTCTTCCCCATTCTATTTCTACATGTGTCCACAGAGCTGCAACATGATTATTCAATTCAGTTTTCTGTTCCTGAGACAGATAGCTTTCTACCCTATCCTATTCTTTGAGGACTTCCTCATTATCTAATTTATTATGAGGCACATCAAAATCTGAATTATTTGGATTTGATTCCTCCCTCCGAGTGGCAGTAACTAATACCTATTTCTCTGGTTCCCTGGCCTCGTCATATTAAGGTTTCAGCATATTCACATGACATACCTGACAATCTGACATCTTTACTAGATAATTCACCTGACTTAACTTCCTTTCAATCTGATTGGGACCACTAAACCTTGCTATGAAGGGGTCTCTTACCACTGATAACAGCATCAATACTTTATCCCAAAGTGCAAACGTCCGGTTTTTAGATTTCTTATCTGCTTCCCACTTCATTAGATGCTGTGCCACCTTCAGATGTTGTCTAGCTAATTCACCTACTCTGTTTAATGTTTCTTTTGCCTCAGATTCATAATCCAAATGTGATATCTGACTTCAGGCAATCAACTTTTCCTTAATTTTAAAGGCCTTCTTACTTCGTGTCCGAATATCAATTCAAATGGAGTAAAATAAGTCAATTCAGTTGGACCTTCTTTAATAGCAAATAATATAAATCAGATACTGGTTATCTCAATCATTTACGTATCCTGGCAATAAGCCCTCAGCACAGTCTTTAGGGTCTGATGCCACCTTTCAAATAATCCCTGGGATTCAGGATGGTATGCACTCGATATAAAGCGTTGGATGCCTAAACTATCCATGACCTCCTTGAATAATTTGGCAGTAAAATTGGACTCCATGGGCAGTCCGTAACAGGTAAAGAAAGCAAGCAACTCCTCCACAACCTTGACATTCTGCAATGGAATTGCCTCAGGGAATCTGGTTAGCAAATACTAGTTCCCACTTTTGGTTTTAGGGAAGGGACCTACACAATCAATCATAATGTGCATGAAAGGTTTTTCAAATGCAGGAATTGGCAAAAGCACTGGTTTTATTATTGCCTGAGGATTTCCGACCATTTGACATATATGACAGGTATGACCAAATTCGACCACATCTTTGTGAGATCCAGGCCAATAGAAATGCCTCGTATCTTAGCCTGAGTCTTCCTCACTCCTAGATGACGTCCTACAGGTAATGTCCATGCTACCCATAATACTTCCTGACTAGACGCTACTGGCAACACAACCTGGTGCACTTCCGCCCATTTGTCTTCTGCACTAACCTGCCAAGGTCTCCATTTCCACCTTAAGATTTTATCCCTAAGGTAATAACATTCTGGAGTACATTCTGATTCCTTTTCCAAGTTGGCTTTATGGTATAAATCTTTTATTGTCTCATCTTTTTATTGTAACTCCATTAGTCTTTCAGAACCAAACACCACTGCCTGATCCTCTATCTGTTCAGGTTTTCCTTTTACCATTTCATCAAACAGGGTGTCAGCTAACTGAATCTCTTTCATCTTTCTCTTTGGTTTTTCCCTCTTGCTTTAACCTACAACTGTGGGATCTTGTCACCACACAGTCCGGAAAAATTCCAGGGCATTTTTCTTTCAACTCCTCAGGTCCTTGGTTTTCCTTCAGCTTCTCCACTTCAAGGGGCATCACTCCCACCTTTGATCTTGCCAAGTTGTTTCCAAGAACAAACTGTATCCCTGGAATACACACTCAATCACTTCCACTGTCACTTCCCTAGTCTTGATTGGACTTTCTAGCCTAATCTTATACAGGGGAACGCTAAATCTCTCTCCATTTATTCCACAGATTGTCATTCTCGGGTAACATTTCAGAAGTGCAAATATTTTCATCTCATTATTAGAGACTGGTTAGATCCTGTATCTCTCAATAGTTTAACCTCTTTACCTTCTCCTCTTGTTCTTCCTGAGTAATATGCCCAAACATTACCAAATCACCCACAAAGGTGAAGTCTTTGAAGAGATTGGGAACTCTCTTACTATCCAGCCCGTAACTAGGCTGTGCACTCTCCTGTAGCTTCTCGACTTCTCTTGGGATTTCTTTTACTCCCTGAACTAATCCCACTGGTTTAGCCTTTTTTTACCACATCCTTCTTCCCAGCGCCTCTCTTCACCAGCACTGTGACTGTGTGGGCTCCCTCTGTTACAGTGGGGACACCCGAGGCCTTTCACCTCTTTTTCACCCACTTGGGTTTCTTTTTTCACCTGTGGTAAACTGCTCCTAATGTGATCTACTGTTTGTTTTTCATTGAAGGATCATCCTTTTCCCCAATTTCTATCCCTGATGGAATAAAATTGCTATCGGAAGCTAAATTTCAATTCATGCATGAATACGGATTCATCCGCCATCTCTGCAGCTCTTCTTACTTTGGTAACTTTCTGTTCCACAACAAGAGTAATCTTCATCTCTGGAAGTGAGCTTTTGAACTCCTCCAGCAGAATAATCTTTCCAAGATTCTCATATGTCTTTTCCATCTTTAATGATTTCACCCATCCATTGACATTGCTATGTTTAATTCCTTCAAACTCAATGCAAGTCTGACCTGGTTCCTCCCTTATATTTCCGAACCGTTGTCTATAAGCTTCTGGTACCAATTCACAGGCACTCAAAATAGTCTGTTTCACTCCTTCATATTCTCTTGACAGCTCATCCAACAGCGCTGCAAATACCTCGCTAGACGTGCCTGGCAACTTGGTCTGAATTAACATTGTCCATATATTCTCTGACCCGTTCACTTGTTTAGTCAATTTCTCAAAGGAAATGAAAAAGGCTGTACATCTTTTTCATTGAATTTTGGTAATGTTTGGGCATATTTGTACATATCCTAACCAGCCTGCTGGCTAATCATCACTTCTATCTTGTACTTTTACACCTATCATTTGAAGTCTTTTTGCTTCAATTTCTAACTTCATCTTTTCCAATTTGAACATTTTTTCCCTTTCTTCTCTCTCAGATTAGAATCTTCTTTCCCTCTTTTGTCTTCTGTTTTTAACCATAATTACAACTCTCTCCTTTTCATTCTGTAACTCCAGTTGTGTCATTTGCAATTTAATTTTTTCTTACTCCACTGCACTTGACTGTTTCTCTGGTATACCCAAATGCTTGGCTAACTCCATTACAATTTCAGCTTTCTTCTTATCCCAAGTTAAACCCAAATTTAGCCTGTTTGCTAATTTTAACTGTATATCCCTCCTCTGCCCTTGTAAACTTTTTTGGTAAATTTAGGAAGCATCCTCAAACCTTAGAACCTCTTTGGCAATGTGAAGAGACGATTTCCCCGTTTCTGATTTAATCAACCACAAGTAACCGAAATTAAACAGATTTTCCACTTCTCATCTAGATTTTATTTAAAGATCTAGGACACTAATGCCAGAGTCTGTTTAAATCTGCTGGGACCTTTTATACCACAAATCTGTTCATATCAGTCTAAATCTGTTCAGATTCTATACACGAACCGCCAGATCCCAGAGCTAAGTCCCCAACCTGGGTTGTTATGGTGAGGAACATAGAAAATAGAACAGTACAGCACAGTACAGGCCTTCGGCCCACGATGTTGTGCCGACCTATTATCCTACTAAGATCAATCTACCCTGCATACCCTACATTTTACTATCCTCCATGTGCCTATCCAAGAGTCGCTTAAAAGTCTCTAAAGTATCTGACATCTGAGGAGGTTGAACCCCTCTGATAATTAAAACCGAAACACCCAGAGAAGCTGGCCTTGCTCTGCAATCTGCTAAAGGAAATGGGAAAAATGGTACAACCTGCCTTTCACCTCACAATCTGTTATAAAGGAGAGGTTAAATGAAAGAAATCCCTGCTACTCACGTTATAAGTAACAATTTATTTACCTAACTCCAACAGAGAACAAATTAACAGACCTACTTACAAACCGAACAATTCTCCTTTAACTATTAACTATTCCTGAACAGAACAAAATTCTAATGGCGTGCTGTTCCAATAAATACAAATCTCACTTATATAAAACAAAGTAGTAAGAAAATAAATTAAAATTTAGACTCTCAAAACTAGAGTCAGGATGCATCTTCCGGAATGTTCTGTGCCTTTCTGCTTTTCTTCAGTCAGGAATTCTTTTTTTGTCAGATCCTTGTGTCAGGAATATTAGCCACGAGTGCCGCAGTACCTTTTAGATGGTGCTTAATCAGACAGCTTAAAGATTTCTGAGAGAGCCAGAGTTTTACTCTTCTGATGGCAGTTTGCGCTTTCACTGATTCTCAAAAACCCTCTCCTTATATACCCTTGATGATCTGCAATTTTTTTAATAATAGGATTGGTTCTAGGTTGTCAACACCATCAGATTTAAATTTAATTGGGTTTTGGTGTCTAGGGCCTGGTTTAAATTAATTGGCTGATATTAATTCAACTGTTTGCCTAAATGTCAGATCAAGCCTAGGTTGCCAACCACACAGCCAACTGACACATATGTTTCAACTTCAGAACTGTCTGTGTATTGGCAGCTGCTTGCAGATATTTTTTTCATCTCCAAGCTTAGAAAAGCATATCACCTCTGAAAGAGACCATGCACGCTTCCCCTGCTATCATTTTTACAAACAAATTCTAACATCCTGCCTTCTAATTCACAAGTACTCTACCCCAACTTTGCAATATATATCACAAACCATTAGAGACCCAAACCTAATTCCAGTGATATGCCATAAGATAACAAGGTGTAGAGCTGGATGAACACAGCAGGCCAAGCAGCAGCAGAGGGGCAGGAAGGCTGACGTTTCGGGCCTAGACCCTTCTTCA
>NC_063367.1:480566-482471 GCF_021869965.1 Rhincodon typus | reverse complement strand
CCGCATTATAGGAAGGATGTGGAAGCATTGGAAAGGGTGCAGAGGAGATTTACCAGGATGTTGCCTGGTATGGAGGGAAGGTCTTATGAGGAAAGACTGAGGGACTTGAGGCTGTTTTTGTTAGAGAGAAGAAGGTTAAGAGGAGACATACAAGATGATCAGAGGATTAGATAGGGTGGACAGTGGGAGCCTTTTTCCTCGGATGGTGATGGCTAGCACGAGGGGACATAGCTTTAAATTGAAGGGTGATAGATATAGGACAGATGTCAGAGGTAGGTTCTTTACTCAGAGAGTAGTAAGGACGTGGAATGCCCTGCCTGCAAAAGTAGTAGACTCGCCAACTTTAAGGTCATTTAAATGGTCATTGGATAAACATATGGATGATAATGGAATAGTTTAGGTTAGATGGGCTTCAGATTGGTTTCACAGGTCGGCGCAACATCGAGGGCCGAAGGGCCTGTACTGCGCTGTAATGTTCTATGTTCTATATTAAAAGCATAAAAGGGTATGAAGAGAAAGCAAGAACATAGCATCGAGATGGAGGATCATCCATGACCAAAATGAATTGCAGAGCAGGCTTGAGCGGTGAAATGTCTTACTCCTGCTCCCAGTTGCTATGCTGCTTTTAAATCAGTTTACACTGACATAGTATCACCTGATGTCAGTGAGAATGGATATCTTCACCACTCTACAGGAAAACTCCTGTCTTGCTTGTGGCAAGTTGATTGTGGGCCTTGCTTTCTGGCTTTGTATTTCTAATCCAAGTGACAAAAAGCTGTATTAGGAATGATTAAAAAGGCCTCTGTAGAATTAAGATTTCTTACCTGCCCTTCTGAGTTGCTGCCCCAGCCATAAACATCTCCAGATGTTGAAAGACCCAGTGTGTGCTCAGCACCCACAACTATGTCCTCAATAAAGACTCCGTTCAGGGCAGGCACTGGCTGAGGTCTGTTATGATTGCGGGCACGACCCTCAGGCAAGCCAATTAGGCGATCTGTTGGCACAAAAAAGGGGCTCTCAGAGTCTGGGTGGACATAACACGCACAGTTAATACTGGATAATTTAGATCCCATAATCAAAACTGGCTTGGTTCTTTAGAAAAGACTGGCAGTTATCTACTGAACACATTCAGTTTTCACCTCTCCCAATGTTAAGTGCATTGTTCTTAACGGGCTTTGGACATAACTTAATCAACTGGTAAACATAGTTGACATACTGGTGGTGGTTAATAGATCAAAAAATCACAGTTGATTTGGTGAGGGGAAAAATGTTCAATTTTTGTGCAATAGCACTTCTAGATTTGAAAAAAGGAAAAAAAGGTTGGATTTTCCCACTAGTGAGTGGGTTAGGAAAAGGAGAGAGCAAGTTGGAGTTTGTATTGAACTATGAAATTTAAATGAACAGTTGGGGAAGGCACACTGACTCCTGTTTCTTGCTTTGATAAATGGATGACCAACTCTGTTTCTATCGCTATGTGGAATGCATTAAGTTACTTACTGGTGCCATTCTAAACAAAATTTTGAAAAGCCTAGATAATTGTCTTACCTTGGCCAAAAGTGTACACATGGCCATCTTTTGTCAGGGCAACAGAAAACTGGGTGCCACAAGCAACCTTTTTAATTCCTATGCCACACAAAACATCCACTTTCTGCAGAAAAAGAAATTAAAAATAATCTTAAGACAAAAAGACAGCTATGAAAAATAAACAAAAGAATAGCTGAATTACATCATGCATCAATGAAGAACGTAATTTTCTTAAGCTGTTTCCATACTATCGAGTTGGACAATTACCCCAACTCAAGTCAAGAAAATTGGCAGCACAAAAGCAAGACTAATCAAAACCAGCTATTACTGTAGAGGCACCATCAGCAACGAGCGGCACCATCAGCAACGAGCGGCACCATC
>NC_063367.1:474613-480556 GCF_021869965.1 Rhincodon typus | reverse complement strand
AGCAACGAGCGGCACCATCAGCAACGAGCGGCACCATCAGCAACGAGATCAAGTGGCACTTAGTCACCAATAACCTGCTCACTGATGCTCATTTTGGGTTCAACCAGGTTCATTTGGCTCTAGCCTTCAGTGTAGCCTTAGACCAAACATGATTATAACAAACCTACATTTTAGATCTGAAGTGAGACTGATTGCCATTGACAGCAAGGCAGCATTTGATGTGTGTGGATTCAAGGAAATCAATGTGAATCATTGGAAACTCTCCACTGGAATGAATCACACCCAACACAAAAGATGATATCTGTGGTTTTGAAGATCAATCATTTCAGCTGCAAGATACCACTATGGAGTTCCTTACATCACTGCCCTAGGTCCAACCATGCTACTTCACCAAGGACCATACCACCATCAGAAGCTCAGAAATGGTTTTATTCACTGAAAATTGCACTATGTTCAGACAATTGAAGGTCCTCAAACAACGAGGCAGTTTACACCGACATACAGCAAAACCTGGACAATATCATGGCTTAGACTGACATATGGCAAGCAACCCCCTCCACTCCTAGCACATAGTGGCAGCAGCAGTGTGTGCCATTTACAAGATGCACTGCAGCGACATGCTAAAGCTCCTAGAGGGGCACCATCCAAACCTACAACCTCTACCATCAAGAAGGACAAAGGAGAGTCCAACACCAGCAGATTCCCTCCAAGTTACATCATGCTGACTTGGAACAGTATTTTTGTTGCTTCAACGTTGCAGAGTAAAAATACCATCTCTGAAAGCACTATGGGGTAACCACACCACATGGACTGGAATGTGGCTTAAGGTGTTGGTTCAACAAAAATTTCTCAAAAGCAATTAGGGATGCGAAATAAATGCTAGCCTTTCGAGAAATTCAATGAATGAATTACAAGATGCTTTGCTACATCGGTAAACTGTAATCTCAAATACTGTCTTTCATTTGAGACAGTCACAAAGCAGCGCTGGGAAGACAGAAAGCCATGCAATCACACCAATATAACAACCGAAGTTTGGTGACACATGCCTGAGGAGATGATTTGGCTGTTGAATTGCCTAGACCAAGCTTTCCATAATCACCATCACCAAAAGCCCAAACCATCATCCCATCGGTAGAGACAGCTAAGGTGTGATTTAAACCACATGCAACCTGTAAAGAGAAACATGACAATTTAACATCAGATATCAATGATAATACCAAAACCAGAAGGAACAATCATTACTCAAATTAATCTAATGAAAGCAAAGTACTGTGGCTGCTGGAGGTAAGAAATAAAAACACAAAATCCTGCTGGAAAATCTCAGCAGATCTGGCAGCAACTATGGAGAGAGAAACAGAATTAACGTTGCTAGTCCAATGGGACTCTTTATGGGAACCCACTTCAATTCAATTCCAAAGAGGTGGCTAGGTGGTTAGTGCTGCTGCTTCACCGCGCCAGGGACCCGGGTTCGATTCCACCCTCAGGCGACTGTCTATGTGGAGTCTGCACATTCTCCCCGTCAGCGTGGGTTTCCGCTGAATGCTCCGGTTTCCTCCCACAGTCCAAAGATGTGCAGGTTCAGTGGTTGACCAAGCTAAATAGTGTTCTGGGATATGCAGGTTAGATGGATTAGCCCTGGGAAATGCAGGGTTACAGGGGGAGGGTAGGGAGATGAGTCTGGGTGGGATGCTCTTTAGAGAGTTGGTGTGGACTTGTTCGACTGAATGGCCCGTTTCCACACTGTATGAATTCGATGAGTCATACTGTTTCTCTCTCCACAGTTGTTGCCAGACCTGAGATTTTCCAGCAGGATTTTCTGCTGAAATTCTTTAACACTTTGTTTTTATTACCAAAATTGCTTTCATTTGGTACTTTTTCCTCCCCTGGACTAAATTTCAACCATCCTCTCACCTCTCTAATGTGTAGATACCTTTACTGGGTGTTACCACCATGGTTAGAGACAAAAAAATCTGCAGATGCTGGAATCCAAGGTAGACAAACAGAAGGCTGGAAAAACACAGCATGCCAGACAGCATCTGGAGGAAGGGAGAAGTCAACGTTTTGGGTATTACCCTTCTTCAGGACTGGATGTGGGGGTGGGGGTGGGGAGACGGGAGCAGAATGGTGATGATAGCTGGACGGTGATGATAGCTGGACATCGGTAGTAGGTATGACCTGACTGGTCGATAGGGATGAACGCAGTTGGTAGCTGGAAGGGAAGGTGTGTACGTGGAACAAAAGGGAGGAGGCAGGGCTGGAAAGGGAGCTGGGATGGGTGGGAAGGTCATTTGAAAAGAGAGAACTCAATGTTAAATCCTCCAGGCTGTAGGGTGCCCAAGTGGAAGACAAGGTGTTTTTCCTTAAATTTGCGATCTGATTCACTGTGACATGGGAAGAGGCCGAGGATGGACATGTCGGAGGAGGAGGAGGAGAATTGAAATGGGCAGTGACAAGGTGGTTAGGCTGGCTGTTTAGGGCCAGGTGAAGACGCTTGGTGAAACAGTCACCAAGTTTACGTTTGGTCGCAGTGATGTAGAGAAGACCACATTGGCAGGACCGGATGCAGTAGACTAGGCTGGAGGAGATGCAGGTGAAACTCTGTCTCACCTGAAGGTCTGTTTAGGTCCCTGGATGGAGGTGGTGTGTGGGCAGGTATTGTATCTTTTAAAATTACAAGGGAAGGTACCAGGGGTGCTTGGAGTTGTTGGTGGGGAGTATGGCGCAAACTAAAGAGTGGCAAAGGGAATGGTCCTTGTGGAAGGCAGAGAGGATTGGGGAGTGATAGATGTTCCAGGTGATGGGGTCTAATTGGAGTTGGCAAAAGTGATTGAGGATGATATGTTGGATGTGGAAGCTGGTGGGGTTGAAAGTGAGGACACTACGAAAGTGAGGGACCCTATATTATGTCTAGGGCATTGGGTTTAGAGCTGTGGAGCGGGAAATGGAGGATGGCTGCCTGGATGACAGAGAGGAAAGAGAATGTTGCTGGAAATAGGAAGACATCTGGGATGCTTGGGAGTGGAACGTCCCCTCGTTAGAACAGATGCAGTGGAATTGGAGGAATTGGGTAAACGAGGTGGGAGGAGGTGTAGTCCATGTAGTAGGGGAATCTGCGCGTTTATAGTAAATGTCGGTCTGTAAACTGTTGCCGGAAATGGAAACCGAGAGGTCATGACAGGGGAAGGGAGGTGTCTGAGACAGATCAAGTTTAACCTGGGTGCAGGATGCAGCGCCGATGCAGTCATCAATATAACGTGGAAGAGTTGGGGAACAATACCGTGTATGTACTGAAGAGGGACTGTTCGATATAACTGACAAAGATGTAGGCTTAGCTGGCACCCATGTGAGTGCCCATGGCAACCCTCTGGATTTGGAGAACGTGGGAAGAGTTGAAGGAAGAGTTGAGGGTGGGGGCATGGGGGGATGGGGTTTAGGGAGGTGGGTGCTGTTGGGGATGAAGATCTGGACTGCATTGGCTTGGAGGGTAGTTAAGACCCGTAACCTCACAACCTTTAGAAGCCCTTGGATGAGCAGTTGAAGTGTCATAACATTCAAGGTTAGTGCTGGGAAGTGGAAATAATGAAGGCAGTAATGTATTTTTGGTGGTATAGACTCGATAGGCTGAAAGCCCTCTTCTCTACTGCATGATTGTATAACTTCTGATTGGACTATATTATTTTTAAATAGTGCAGTAACTTAGATTATTCTGAACAAGGGGCAAAAACCACCTCCTTGATGCAAACTCTTGATGTCTGCTCTTGTCTGTTAAAACCATGCACTATTCCAGCATCACCTGGGTCCTTGAAGACCTATCATCTCGAAATTACCTTCAGTCTAGACTTCCTATGAATATTGCAATAAGTGAGTGGTTGTGTAAGAAAACGATTCTGCAAATTTTCAAAAGTTGGAAGTACAAACTGAAAGTTATGGAATTATACAAAGATAGCAGTGCTTGTGAAGTGCTGAATCAAGCTTTGAAATTCCAGAGAACTGACTGTCCAATTGCACATCTCCAGCACTGTCTAGTTTTGGCCTGATAATTTATTTTGATTTATACAAATCCTCTGCAGTGTGATGATTTTAAGCATCTCAATGTTAATACAAACTTGGTGACAGACTACACATCAATCGTGTATTAATATACACTGCAAGCAATTCTAAAAATAATTATCACTGTCCTTGACAATATTTATCATTTCCAGATTCAGTAATCATCATGAAGCCCTGATTCCTTGATACTTAATAAAATGCAATATACCATACCTGTCCAACCTGATAGCCTTCTAATGCTACCACTCTCTCAGGCAGCTTTTTATTGGATGTGTTACCTAGTCCCAAACGACCATAGTCACCATTTCCAAACGTGAACAACTTTCCATCTGCAGTAACAACTGCTGAATGTTTGAAGCCACAGGACATCTGTTTGAAACAGAAACAAATAAGTGAAAAGGGCATTCTGTAAAATATGTTGTGTCAATTCAACGTTATAATAAGTATACAGCTCCTCAGAGGTCTTCCCTGCGTAGTTAACGGTCTGTAACTTTAAAGCCAAAAAAACCCCTTTTTATTTAAGGTTTCTATCTTACTGAGGAGGCTTCCAGTCAAATCATACCCAACAAATTGCTCTGAAAACTCCTGTTCACATTTTGACAGGTGTGACAAATTGCATCACAGCTGATGGACCCCAGAACATTCTCAATCAAACAAACCACAACATCTGCCAATGTTAATGAATCTTTTAAAAACACTCCAAGATCTGAATTCACATCTGAATCCAAAAACTTAGCAGATCCTCATTGTACCAAACTATGTGCATAATTTTAGTTGAAATTCATCCATTTGTTTCAGGCATATATTATTTGCTGACAAATAAAAGGTGAAAACATATTGCCTGGTTTCTGTGATGGCAAACCAGTACAATATTCCAATGAAACAGATTTTATTTTTAAATCCAGCTTAACTCTTGGAGTTGTAGGCTATATTTTTCTTTACGGCCAAAATTACAATAGTAGACAATAATACTTCTGATTTTTAGGAAAACTGCATTTAAAAAAAACTGTTTGATATAAAAAGTAAGTGCCAAATCAGTAGTTAATTAGTCAGCTTTAGTTCTTTCACATTTGAGCTATTTATGTGTCATTATCTTTAATACTGGTATGAACAGACAAACCATAACAGAGAAACTGCAAGATATAACAAGAATTGCAGATGCTGGAGTCAGAGACAACATAGTGTGGAGCTGGAGGAATACAGCAGACCAGGCAGTATCAGAAGAGCAGGAAAGTTGATGTTTCGGGTCAGGACCATTCTTCAGAAAAGGGGAGGGGGATGGGAGCTGGGAAATAAATAGAGAGAGGAGGGGTGGGGCTGGGGAAGGTAGGTGGGATGATGATAGGTGGGTGCAGGTAAGGAGTGGTGGGAACTGGTTCATGGGATGGGTGGGGCAGATAGGTGGGAAAGATGATGATGGACAGGTTGTGTCAGGTCAAGGAGGCAGGGATGAGAGGGAAGGTTGGTCATGGGATGAGGCCAGGGATGGGGAGATTTTAAAACTGGTAAATTCCATGTGTTCAGTCCATCGGGCTGTAGGCTCCTGAGGCAAAATATGAGGTGTTGCTCCTCCAGTTTGCGGGTGGTGTCATTGTGACACTGGAGGAGGCCCAGGATGGACATCACCCAGGGAGTGAGAGAGGAAGTTAAAATGGTTGGTGACCGGAAGGTGCTGTCATTTGTTGCGTACAGAATGCAGATGCTCTATGAAAATGATCTCCGAGTCTACGCTTGGTCTCACCGAAGTAGGGATGCCACATCAGGAGCAGCAGATACTGTAGACCAAGTTGATGGATGTACAGGTGAACCCCTGTCTGATATAAAAGGTTTGTTTTGAGCCTTGAATGGAGGTGACGGGGGAGGTGACGGGGGAGGTGACGGGGGAGGTGACGG
>NC_063367.1:451439-474603 GCF_021869965.1 Rhincodon typus | reverse complement strand
CGGGGGAGGTGACGGGGGAGGTGACGGGGGAGGTGACGGGGGAGGTGGCGGGGGAGGGGGGGGGGGGGGTGAGGGGGGAGGTGACACACTTCCTGCGGTTGCAGGGAAAGGTACCGGGTGTGGTGGGGTTAGTGGGGAGTGTGGAGCAGACGAGGGAGTCGCAGAGAGAGCTGTGCCTACGAAAGGCAGATACGAGTGGGGAGGGAAATATCAATATTTTCTGAAGAAGGGTCTAGGCCCTAAATGTTAGCCTTCTTGCTCCTCTGATGCTGCTTGGCCTGCTGTGTTCATCCAGCTCTACACCTTGTTATCTCAGATTCTCCAGCATCTGCAGTTCCTACTATCAGGGAAATATCTCTTTGGTTGTGGGGTCGGATTGTAGGTAGTGCAAGTGGCGGAGAATGACACGCTGGATGCAAAGATTGGTGGGGTGATATGAGGAGACAAGGGAGATTCTGTCTTCATTTTTGTTGCGGGGGGAGGAAAGAGGGGTGTGGGGGCAGAACTGTGGGAAATGCAAGAGATGTGGTTGAGGGCATTTTCAATCACTGGACGGGGAAAATTACAAGGAAAGTAGGAGGACATCTTGGATGTGCAAGAGTGGAATGCCCCATCTTGGCAACAGATGCAGTGGAGACAGATGAATGGAGTAGGGGATTGCATTCTGGCAGGAGAGTGGGTGAGAGGAGGTGTAGTCCAGGTAGTTGCAGTCCAGGTAACTGCAAGGTCTCTTTCACCAGATCTCCAAGTGAGAATAAACAAGTGAGATATGTAGAGAGATTGCAGACACTTGTAGGAATAATAGAGTAATATTGGTTGGAGATTTTAATTACTCCGTGTTGACTGGGCCACCCAGAGTGTAAACGCCCAGATGGGGTGGAATTTGTCAAATGTGTCCAAGAAAGTTTCCTAAATCAATATTTAGAGGGCCCTACTCAGGAGGATGCAACACTGGGCCTCCTCTTAGGAAGTGAGGTAGGGCAAGTGACTGAAGTGTCAGTTGGAAAGCACTTTGGCTCCAGTGACCTTAACTCTGTTTTAACATAGTTATGGAAAAAGATATGACAGATCCGCATGTTAAGGTGCTGAACTGGAGCAGGGCCAATTTTGGGGCCATTAGGCATGATCTAGCAGAGGTCAATTTGAAGAAAAAGGAACGACTGCAAATGGGAGGCCTTTCAAAGTGTGATATCCAGTAATGTCCCTGTCAGGCTGAAGGGAAAAGCTGTCAGGTTTGGGGATCCCTGGATGACGAGAAATATTGAGGCTCTTGTCAGGAAAAAGGAAGCATTCATTGGGTTTAAGATGTCTGGCTTAGATAAACCTTTAGATGACTATAAAAAGTGTAGGAGCATACTTAAGAGGGAAATCAGAAGAGTAAAAAGAGGGCACAAGATGAATCTGGCAGATAATGTTATCTGAGGTTTTATAGCTATATTAAGAGTAAAAGGGTGGCTAGGGAGAGAATAGGTCCCCTTAAAGATCAGCATAACCATCTATGTATGGAGCCATAGGAGATGGGAGAGATTTTTAGTGAATATTTCTCCTCAGTGCTTACCTAAGGAGATAATCATGGATGCTAAGGAAATAAGGGAAACAAGTGGGGACGTTTTGGACTGCATACATATTACCAGAGAGGACGGGTTTGCAGCTTCAAAAGCGCATTAAGGTGGATAAATCCCCTTGGCTTGATCAAGTCCATCCTCGGATGATATGGGAGGCTAGGGAAGAAATTAGAGGCCCTTGCAGAGATTCTTGTGTCATCTTTAGCCGCTGGTGAAGTTCTGGAAGACTGGAGGGTGGTTAATGTTGTTCCACTGTTTAAGAAAGGTAGCAAGGACAAGCCAGGGGAACTACAGGGAAATTACTGGAGGGGATACTGAGGGACAGGATCAACCAATATTTGGACAGTCAAGGTCTGATATAGGATTTGAGACAAAAGCAAAGTTGCTGGAAAGGCAACTTTTCTGGCAACTTTGTTTCTGTTCCTGATTTACAGCATCCACAGTTCTTTCAGTTTTTATATAAGATTTGGGGTGTTATGTTACAGTTGTAAAAGTCATTGGTGAGGCTGCACTTGGAGTATTGTGTAAAGTTTTGGTCACCGTGTTATAGGAAAGACATAGTTAAACTGGAAAGTGTACAAAGAAGATATGAGGGTGTTGCTAGGACTAGTAGCCTGATTGAGGCGTATAAAATCATGAGGGGCATAGATAGGATGAACTGAAAACTAGAGGGCATAGGGTTTAAGATGAGAGGGGAAAGATTTAAGAAGGACTTGAGGGGCAGCTTCTTCACACAGAGTGGTGCGCCACATGGAATGGGCTGCCAGAGAAAGTGGTTGAAGTAGGCACAGTAGCAATGTTTAGAATCATTTGGATAGGTACATGGATGGGACGGGTTTAGAGGGATATAGATGAAATGCGGGCAATTGGAACTAGCTGAGTTGGCACCATGGTCAGCATGGACCACTTTGCGCTGAAGGACCCGTTTCCATGCTGTATTACTCTATGACTCTAATCCATACCAAATTATAAGAAATCCCGAGCTCTGGTTTTACGAAAACTGTCTGATGGAATTAAGTGACCGCTTTTTCCACCTTGACATCAAAATCTCTCTGCAAACTTTAGAAGGGGAAAAGTTACAATGAATTGTAGTTTATTACCTGGACCCTGTAACACATTGATGTTACAAGTGGAAGATCCAAGCCTTATATAGATTATATAATCAACACTGTACCTACCTCTTTAGAGTAAGGAACACCAACAGGGTGTTAAACTTCATTAAACTGATGCAATGTTAGCATCATACTGTCTAGATAGGGACTCTGGTACAGATTTCATATCTTATCATTCAGATTTTTTTTTCTAACGCTGCCTATTTTGGGGTTTGGGTTTATATCTCACACCATGTTACAATGGGGTAATCAAACTGATGGAAGGATTTCAAAGCTTTGACATTATAAAATGTTAGCCTCGCTTAACAGTCAAAATTCTGGGCAATTTTGCTCTTGGAACCATATCTTATAATACTATACTTCCTCAGAGTGCAGTTCTCTTCATGAAACCTCTCCCAGAACTGCAGTATAAAAGATTCCAATATAGAAACATAGGAAATAGGAGGAGTAAGCCATTCAGCCCTTTGAGTCTGCTCTGTCATTCAATACAATCTTGGGTGATCATCCAACTCAGTACTCCTATTCCCTCTGATCCCTGCATCTAACTCCTCTGAAAAACATTCGATATTTTGCTCTCAACCACTTTCTGTGGCAGAGAATTCGATAGGCTCACCACTCTGGGTGAAAAAATTTCTCCTCATCTCAGTCCTAAATGGTTTACCATGACTGTGACTCCTACTTCTGGAGTCCATCAGGAACATACTGCCTGCATCTACCCTGCGTAGCCCTATCAGAATTTTAAATGTTTCCGAGGTTCCTCTTGACCACCCACTCATTCTTCGAAACTTCAGTGAATATTGTGCCATCTGACGCAGTCTCTCTCCACACATCACTCCTGCCATCTCAGATTGGCAAGCTTTTGTTATACTCCCTACACAGCTAGAATATCTTTCTTCAGCTAAGGAGACCAAAACTGCACATAATACTCCAGGTGTGGTCTCACCAAGGCCCTGAATAACTGGGGCAGGATATCCCTGTTAATGTATTAGAATCCCCATGCTCTCAAGGCCATGAATCCATCTGCCTCTTTCACCACCTGCTGCATAGTTCATCTGCCATGCATTTGCCCACTCACACAACTTGTCCAAATCACTCTAAAGTATCTCCGTATCCTCTTCACCCTCCCACCCAGCCTTACAACATCTCCCAACTTATGAGATATTATGATTGGTTCCCTCATCCAAATCATTAATAAATATTGTGAATAGTTGGAGTCCAAGCACTGATTCCAGTCGTAGCCCACTAGTCGCTGCCTGTCACTCAAATAAAACTGGTCATTCCTAATCTTCGTTTTATCTGCGAACCAATTCTCTTTCCGTGTTAGTACACTATCCCTGTACTTTAATTTTACATGCTAATTCTCTTATTTGGGACTTTATGGAAAGCCTTTTGAAAGTTCAAGTAAATCACATCCACTGGCTTCCCCTCAGCAATTGTACCAGCTACATCTTCAAAAAAATTCCAGTAAATTTGTCGATCATGATTTCCCTTGCATGTTGACTTTCTCCAAACCTGCCTCTGTTTTCTGTGTTCTGAGATTAAATCTTTTAATATGGACTCTATCATTTTTCCTACTGCGGATATCAGGCTACTAGTCTAGAATAAAAACAGAAGTTGCTGGAAAAGCTCTGCAGGTCTGGCAGCATCTGTGAAGAAAAATCAGAATTAACGCTTTGGGTATAGTGGTCCTTCCTCAGAACTAATGGTAGCTAGGAAAATGTCGATTTTATATGCAGAAGATAGGGAGGGGGAAGAGGTTAAGGAGTAAATGATAGGCGGCAATGGAAACCCAAATAGAGAGAAGAGCAGTTGGATAGACAAAGGATTTGATAACGATCTGGCTCGGAGGATGAATAGCTGTTAATGGGTACTGTTAGTGACTAACAATAAGTAGTGTGTAATGGCAGACTGAGATAACAAGGCCTGGTGAGTGGTTTAGGAGACTAGGACATGGGACAGTTTTGTCCCTAAAATCATCGAACTCAATGTCAAGTCCAAAGTGCTGCAAGGTCCCCAAGTGGAAAATAAGGTGTTGTTCTTCCAGCTTGCACCGAGCTTCACTGGACCACTGCAGGAAGCCTGTGACACAGATGTTGGCCAGGGAAGAGGGTGGTGTGTTAAAGTGGCAGGCACTGGAAACTCATTTTGCAAGCAGGGCTTATATGTTCTTCAGCAGTCACCTCGTCTATGCTTAATTTTCCCAAAGCAGAAGAGACTACATTGTGGGCAGCAAATGCAGTAGACTAGGTTGTGGGAAGTGCAGGTGAAAGTGTTGCTTCACCTGGGCCCTTGGGTACTGGGGGAGGAGGTAAATGGGCAGGTGTTACACCTTCGGCTGTTGTAGGGGAAGGTGCTGTGGGAGGATGTTGGGAGTGAAGGAAGAGTGGACCACTCCAGGGATCATTCCTTTGCCCACTTCTATTTCTCATCCATGTTGACCCTCGGCAACATCATACAAAAACAGTACAAGTTTCAATATTCGCACTGATTGCACCCAGTTCTAACTAACCAGCATCTTTCTTGGCTGTCTCTAAACTGTCAGTGTTTGGCTGGCATCCAATTCTGGATAAGCATAAATTTCCCTGAAATAAGCACCGATTTTGGTTCCTGCTGCAAACTCTTTTCACAACTCCAACCCTTTCTTCAGAGATCGTTTGAAACTGAAACAAACTGCGAATATCCTGCGTGTCATCTTTGACCCGGAAACGACAACATATTCTCGCCATCAACAAGTTTCCCACGTCCACTTCTATAGTATCTGCCCGGCTACAGCTGATGCTGGTAGGATGGTCGGTAAGGATAAGGGAAATCCTATCACTGGTGCGGAAGGGAAGAGAGGGGCTGACAGCGATGTGCAGGAAATGGGTCAGACCTGGTTAAGGGTCCTGTTGACAAAGGTGCTGGGGACTCCTCGCGTAAGGAAGGTGGTGGACATTTCGGAGGCAGCTTTGTCGAAATAGGCCTCATCTGAACACATGCGGAGACGGAGGAACTGAGAGAATGGAATGGAGTCTTTCTAGGAAGCAGGGTGCGAGGATGTATCATCCAGGTAGCTGTGGGAGTTGGCGGGTTTATAGTTGATATTAGTGACCAGTCTATTCCCAGAAATGGAAACAGAGATGTTGACGGAGGGAAGGGATGAGTCAGAGGTAGACAGGTGAAAGTGATGGCAGGGTGGAAACTGGAAGCGAAATCGATGAACTTTTCCAATTCCGGAAAAGAGAGGGAAGCAGTTGGAGAAAGAGTTGTGGGTGGGGACTGGAATAGAACCGGAACAAGGAATGTTCCATCTATCCCACAACGAGACAGGCATAACTGGGGACCATGTGGGTACCCATGGCCACCCCTCTGACCTGAAGAAAATGACGGGAGTTAAAAGAGAAGTTGTTGAGGGTGAGGGTGAGGGTGAGCTTGGCCAAGTGGAGGAGGGTGGTGATGGTGGGTGGGGATGGTTCAGGCCTTTGCTCCAGGAAGAAGCGGAGAGCCCTAAGACCATCCTGGTGGGGGATGGACATGTAAAGGGATTGCACATCAATGGTAAAGAGGTGGTGGGCGGGGCCTGCAAACTGGAAATTTTGAAACTGGCGTTTAGCATCAGAGGAATCATGGATGCACATGGGCAGGGGCTGGACTGGGGAGTGAAGACTGAGTCAAGGTAGGAAGAAATGAGTTCCACAATGAGTCTACCTGGGCAGTCCTGTTTGTGGATTTTTGGAAGAAGGTAGAAGCGAACTGTGCAGGGCTGGGGGACCATCAGCTTGAAGGCAGTGAGGGGGGAGATCGTAAAATGAAATGAGGTCAGTTACTGTAGTTGATACAATGGCCTGATGTGCCATGGTGGAGTCATAGTCCAGAGGAAGACAGGAGGAGGTATCCAAGAGCTGGCACTCAGCCTCTGCAATGTAGAAGTCAGTGCATCAGACTACAACACACTACCCTTATTAGCAGGCTTATTAACCAAGCCAGGGTTGGATCTAAGCTCATGGAGTGCAGTCAGTTCACAGGGACATAAGTTCGATTTGGTGAGGGGGGGCAAAGAAATTGAGGTGACCAATGTCACATCGCCAGTTCCAGTGCAGGTAAAAGGCCAGAGGGAGGGGTCGAGGTGCAAGGTGGAGGGAGTGTGTTGGAACTGGGTGAAAGGGTCTGTGTGATGGGGAGATGACTTGTCCAAAGAAATGGAAAGGATTGAGCACAGGTAAAAGGCTAGGGGAAGGGATCCAGGTGGAATGAGTGCTTCGCAGAACATCTACATTCTGCTCGCAAAACAAACCTTCAGCTTCCTGTTGCCTGCCACTTTAACACACCACCCTGTTCCCTGGCCAACATCTCTGTCACAGGCTTGCTGCAGTGTTCCAGTGGAGCTCAGTGCAAGCTGGAAGAACACCTCATTTTGCCCTTCGGACTCAATATAGAGTTTGATAATTTTAGGGCCTAAACTGTCCTATCTCCTAGTCCCCTACCCAACTCACCAGGCCTTGTTATCACACAGTCTGCCATTACACATTAGCTATTACTAACAATCCCCATTAACAGCTATTCACCCTTCAAACCAGATCGTTATCAACTCCTTTGTCCATCCAACAGCTCTTCTCTCTCTTTGGGCTCTATCCCCACCTATTGTTTACTCCTTACCACCTCCCTACATAAACCAACATTTTCCTAGCTACCAGTTCTGAGGAAGGGTCACTGGACCCGAAACTTTAACTCTGATTTTTCTTCACAGATGCTGCCAGACCTGCTAAGTCTTTCCACCAACTTCTGTTTTTGTTCCTGATTTACAGCATCCGCAGTTCTTTCTGTTTTTACTAGTATAGAATGCCTTGTTTTCTCCATACCTCCTTTTAACAATAGTGGGGTTACATTAGCTAACCTCCAAGCCATAGGAACTGTTTCGGAGTCTACAGAATCTTGAAAGGATAACCATCAATAAATCCATTATTTCTAGGGACACTTCCGTAAATACTCTTGGCTATTGATTGTTGGGCCCTAGGGTTTATCAGCCTTCACATCTATCAGTTTTTTATTTAATTCACTTCTCCAGAAGTGGGACTTGCTG
Organism: Rhincodon typus; assembly: GCF_021869965.1. Classification (NCBI taxonomy): domain Eukaryota; kingdom Metazoa; phylum Chordata; class Chondrichthyes; order Orectolobiformes; family Rhincodontidae; genus Rhincodon; species Rhincodon typus. Next base: position 466,867 of record NC_063367.1, on the reverse strand, counting down.
GCTGAGCAGCATTTCTTGCCCATCCCTAGTTGTCCTTGAGAAAGTGGTTGGTGAGCTGCCTTCTTGAACCGCTGCAGTCATTATGCTGTAGGCTGACCCACAATGCCATTAGAGAGGGAATTCCAGGATCTTGACCCAGTGACAGTGGAGGAATGGCGATATACTTCCAAGACAGAATGGGGAGTGGTTTAAAGGGGAACTTCCAGGTGATTATATTCCCTTGTACCTGATACCTGTGCACAACCAGATGGAAGTGGTCATTTGTTTGGAATGTGCTGTTTGAGGATCTTTGATGAATTTCTGCAGTGCATTGTGTAGATTGTACATACTGCTTGTATTGAGCATTAGCGATGGAGGGAATGGGTGCTTGTGGATGTGATGTCCAGCTTCGAGTGTTGTTGGAGCTGTACGCATCCAGGCAAGTGAGGAGTATTCCATCAGACTCCTGACTTGTGCCTTGTAGATGGCGCACTTGCTTCGGGGTGTCAGGAGTTGAGTTACTCGCTGCAATATTCCTGATCTCTCACTGGCTCTTCTAGCCACTGTGCTTATAAGAAGAATTCAGTCATGTTTCTGGTCAATGGTAACCTCTAAGATGTCGATAGTGTGGGATTCAGTGATGGAAACCCCATTAAATATCAAGGTGGTTAGGAAATAGCAAGAACTGCAGATGCTGGAAGTCAGAGTCGATACAGAGTGGAGCTGGAGGTACACAGTAGGTCAGACAGCATCAGAGGAACAGGAAAGTCGACATTTCAGGTCGGGACCCTTCAAGTGGTTAGATTGTGTCTTATTGGAGATGGCCATTGGCTGGCATTTGTGTGGTGTGCATGTTACTTGCCACTTTTCAGCCCAAACCTGGATATTGTCCAGGTCTTGATGCATTTGAACATGGACTGCTTCAGTATCTGAGTCGTCATGAATGATGCTGAACATGGTGCAATCATGAGCAAACAACCCCACATCTGACCTTATGATGGAGGGAAGGTCATTGATGAAGCAGCTGAAGATGGTTGCATCGGGGGCACTATCCTGAGGAGCTCCTGCACAGATGCCCTTGAGCTGAGATGAGTGACCTCCAATAACTACAACCATGTTCTCATGTGCCAGATATGACTCTAACCAGCAGAAAGTTTGTCCCCGATATCCACTGATTACAGTTTTCCAGTTCCTTGACACCACACACAGTCAAACGTGGTCTTGGTGGCAAGGGCTCACCTTGACATCACCCCTCACCTCACCTCTCAAATTCAGTGCTTTTGTCCATGTTTAAATCATGGATGTAATGAGGTCAGGAGCTGAGTGGCACCAACAGAATGCAAACTGGATGTCAACAAGGAGGTAATTACTGAGCATGTCCTGCTTGATAGCACTGTTGGTTGACACCTTCCATCACTTTATTGATAATCAGAAAGTAGACTGATGGAGCGGTAAATAGTCACGTTTGATTTGTCCTGCTTCTTGTAGTGCTAGTGTTGTAACTGTACTGGAAAAGCACCATTTCCCTACTAATACCGATTATTCAGGAAGGAAGCAATTGATAAACCAGGAAACTACAGGTTTTACCTCAGTCAGTCTTACCTCAATGGTGACAAAACTACTAGAAGTATTTCTGGGGATCAGAATTAATTTGTATTTGAAGAGGCTGGGGTTAATCAAGGCAATGTCATGCCTGACCAATGCAATTGAATCTTTCAAAGAGGTGACCAGATGTGTGGATGAGGGCAATGCTTTTGACGTAGCCCACTTGGAATTCAGCAAGGCTTTGATAAAGTTTGCCATACAGACTGATGGCAAAGGCTCGGGATTCCTTGGGATTGAAGAAAATTTAGCAAACTGGATCTACAATTGGCTGAGTGGCAGGAAGCAGAGGGTGATGATTGGTGGTGGTGGTCAGGTTACAGGAGGATATTGATGGGCTGATCAATGGCAAAGGCAAGGCGACGGCACAGTGGTATTAGTGCTAAACTATTAGTCTAGAGACGCCAGTAATGTTGTCGACACCTGGGTTTCAATCCAAATCTGTTCATTGAATTCAAATTCCACCATTTGCCATGGCAGGACCCAGATGCGAATCCTACCATGAATTCAATAAAAATCTGGAATTAAGAGTCTGATGATGACCACGAACCCATTGGTGAACCAGATGGGTTTTTCCGACAATCGGCAATGTCCTTTAGGGAAGGAAACAGCCATCCTTACCTGGTCTGGAAAATATGTGACTTTAGACCCACAGACAGGGAGGTCACGTTAGAACAGTATAAAATGTGGTTAGGGCACAGCTAGAGTACTGTGTGAGATTCTGAAATCCACATAAGAGTGATAACACTGGAGAGGGTGCAGAGGAGATTTAACAATATGTTGCCTGGTCTGAAAAGTTAAAAAGAGAGATTGGACAGACTGATGTTGTTCTCCTTAGAGCAGAGGAGAGTGACAGCGGACATGATTGAGATGTATAAAATTATAAAGGACATGGATAAGGTAAACTGGAAGTGACATTTCCCTTTGATGGAGGGATCAGTGACCAGGGGGCACAGGTTTAAGGTAAGTGGCAGAAGGTTTAGAGGAGAATTGAGACCAAAACATTGAATGTTTTTATAACTGGGTGATGATGATGCCATCACATAGGCAGAGTAAATGGTCGAGCTTTCTAGAAACACAGAAACCAGGAGCAGGAGTAGGCTATTTTGTCCTTCAAGCTTGCGCTGCCATTCAATACTATTATGGCTAATTATCTGTCTCAATGTTATATTCCCAGTCTCTTCCCATAACTGTTGGATGCCTTTAAAATCTATAAATTTATCTGTCTCGCTTTTAAGTATGTTCAGTGAATTGGTCTCCAAATCTTCTGTGTTGCAGAATTCCACAGGTTAACTACGCTTAAGTGAAGCGCATCTCAGTCCTAAATGGTCTACCTTGTATCCTGAGACTGTGATCTCTGCTTCTAAATTCTCCAACCAGGAAAATATCCTCCCTGCATCTCATCTGTCCAGCCATAATACTGCTATCATCTCCAGTATCAGTCTCTTGAACCTCCAACACACTATGGCAAGTGTATCTTTTCTCAAGTCCGGAGACCAACTCTGCAAGCAAATTCTTCAGTAAAATGTTAACAAGACATCGCTAGTTCTGAACGCAACTCCTCTGGCAATGAAGATGAACATGCATTTGCCTTCTTAATTATTTTCTGCACCTACTTGTCTACTTTCATTGACTAGTGTATAAGGACAGCGAGATCCTTTCCTACATTAACAGTTCCCAATACTTCATTTAAATACATCTTTTGTCTTTCAAACCAAAATGTACAAGTTGTCATTTAGCCACATTGTACTGCATCTGCTATGTGTTTGCCTACTCACTTGACCTAAAATCGCTTTAAAGCTTCCTTACATCCTGAACTCATATTCCCATCTAGTTTTGTGTCACTAGCAAATGTGGAAATATTGCATTTTTCCCTAATCCAGGTCACTCATATATATCTACACACATACTAGTCACTGACTGACACTTGGGGAAAGAAGAACCATTTATTCCCACTCTGTTTCCTGTCTGTCAACCAATTCTCACTGTAATATGACATATTATTGCACCTAAAGCACAGGAAAATTGAAATGGGTAACAAAGAAATGGCAGAAGAATTGAACACTTAGTTTGGCTCTGTCATCACAAAAAGGAACACAAATAACCTCCCAGAAGTGTCAGGAAACCAGGTCTATATTTACTAGCATTTAGAAGGATAAGGAGGATCTGTTTGAATTTGCTTCAAACTTTACCCAAGTACCTCATGAGGGACCTTATCAAAAGCATTCTGAAAATTCAAATACACTGCATCCACTGGTTCTCCTTTATCTATTCCACTAGTTACGTTCTTAAAAAAACTCCGATGGATTTGTTAAGCATGTTTTACTTTCCATAAGCCCATTACTGGCTTTGTCCAATCCTGTTAATGCATTCTGCACATTCTGTCATCATGTCTTTAATATACTGTAGCATTTTCACTTGTCTGTCATGGTCAGTTTCCTCTGTCCCTTTTTAAATAGTGGGGTTTCATCTGTCACCCTCTAATCTGTAGGAACTTGCCTACAGTCTACAGAATTTTGGAAGATAACCATCAATATATCTAATATTTCCAGGGTCACTTCATTTGGTGCTATCAGATGTAGATTATTAGGCCCTGGAGATTTGTTTGCTTTTAAATCCATTAAATTCCCCAGCACCATTTTCTTCTTGAAACTAATTTCTTTCAATTCTGCCTCTCACAAGACCCTTAGTTCCTTGAAATTTCTGGGCGGTTATGTGCATTCTTCTTGTGAGAGCCGAACTAAGTGTTCAATCCTTCTGCCATTTCTTTGTTTCTCATTACAGTTTCCCTGCCTTCTGACATTTGCCTTCATCTTTTTCCTATTCACATATTTATAGGAGCTTTTATGATCAATTTTTAATATTCCGTGTAAGTTTAATCTCATTCTCTATTTTCCCCTCTTCATCAATCTTGTTGTCCTCTTTTGCTGAGTTCTAAGCTGCTTCCAATCCTCAGGCTTGTTGCTTTTCTGACAATTTTACATCACTCCTCTCCTCCGCATAGTTGAGCCTCCTTTCCTCTTATTTTTGCATCAGACACAGTTGAACAACAGTTGAATTCATGCATACATTCTTTAAATATGAGCCATTGTCTAGCCACTACCATCTCTTTCAGGCTTCTCAATCCTTCCTTTCATTTTCTCTTCTGAGATCACCATTATCTGGTAATTTTGTGGCATGAACATTGTCTGACAATTGTCAGTCCACAGCTGATGTTATTCAGATCTTGGAATTGGGGCCCTCTTGTGGTGCGGTGGTATCATAGAATAGAATTATAGAATCTCTGCAGTGTGGGAGCTGGCCATTCGGCTCATCAAGTCCACACCACCCCTCCAAAGAGCATTCCACCCAGACCCACCCTCCTATTCTACCCTATCCCCATAACCCTGCATTTCTCATGGCGAACCCACCTGCCTGCAAATCCCTGGGCAATTTAGCATGGCCAATCCACCTAACTCGCACATCTTCAGAGTGTGGGAGGAAACTGGAGCACCCGGAGGAAACCCACGTAGACACAGGGAGAATGTGTAAACTCCACACAGACAGTTGCCCTCAGGTGGAGTTGAACCTGGTCCATGGCACTGTGAGGCAGCAGTGCTAACCACTGAGCCACTGTGTCCCCCAGTGTCCCTACCCCTGGATTGGGAGACCTGGGCTCAAGTTCCACCTGCGTCAGTGGTGTATAATAACATCTCCAAACAGATTGATTAAGAAAAATAGGTTAAATAAAAATTCAAGGATAGTGAGAGGGCATTCTTATGACGCAACAGTGGTGTCCCAAGTCCTAGTCTGAGAGGTACACAATAACATCTCTGAGCATGCTGATAAGCAAATATCTCAAGGATAGTGATAATCACAGGAGATTTTTGGAGCTAGCCAGAGCAGTGATTAAGATGTTGATTGTTGATAGGCAATATGAAAAATTTCAGTGAGAAATTATATACAAATATCAGGATGAATCTTGCTCTCAACAGTCCATAGCCAAATTCAAACCCAGTTATCCATTAATCTACATCATCCGCAATTAATAATAATCGAACAGTCTCACCTGGACGACCTCCTCTCCCTGAAGTGCCTCAATCTGCCGAGGTCTGCGCTGTCGATCACTATTTCCATGGCCCAGTTTCCCATAATCCCCATCACCCCAACTGAAGACTTCGCCACTTTCTGTCAAAGCCATAGAGTGACCATCGGATCCACAAGAAGTCACCAGCTGCGTTACTACAAAACCTGTAGCGCACACAAAAGCAATGAGAATCACATCAAAGGAAATGTGGTTATTGGCAATTTCACTGATTGACAAAAACCTATTTTTAGATGTTAAAACAAAGAACAGGATGCTGGGGATTTGAAACACACAAACCGTAATTGCTAGAGGAAAACAGCATTTCTTGCAACATCTCTTGACAGAAAACAAAGTTAATGTTTTGAGTCGAGTGATCTTTGTGTGACCTTTGGACTTTCATTTGCTGAGTTTCTCCAGTAATTTCCATTTTTGTGTTTCAGACCATTCTGAAGGGTCACTAGACTTGAAACGTTAACTGTTTCCTTTCCACAGATGCTGTTAGACCTGCTGAATTTCTCCAAAAAATTTGTACTTGTCTTCAAGAATTTATTTTTAAACTGTAATAGCTCTAGATTTCCCCTAATAAGCCTGTGTACCTTGTAATGATGAAATGACAGTCAATACATGAAGATCATCTGAATTTCCTTGACCAAGCCGACCATAGCTTCCTTCCCCACATGCCATTACTGTTCCATTAGCCTGGATAACAAAAGTGCAATTCTGCCCACAAATTACCTGCGATAGCAAACAAAGTAAATAAAATTATTGAAAACGTTCAAGTGGCAATGTTTGTCAGCGAGCTGAAACACCTTTTATTTCCAATCAACTCTAGATTAAATCTCAGCAGTGATCCAAAAATTAAGATGGAAAAGCTGAACTTTTCCATTGTTGCCACAGAATTATCACTTGCTTTCCATTTTAAAAATCACAAACATGGTCATAATAGTAGAGCTATGGAACATGAATCCTCTCAAGGTCTATAAACAGTAAATTTGTTTAAGTCAGCATGATACCAAACTCACTTCAGTGTAAACCAAGACACTTGAGTCTAATGATTTAATGTTTAGAAATTCAAGGTCAAGATCCTTCAATCAACTTTGCACATTTTTGTAGCAATCCTTACTTGAAGTTCTACTTTAATAATTTTCTTGTAATTGCACCGTGGACTTACACTCCAACAATTTAAATTCAAATACTAATCTAATAATTTTATCATACCTGCTGAGCTTGTGAAAATGAAGGCGCAGCAGTTGGTACCATTACATTCCTTCCTGCTTCTGCCAACTGCCCGTGACGCCCTGCTCCCCAAAGATAGACATCACATTTTCCACCAAGGTGCCAGTCCTAAACAAGTGTGACAGATGATTTTAACCTTTGCACACCATTAAACAAATGTTTGGAATGTATGAGCAAAAAGTACTTAAATTACCTCTGGCCGTGAAGATGCCCAGGACATAATTTGTTCATCCATTCCTGCAAACCATTTACTATTATCCTATAATTGAAAACAATGAAAGTATTCATGAAGCACATGCAGGTCTCCATTTTTATTCATAGAATCATACAGCACAGAAAAGGCCCTTCAGTCCATCGCATCTGCACTGACATAACTACCTACTAAAGGCAGGGGGTGGTGGCTTGTTAGTAATTCTGTTAATTTGTTCATTGTTGGGGTTAAATAAATAAATTGTTTCTTGTTAATTGTAAAAGGGATCAGGGATTTTCTTTCTGTTAACCATTCTTAACTGATTATGAGGGGAAAGCTGAGCTGGGTGTTTCGGGGGTAATTATTAGAAGGGAACCTCTACTCCATTTTTAGCAGCAGCAGCAGCGGGAGCAGTGACAGCGAGGACCAGGGGGCTGCTGGGAGGTAAGTTTCCCAGTTAAAAACTTACCTCGTGCAATCAGTGGCCTCCATTTTTTGCAGCAGCAGCAGCGGGATCAGTGAGAGCAAAGACCAGGGGGCTGCCGGGAGGAAAGTTCTTCATTTCGGCAGCGGAGCTGAGTGGGAGCGGTCGAACTGCGCTCTCGGAAGGTGAGTGAACGGATATATTTGGGCAGTGGCTAAACCAAAGATACTACACGTGTAGTGTCTCCCATCCACCCTCCTCCTCTGGCCAAAAAAAGAAGACTCTGGTGTGTTGATAAGGTAAGTGTTTTTCTTTTTGTTTTCTTTTTGTTTATTTTATCGTGTGCTGGTAAGTAGAATGATTTGGTACAAATTTTTTTCATTTCATTTATCTAGTTGTGGATATTATAGCAGCACTAAGTTAAGATTAAGAGTAAAAATGGCAGGAGATCCCAGACCTGTGTTATGCTCCTCTTGCTCAATGTGGGAGCTCAGGGACACAGCTGATGTCCCGGACTCCTACACGTGCAAGAAGTGTGTCCAGCTGCAGCTCTTGTTAGACCGCATGACGGCTCTGGAGCTGCAGATGGACTCACTTTGGAGCATCTGCGATGCTGAGGAAGTCATGGATAGCACGTTCAGCAAATTGGTCACACCGCAGATTAGGTTTGCTGAGGGAGAAAGGGAATGGGTGACCAAAAGGCAGAAAGAAAAAAGCAGGAAGGCAGTGCAGGTGTCCCCTGCGGTCATCTCCCTCCAAAACAGGTATACCGTTTTGGATACTGTTGGGGGAGATGGCTCACCAGGGGAAGGCAGCAGTAGCCAGGTTCATGGCACTGTGGCTACCTCTGCTGTACAGAAGGGCAGGAAAAAGAGTGGAACGGCAATAGTCATAGGGGATTCGATTGTAAGGGGAGTACATAGGTGGTTCTGTGGTTGAAAACGAGACTCCCGAATGGTATGTTGCCTCCCAGGTGCACGGGTCAGGGATGTCTCAGATCGACTGCAGGACATTCTGAAGGGGGAGGGTGAATAGCCAGCTGTCGTGGTGCACATAGGCACCAATGATATCGGTAAAAAAACAGGATGAGGTCCTACAAGCAAAATTTAAGGAGTTAGGAGCCAAGTTAAAAAGTAGGACCTCAGAGGTAGTAATCTCAGGATTGCGACCAGTGCCACGTGCTAGTCAGAGTAGAAATGAAAGAATAGGCAGGTTAAATGAGTGGCTTAAGAGATAGTGCAGGAGGGAGGGGTTCAGATTTTTGGGACATTAGGACCGGTTCTGGGGGAGGTGGGACTATTACAAATCGGACGGTCTACACCTGGGCAGGACTGGATCCAATGTCCTAGGGGCTGCTTTTGCTAACGCTGTTGGGGAGGGTTTAAACTGATGTGGCAGGGGGATGGGAACCAAACGAGGAGGTGAGTGGACAGTAAGGAGGTAGTAACTAAAGTCTGTAAGGAACGAGGTAATGAAGTCAGCGTGACTAAGGGGAAGAGTAGGCAGAGAGCAGATGATGAATGCAAAGGGACAGGTGGTCTGAGGTGCATTTATTTTAATGCGAGAAGTGCAGTAGGTAAGGCAGATGAACTTAGGGCTTGGATTCGTACCTAGCGGTATGATGTTATTGCTATTACTGAGACTTGGTTGAGGGGAGGGCAAGATTGGCAACTAAATATCCCAGGATATAGATGCTTCAGGCAGGATAGAGAGGGAGGTAAAAGGGGTGGAGGAGTTGCATTACGGTCAAAGAGGATATTACAGCTGTGTTGAAGGAGGGCACTATGGAGGACTCGAGCAGTGAGGCAATATGGGCAGAGCTCAAATAGGAAGGGTGCGGTAACAATGTTGGGGCGGTACTACAGGCCTCCCAACAGCGAGCGTGAGATAGAGGTACAAACATGTAGACAGATTATGGAAAGATGTAGGAGCAACAGGGTGGTGGTGATGGGAGATTTTAATTTTCCCAACATTGACTGGGATTCACTTAGTGTTGGGGGTTTAGATGGAGCAGAATTTGTAAGGAGCATCCAGGAGGGTTTTCCAGAGCAGTATATAAATAGTCCAACTCGGGAAGGGGCCATACTGGACCTGGTGTTGGGGAATGAGCGCGGCCAGGTGGTTGAAGTTTCAGTAGGGGATTACTTTGGGAACAGTGATCACGATTCCGTAAGGTTTAGAATGCTCATGGAAAAAGACGAGAGTGGTCCTAAAGGAAGAGTGCTGAATTGGGGAAAGGCCAACTATAGCAAAATTCGGCAGGAGCTGGGGAATGTGGATTGGGAGCAGCTATTTGAGGGTAAATCCACATTTGATATGTGGGAGGCTTTTAAAGAGAGGTTGATTAGAGTGCAGGACAGACATGTCCCTGTGAAAATGAGGGATAGAAAGGGCAAGATTAGGGAACCATGGATGACAGGTGAAATTGTGAGATTAGCAAAGAGGAAAAAGGAAGCATACAAAGGTCTAGGTGACTGAAAACAGACGAAGCTTTGGAAAAATATCGGGAAAGTAGGACCAATCTGAAACGAGGAATTAAGAGGGCTAAAATGGGTCATGAAATATCTTTAGCAAACAGGGTTAAGGAAAATCCCAAAGCTAAGGAGCAAGAGGGTAACTAGAGAAAGGGTTGGCCCACTCAAGGACAAAGGAGGGAAGTTATGCGAGGTGTCAGAGAAAATGAGTGAGATTCTTAATGAGTACTTTGCGTCGGTATTCACCGAGGAGAGGGACATGACGGATGTTGAGGTTAGGGATAGATGTTTGATTACTCTTGGTCAAGTTGGCATGAGGAAGGGGGAAATGTTGGGTATTCTAAAAGACATTAGGGTGGACAGGTCCCCAGGTCCGGATGGGATCTATCCCAGGTTACTGAGGGAAGCGAGAGAGGAAATAGCTAGGGCCTTAACAGATATCTTTGCAGCATCCTTAAGCACGGGTGAGGTCCCGGAGGACTGGAGAATTGCTAATGTTGTCCCCTTGTTTAAGAAGGGTAGCAAGGATAATCCAGGTAATTATAGAACAGTGTGCCTGACGTCAGTGGTGGGGAAGCTGCTGGAGAAGATACTGAGGGATAGGATCTATTTACATTTGGAAGAAAATGGGCTTATTAGTGATCGGCAGCATGATTTTGTGCAGGGAAGGTCATGTCTTACCAACTTGATAGAATTCTTTGAGGAAGTGACAAAGTTGATAGATGAGGGAAGGGCTGTGGATGTCATATACATGGACTTCAGTAAGGTGTTTGATAAGGCTCCCCACGGTAGGCTGATGGAGAAAGTGAAGTCGCATGGGGTCCAGGGTGTACTAGCTGGATGGATAGAGAACTGGCTGGGTTACAGGAGTCAAAGTTGTAGTGGAAGGGAGTTTCTCAAAATGGAGAACTGTGATCAGTGGTGTTCCACAGGGATCTGTGTTGGGACCACTGTTGTTTGTGATATACATAAATGATCTGGAGGAAGGTATAGATGGTCTGATTAGCAAGTTTGCAGAGGACACTAAGATTGGTGGAGTAGCAGATAGTGAAGGAGACTGTCGGAGGATGCGGCGGAGAAATGGCAGATGGAGTTCAATCCAGGCAAATGCAAGGTGATGCATTTTGGAAGATCCAATTCAATAGCGAACTATACAGTAAATGGAACAGCTCTGGGGAAAATTGATAGAGATCTGGGTGTTCAGGTCCATTGTACCCTGAAGGTGGCAACGCAGGTTGATCGAGTGGTCAAGGCGGCATACGGCATGCTTTCATTCATCGGATGGGGTATTGAGTACAAGAGTTGGCAGGCCACGTTACAGTTGTATAGGACTTTGGTTCGACACATTTGGAATACTGCGTAAAGTTCTGGTCGTCACATTACCAAAAGGATGTGGATGCTTTGGAGAGGGTGCAGAGGACGTTCATCAGGATGTTGCCTGGTATGGAAGGCGCTAACTATGAAGAGAGGTTGAGTAGATTAGTTATTTACATTAGAAAGACGGAGGTTGAGGGGGGACCTGATTGAGGTCTACAAAATCATGAGAGGTATAGACAGGGTGGATAGCAAGAAGCTTTTTCCCCAGAGTGGTGGACTCAATTACTAGGGGTCACGATTTCAAGGTGAGAGGGGAAAAGTTTGAGAGATATGCGTGGAAAGTTCTTTACGCAGAGGGTGATGGGTGACTGGAACGCGTTGCCAGCGGAGGTGGTAGAGGCGGGCACGATAGCATCATTTAAGATGTATCTAGACAGATACATGAATGGGCAGTGAGCAGAAGGATACAGATCCTTGGAAAATAGGCGACAGGTTTAGATAGAGGATCTGGATCGGCGCAGGCTTGGAGGGCCGGAGGGCCTGTTCCTGTGCTGTAATTTTCTTTGTTCTGTCATAACAGATTGGGGCTTGTGTTTTGGTTTAATTATCAGAGGGGTTTGGCCATTCCCCATCCTAACAATATCCTTGAATATTATGATATTTGCAGTGCTTGTCCAATTTTTTTTTTTGAAAGGTTGCAAGGTATCCAGCTTCCACTACTTTTCCACGCAGTGCATTTCAGATTCCCACCACCCGCTGAGTGAAAAGTTTATTCTCAAATTCCCTCTGAATCTACTGCCCCTTACCCTAAAACTAGGCCCTCTCATGACTTAACCCCTCAACCAAGGGGATCAGTTGCTCTTTGTTCACCCTGCCCATACCCGTTAGAATCATGTACACCTCAATGAACTTAGTCTTAGTCTTAGCATTAGTCTTCTCTGCTCTGAAGAAAACAATCCAAGCCTACCTAGTCTCTTGTTATAGCTCAATTTCTCCATCCCAGGCAACATTCTAGTAAATCTCCTGTGTAGCCCCTCCAGTGCTATCACATCCTTTCTGTTAGTGAGGTGACCACAACTGCTCACAGTACTCCAGCTGTGGCCTGACCAATCCTCTGTCCAACTCCAACATGACTTTCTTGCTATAGAGAAACCAGGTGTATAAAGGGATTGTACAAGCAATTCATTCCTATTGAGAAGGAAGCTCAAATTACTTGTAAATTAGCACCAAACCCATGGACAAATCTAAGGGCTAGTTTTGTAAAATCAAATCCTACATTTACAGCACTGCCACCGCATGTATTCTCACCAGTCTACGGGAACGATGGAACTAAATGCTCTTCCCCGAGGTGAGTTTGAATAGAGTGGACAGCATTGGGTGGGGACCCCACTATCTTCCCATTTCTATCCCAATTAAATCCAATTGGCAAGTCCCATCAATACCTGTTCTGACTGCAATTGACCCTCTTAAGTGATCAGTTACTCTGCATATAAAGGCTTATATCCAGTCTTTACTGGTATTAAGTGAGCATCAGGCAGGTGGATCACCATGTTAGGAGCACCCACAAAAAAACCTCACAGAAGTTACTGCGATCTCCAAAGGGAGGTAACTTGTCCAAAGGCCCTGACAGCCTGATCAAACAATTTGTCATTGGGAGTGGGGAATCCCACAGAGCCATCCCTGTCCTTACCCCAACTGTGCCCACCTGCCACACCCACACCATCATTCCTCTCTCACCATCACTCGATTGCGGTTAAAGATCCAACAATGACCCTAGGCCTTTGCTGGGTGTCATCTCAGAAGTAGACACTATTTTCCACTTGTGCTGCTTCAACAGAGCTGTTGGCCATGGGTTGGAAGGCAAGTCTTGGTGGGCAGGGCATCAACCACCTGGGCAACTGGTTCCTGGGGAAGGCCTGTCATTGCAATGATAATGCAGCACTCCCTCAGTCTACAACTGAAGCATCAGTGTGGATTAGACCATAAAACCAGAAAATACAGGAGCAGATTTAAGGCATTCAGCCTCTACATCTGCTCTGAAATTCAGTGAGATCATGGCTGATCTGATAATCTTCAACTCCACTTTTATGGCTTTTCTCCATAACCCTTGATTTCCTTACTGATTAAAAAAATCTGTCTATCTTACCCCTGAATATACTCAAAGACAGACTAATGCAGGAAGGAATTCCTTCTTATCTCTGTCTCAAATGGGAGACTACTTATTGAGATTATGCCTTCTGGTCCTAGACTTTCCCTTATAGGGAAATAACCTTTCCAGATCCAATCTGTGAAGTCCCCAGAAATCTTGAGCAAAAGCAGAAATTGCTGCAAAATCTCAGCAGCATCTGTGGAGACAAATCAGACTTAACTTTTCACATCCAGTGACCCTTCTTCAGAACTGATTTCTCTCTTCACAGATGCTGCCAGACCTACTGAGATCTTCCAGCATTTTGTTTTCGTTTCAGATATCCAGCATCCATAGTTCATTTGCTTTTCTGTCCCCCAGTAATCTTGCATGCTTCAATGAGGTTGCCACCCATTCTTCTCAATTCCAGTGAATACAAGCCCAATCTACTTAATGTCTCTTCACAAATATAGTGCCCTTCCATACCTGGGATCAGCCTCGTGAAACTTTTATGGACTACCTCCAAGGCTGGTAAATCTTTTCTTAGATAAAGGGCTCAAAAGTATTCACAACGTTCCAGCTGTGGTCTGGCTAGTGCCTTATATTGTTTTAGAAATATTTCCTACTTTTATATTTCATCACCTTTAAAATAAAGGCAAACATTCCATTTGAGTTGCCTATTACCTGCTGAACTTAGATGTAAACCTTTTGTGATTCATGCACGAGGACTCTCAAAATCTCTGTTCTGTAGCTTGTTGTAGTTTTTTTTTCCATTTAAATAATGTTCAGCTCCTCTCTTCTTCTTGCCAAAAGTGCATAACCTCACATTTTCCCTGCCAAGTATTTGCATTCTTGCTTGACTTGTCAACATCCCTCTGCAGACCATCAATGTCACCAGAGATAGTAGGAACTGCAGATGCCTCTTTGTAGGTTACGTGGAACAATCCCTCTTCCGTACCTACACCGGCCCGAAACCCCACCTCTTCCTCCGTTACATTGATGACTGTATCGGCGCCGCCTCGTGCTCCCACGAGGAGCTCGAACAGTTCATACACTTCACTAACACCTTCCACCCCAACCTTAAGTTTACCTGGACCATCTCTAACACCTCTCTCCCCTTCCTGGACCTCTCTGTCTCCATATCGGGCAACCACCTCGAAACCGATATTCATTTCAAGCCCACCGACTCCCACAGCTACCTAGAATACTCCTCCTCCCACCCACCTTCCTGCAAAAATGCTATCCCCTATTCCCAATTCCTTCGCCTCCGCCGCATCTGCTCCCAGGATGAGGCATTCCACTCCCGTACATCTCAGTTGTCCTCATTTTTCAAGGACCGTAACTTCCCCTCCTCGGTGGTCGAGAACGCCCTCAACCGTGTCTCCCACATCTCCCGCACCTCATCCCTCACACCCCGTCCACGCAATAAAAACCAAAAAAGAATCCCCCTCGTCCTCACGTACCACCCCACCAACCTCCGGATCCAACGCATCATCCTCCGACACTTCCGCCATCTGCAATCCGACCCCCCACCAAAGACATCTTTCCCTCCCCACCTTTATCTGCTTTCCGGAGGGACAACTCTCTCCGTGACTCCCTTGTCCGCTCCACACTCCCCTCCAGCTCCACCACACCCGGCACTTTTCCCTGCAACCGCAGGAAGTGCTACACCTGCCCCCACACCTCCTCCCTCACCCCCATCCCAGGCCCCAAGAAGACTTTCCACATCAAGCAGATGTTCACCTGCACATCTGCCAATGTGGTATACTGCATCCGCTGTACCCGGTGTGGCTTCCTCTACATCGGGGAAACCAAGCGGAGACTCGGGGACCGCTTTGCAGAACACTTACGCTCGGTTCGCAACAAACAACTGCACCTCCCAGTCGCGAACCATTTCAACTCCCCCTCCCATTCCTCAGACGACATGTCCATCCTGGGCCTCCTGCAGTGCCACAACGATGCCACCCGAAGGTTGCAGGAACAGCAACTCATATTCCGCTTGGGAACCCTGCAGC
>NC_063367.1:423121-451039 GCF_021869965.1 Rhincodon typus | reverse complement strand
CCGGCACTTTTCCCTGCAACCGCAGGAAGTGCTACACCTGCCCCCATACCTCCTCCCTCACCCCCATCCCAGGCCCCAAGAAGACTTTCCACATCAAGCAGATGTTCACCTGCACATCTGCCAATGTGGTATACTGCATCCGCTGTACCCGGTGTGGCTTCCTCTACAATCGGGGAAACCAAGCGGAGACTCGGGGACCGCTTTGCAGAACACCTACGCTCGGTTCGCAACAAACAACTGCACCTCCCAGTCGCGAACCATTTCAACTCCCCCTCCCATTCCTCAGACGACATGTCCATCCTGGGCCTCCTGCAGTGCCACAACGATGCCACCCGAAGGTTGCAGGAACAGCAACTCATATTCCGCTTGGGAACCCTGCAGCCCAATGGTATCAATGTGGATTTCACAAGCTTCAAAATCTCCCCTCCCCCTACCGCATCCCAAAACCAGTCCAGCTCGTCCCTGCCTCCCTAACCTGTTCTTCCTCCCACCTATCCCCTCCTCCCACCTCAAGCCGCACCTCCATCTCCTACCGACCAACCTCATCCCGCCCCCTTGACCTGTCCGTCCTCCCTGGACTGACCTGTCCCCTTCCTAACTCCCTACCTACACTCACCTTTCCTGGCCCCATCCCCGCCTCTTCGACCTGTTTGTTTCCTCTCCACCTATCCTCTCCTCTATCCCTCTTCTATCCGCCTCCAACTCTCTCCCTATTTATTTCAAAACCCCCTTCCCCTCCCCCTTTTCTGATGAAGGGTCTAGGCCCGAAACGTCAGCCTCTCTGCTCCTATGATGCTGCTTGGCCTGCTGTGTTCATCCAGCCCTGCACCTTGTTGTCATCAATGTCACCACTTGTCTTCTCACCTACTTTTGTGTCATCCACAAACTTGGCTATAGTACATTCAGTTTCCTTATCCAGGTCATTAATATATATTGTAAGTAATTGTGGTCCCACTAGCTGCCATCAAGATTCTTGAAATGTTCCCCTTACCTCAACTCTGTCTTCTTTTGGTTAGGCAAATCTTGCTTATATACTACCTCCAACACTTCGGGTGCTTATGTTATTCAGTAGCATTATTGCCACATGGTACCTTATAAAATGCCTTCTGAAAATCCACTATATTATATCCACTGCTTCCCCTTTACCACTCTTTTTTATTTCCTCAAAGAATTCTAGCCAATTTGACAGGCGTAATTTCCCCTTTTCAAAGCCATGTTGACTCTGCTTGAATATTATGTACACAAATGCTCAATCACATCCTTAATAACGGATTCTAACATTTTCCTAATAACAGATGTTAAACTAATTGGCTTATTGTCTCTTTCCCTTCTTAAACAAAGATGTCAGATAGACAGTTTTCCAAACCTCCAGGACTTTGCCAAAATCTCAGGGTTCTTGGAAGATTACTACCAGTACAGCCACCATTTCTGTAGCTACCTCTTTTAAATATCCTAAGATGCTTCCCATGAGTACCAATGGGCTCATTGGTCTTTAGCTCAAATAGTTTCCAACAGCACTCAAGAAGCTCAACACAATCTAGGACAAAATATTCTACCTGATTGGCACACCACCCACAATGTTACACATTCACTCCCTCCACGATTGACTTTCAGTGGCAGTGAATCCCATATGCATGATGCTCTGCAGCAATTTGCCAAGGCTTCTTTGAAAGCAACTTCTGAATACATGGCCTCTATCACCGAGAAGGTCAAGAACAGCACATACATGGGAACGCCACCATCTGCTAATTCCTCTCCAAGCCGTTCAGCATCCTGACTTAGAAATATATCACTGTTCCTTCATT
This sequence comes from Rhincodon typus, assembly GCF_021869965.1. Lineage (NCBI taxonomy): Eukaryota > Metazoa > Chordata > Chondrichthyes > Orectolobiformes > Rhincodontidae > Rhincodon > Rhincodon typus. The sequence continues at coordinate 449,234 of NC_063367.1, read as the reverse complement.
GTCACTGAGTCAAAATCCTAGTACTACCTTCCTATCGGCACTTGGTATGTGAATTTGAAGAGACTACTTTTGCAGAATGAGGTCACTTCATCATCGAATTTTAATGTTGCTAACATTTTTCACAAAATCAGTTTCTGATATTTCATTGGGGCTCTGTTATGTGTGACACCTGCTGACATGTTTTAAAATGGCCTGCTCTGCCTCAGAATGGCAAGCAGACGCTTATTATTCATGTACCAACAGCGTAATGTTTTCAGTAGTGCAAGAAGGTGGCAATGCACTGAACACAATCCTAACTTACTTGTAAAATTGTTTTAAACATCTGGTTAATTCGTTCCCCCTCCTTCCCCACCTCAGATCCCCAAAACGCAAGCTAACTTACCATCACATGATATAGTTCTTCTTCTGGTACAGGCTCTAGATCTGGAACAGTGAAGCATTCAGGGAATGGCCCCCCTTTCGCTAATGCTTCTGCAGCCTTAATAGTGGTAGAGAAACATTCTAACCAGGACCACTCCGAGGAGTTCCAGTTCACAGGGTCAGGGGGGCAACTAGTATGATGAGGAGGCACAGATGGATTACACAGGAGACGATCTAGTTGAAGTCCCACAGCCAAGGAGGCCAGACACTGCATGTAAGGACTGTGAACTAGTTGGTCTCCACATAACACGTGAGGCTGAAAGGGAAAAGATGACATTAACTGGCATAGCAAAGACTTTCAAATTAATAAGTCCCCACTATTAGTTACCTAGTTATCTTGTTATCCAGAGTTATCTTGTTATCCAGAATTCTCATGCAACCAATCAACGGGAGTAGGTTTTCTCACTCTGAAAACTGATCATTTGGTCATCTCTCTCCTTTTGATCAAACCTTGTTGACGGTATTTATGATTGAACCTGAACGCAGCCAACAGACTCATGCAACTGGCACCTCCCGTTCTGCGTGCATGCCGGATACCAGGAATTTTATTGCATTATAACTTCATTGACAGGTTTTGGCACATAAAAACAATAACTTCATTCTAGTTTCAATATTATTATTTTTAACTACCTTTTCATATGCATATTGCTCTTGCAACATCACTGGCAGCCTTTCAAGAAAGGTCCTCATACATGGTGCCATATTTAAGCCAATAACTCCTTGTTTTTTCAATGAAGTTCTACATGTTGCCAGAACATGATTTGCAGCTATCCATTCAGTTGGGCAGTTCACCACCAACACATCCTAGTAAGTCAGACAAAAAAAAAGTAACCATTACAGTAAACATTTCACACAGAAGAGACTAAATCATTCCACTTAGTCACTTGTCAGCAGTCAGGCAGCTGCTCAGAACTTGCACATGCCACTGACGAGTCAATAATGGAACCCCAATTCTTAGGCATATTTCATAAAGATTCATAATACCAAATCAAACAAAAGTCTTCTCTTCATACACTCAAGTTGCACTTATAACAATAAATATCCTTCAAATCTTTATCTTAAACATTAAGGAAATTTTAATTGACCATCGATACTCTGATCACGCTCATAACATTATAAATCCTGGTTTGGCACTTTCACTTTTGACTCGAGATTATAGGTTTGTGTTCCACTGAATATCTTGGCCAATTAAGGGTTTTACTGTATAAAAACAAACACATTTGGAAGTTATCCTTTCGTCTCAAGTTATGTCAAAGGGTCAAAAAACATATTCAAACTATTATTTCCATTTCATAGAATCACAGAATCCCTACTATGCAGAAACAGGCCATTCGGTTCAACAAGTCCACACTGACCACTGAAAAGCATCCCACCCAGACCCATCCCCTTACTCTAACCCTGCATTTCCCATGGCTAATCCACCTAACTTACACCCCTGGACACTAAGGCCAATTTACCCAACTTGCACATCTCTGGACTGTGGGAGGTAACACACGCAGACACGTGGAGATGTGCAAACTTCACATGAACAGTCGTCCAAGGGTGAAATCGAACCCAGGTCCCTGGTGCTGCAAGGCAGCAGTGCTAACCACGGAGCCACTGTGAGCCCTAAAAAACTTAAAACAATTTGTTCCAGTTCAGGATGGATGTGATTGTGTGAGACAATATTTCCTTCATAACGTAGCCATCTAATAGCTATTTGCTAAATTATACATGCATGTTAGTATTAAAAACCCACAGTTTACTTAATCAAACTCAATTGGTGCTTTCTTTCCAACAAACCAATTTTCAGATCAGGATCCGATTTTCAAACCTTCACATAATTTTTAGAATTTACAAGGTTATTGCTCTGAAACAATAGGGGTGCTTTCACATCGCTGGTGTATTCTATAGGCCACCACTTAGTGTGGAGGAAAATAATAATGGAGCAAATTTGCACAGAAATCATAGCGTGCAAAATGTTTAGTGATAATGGAGCACTTCAACTATCAAAACGTAGACAGCAATAATAATATAAAGGCGGAGTGGGGTAAGTTTCTAAAAAGTGTGTGCAGGGGAATTTTCATAATCAGCACATTTCTACACTAACAAGGAATTATTGGATCTGGTTCTGGGCAATGAGGTCAGTAGGAAGTATTTAGGAAACAGTGAGTGTTGTTTTGTAAGATTTGGGTGATGTGTTAAAAATACAGGGAGAAATCTAGAGTAAACATACTTAATTTGAGCAGGTCAAAGTCAGTGGATTGAAAACAGACCAAGCCAGGATAATAGAGTCATTAAGTACAGAAGAGTCCCTTCAGCCCATCCAGTCTGGATTGTCCAAATGCATGAAATCTATACTAGTCCCACTTTCCAGCACTAGACCCACAGCCTTGACATTCAAGTGCTCATCCAAGTACTTTATAAAAGTTGTGATACTACTCAACTATCCTCCCAGATAGTGCATTCCATGCTTCCAGCATCATCCAAAAGGATAGGTGAAGTCAAAGATTTGCAGGCAATGGGGAGGACAACTATATTTTGAGTTCCATAAATATTAAAAAAGATATCAAAGATAGACGGCTAACATGAAAAATTATTGAAAAAGTCTTCTATAGGCCTATAAATAAACAACGGTAGTAACAGGAGGGATGGAACTGATTCGAGAGCAAAAAAGGAACATACACCTAGAGTTAAAGGGCATGGCTGATGTACAAGTACTGTGCATTATTAGGATCCACTGGGGTAGTGTGCCATAAATTGAGCCCTTTAGTTTGGGTATCATAACCAATGTTAAAGTTTCAGTAAAAACCAAACATCAAGTGCCCTAATTTACCCAACTTTCATACAAAAGTTGATAGAAGGCATGGACCAGCTTCAGTACTGAATAAGGATTATTATTTATTACAAGTAATTAGATTATAGCTATATGTGAACAAATGTAAACCTTTGGCATATAATGCTACTAACTAAAACTCTAATCTCCTTATTAAAGATTTATTGAATTCATCTGCATTACCTGTCAGGCCTCTTGATTGAAGTAAATGCAGTTTAATTTATCAGTCTTACCTTATTCTCTGCCAAGCTCATCTGCCTTAACGATTTGATTTGCTCCTGTTATCTACTGGACAAGCCTCAGACTTTTCTCACGATTGCTTTGGTTCCCATGCCTCCCCCACAACCCAAGGCTGTGTGACACACCTGGCAGTGGTTCTTTATCTCAAAGATCAACTGCCCTCTGATGTTAGTTTTAAATACTGCCAACATGGAAAATTCATCAATTCAGTTGCTTCAGTAAAGAAACTAAACTGACTACCATAGATGAATAGAGAATTGGCAACAAAGTGGGTGGGGACAAGGGGTTCTTTTTCAGGTTGGTCCTCTGTTACCAGTGGGGTTCCATGGGCACCAGTGCTGGGACAACAATCTTTTACAATATATATTAAGGACTTGAAAGAAGTGAATGCACTCCAGCCTAATTTACAGATAACACAAAAATAGGTGGAAAAGTTTTCGCTAGAGCATTGGAGGCTGAGGGGCAACCTGATAGGTGTACATAAAATTCTAAGAGGCATGGACAGGGTGGATAGTCGGAGCCTTTATCCCAGGATGGAAATGTCAAATCCGAGGTGGCACAGCTTTAAGGTGAGAGGGGCAAGTTTAAAGGAGGTCTGCAAAAAAAAGGCAAGTTTTTTTTTTAAAAACAGAGGATGGTAATACCACTCAAGAGGCATTTATCTAAACACATGTACAGGCAGATAATGGAGGGATACAGTTAATGTGCAGGCAGATGGAATTAGTTTAGAATGACATCCTGATCTGCACAGACATGATGGGCCAAAAGGCCTGTTCCTGTGCTGTACTGTTCTTAGTCACAGTCATAGTCATAGTCATAGTCATAGAGGTCGACAGCATGGAAACAAGCTCTCCAGCCCAACTTTCCCATGCCACCCAGTTTTCACAATTTAAACTAGTCCCATCTGCATTTGGTCCACATCCTTCCATAACTATCCCATCCATATACCTGTCTAAATATGTTTTTTAAATGACAAAATTGTATTCACTACCTATGGCAGCCTGTTCCAGGCTCTCACCATGCTGGTCAAAAAACTGCCCCTCTGGATTTTTTTGCATCTCTCCCCTCTCACCTTAAATTCCCCTTATCCTTACCGACCATCCCACCAGCATCCACATCCAGAAGATCATCAGAAACCATCTCCGCTACCTCCAGCAAGATACCACCACGACATATTTCCTTCCCCTCCTTTGTCCACCTTCCGCAGGGACCATTCCCTCTGGGATACCCTGGTCCACTCTTCCTTCACTCCCAACACCCTGCCAGAGACCCACGACACCTTGCCCTACAACCGCCAAAGGTGCAACACCTGCCCATTTACCTCCTCCCTCCTCAATATCCAAGGGCCCAAACATACCTTTGAGGTGAAGCAGCACTTTACACGCACTTCAAACAATCTAGTCTACTGCATTCACCGCTCATAATGTGGTCTCCTCTACATTGGGGAAATGAAGTGGAGACTGGGTGACCGCTTTGCAAAACATCTACGTTCTGCCTGGAAAAAAAGATGCTGAGCTTCCAGTTGCCTGCCACTTGAACACATCACCCTGTTCCCTGGCCAACATCCGTGTCTCGGGCTTGCTGCATGTTCCAGCAAAGCTCAGCAAAAGCTGGAAACACAACGCCTCATTTTCTGCTTGGGGACTCAATATCGAGGTCAATAATTTTAGGGTCTGAACTCTCCCATGTCCTAGCCCCCTACCCCACACACTTGGCCTTGTTATCACAGAGCCTGCCATGACACACTACCTATTGTTACCCAGTCTCCAGTCTAACAGTCTCCATTAACAGCTATTCACCCTCTGAGACAGAAAGTCATCCACTGCTTTTCTGTCCAACTGTTTTTCTCTCTTATTGGGTTTTATCTCCATTTATTGTTTACTCCTTACCCCCGGCTCACCTTATTTTCTGCATATAAATTGACATTTTCCTAGCTACCATCAGTTCTGAGGAAGGGTCACGGACCCGAAACATTAACTCTGATTTCTCGACACAGATGCTGCCAGACCTACTGAGCTTTTCCAGTAACTTCTGTTTTTGTTTCTGATTTACAGCATCCACAGTTCTTTCTGTTTTTAACTACCATGCGGTACCTTGTCAAAGTCCATGTAGACAACATCTACTGCACTGCCCTCATTACAGTCTAGGTCACCCCTTCAAAAAACTCAATCAAATTAGTAAGACATGATTTCCCATGCATAAAGCCATAATGACCATTCTAAATGAATCCTTGCCTCTCCAAATCCCTTAAATCCTGTCTCTCAGAATCCCCTTCAACAACTTACCCACCACAGATGTTAGGTTCACTGGTCTGTAGTTCTCAGGCATTTTCCATGCAGCCTTTCTTAAATAACCACACAACATTAGGCACCCTCTAATCTTCAGGCACTTCGCCTCTGGCTGTCCATGATCATCATATTTTCCTCCCTAGCATCCTACAAAGTCCTGGGATACACTTCATCAGGTCCTGGGGATTTATCTACTTTATTGCATTTTAAGACTTATATCACCTCCTCTTCTGTAATGTGGACATTCTTTGAGACATCACTATTTATTTCCCCAAGTTCCCAGTCATCTGTATCTTTCTTGATGGTAATTACTAATGAGAAATATTCATTTAGGATCTCTTATGACCTTGTTGATCTTGAAGAGGCCCTATTCACTTCCGAGATAATCTTTTGCTCTTCATGTACTTGTAGAATCCCTTTGGATTCTCCTTTACCTTATCTGCCGGAAGCCATGTCCCCTTTCAGTCCTCCTGACTTTTCTCTTAAGTACACTCCAACACAGACTGTGCTCCTCAAGGAATTCAGTTGCTCCCAGCTGCTTATACATGTCATATGCCTACTTCTTTTTCAAGACCAGGGCCTCAATAACTGCAGTCATCCAGGGTTCCCTACTCCTGCCAGCCTTGCCCTTCACTCTAACAGGAACATGCTGGCCCTCAACCCTCATTAACTCACTTTTGAAAGCCTCCCACTTACCAGACATCCCTGTGCCTGCAAACAGCCCCCTGCAATCAACTTTTGAAAGTTCCTGTCTAAAACCATCAAATTGGCCTTGCGCCAGTTCCGAACTTCAACTCCAGGACCAGATCTATCCTTTTCCATAGCTATTATAAAACTAATGGAATAATGATCACTGGTCCGGAAGCACTCCCCCAACACTTCAGTCACTTGCCCTGCCTTATTTCCCAAGAGAAGCCAGGTTTTGCCCCTTCTCTAGGACATACTGCACAAAAAAATTCTTCATGAACACTTAACAAATTTCTCTCCATCCAAGACCTTAACACTATGGCAATCCCAGTCGACGTTAGGAAAGTTAAAATCCCCTACTATTACAACTCTATTATTCTTGCAGCTATCTGCAGTCTCCTTACTTATTTGCTCCTCAATCTCCTGCTGACTACTGGGGGTTCGATAGTACAATGCTATCAAAATAATCACCCCTTTTTATTTCTCAGTTCAACCCATGTAGACTCAGTCAACAAGCTCTCAACTCTTTCAGTACTGACATGATGTTCTCCCTAAACAAAAACACATCTCCCCCTTCCTCTCTTGCCTCTCTTTCTATGGTTCCTATAGCATCTGTATCTCAGAACATTGAGCTGATAGTCTTATCAGCCTGTTTCTGTAATATCTATAATATCCAGTCCCATGTACCCATCATGCCCTGAGTTCGTTTGCCTTACCTGTCAGGTCTCTTGCATTGAAATAAATGCAATTTAACTCAGGCTTCTCTTCCTTCCTGCCATGATCTTGCCTGCCCTGTCGAGTATTAAGATTACCAACACTGCCTTTATTATTTAACTTGCTCTCATTAACTTCTGTACTGTCCTCAAACTTCTCTTCAGAATCCCTTCTGCTTTGGATCCCATCCCGACCCCTGCCAGACTAGTTAAAAACCTCCCAAGTGGCTCTAGCAAATCTCCCCGCGATAACATGGATGCCTCCAGCTCAGGTGCAACCCGTCCCTCTTGTCCAGGTCACGTCTACCCAAGATGAGCTGAGATAAGATAACTAAGATGAACTATGACTAAGATAAGGAGAAATTCCTTCTGAGGGTTGGAAGCCTTTGGAACTCCTTGTCACACCGGTGGGGGCACAGTCCTTGTGTATATTTAAGGCTGAGATAGACAGATTCTTGATCAGGAGGGGAATCATGGGTTATGGGAAAAAGTAGGAAAGAGGAGGTGAGGAGTGTCAGATTTGCCATGATCTTAATTGTAGGCAGAGCTGAACGGTCTACTCCTGTTTCTATTTCTTAAGATTTTACATACAAGACCTACAGTGTGCAGATGACTGCAGTGTCACTGTCCACTCACGGCCAGATTTACAACCTACACTTGAGCTCTTTGTATTCAAGAGATTTGCCTCGTCTTTGAATCCTGTCAGAACAAAGCTTGTATTACTCCAGGCCTGGTCAATTCACATGCCACGTCCAATATTGTAGAGTCTTTCCTTCAAAGCATACATAGAGCATTTCCCATACCTTGGTAGCCACCTCTCTCAGAAGACAAGGAGATCCAATACTGAATCAGGTCAGTTTTCTACAATGTTCAACAGTAGGTGTTTGACAACAAAAACCTCCAAGTTCAAGATGGTGGCGCAGTAGTAGGGAAGTCATCTGCTCCCATCTGCTTTCTTTGTCATTTTTACCCCTTTTGTTTCTTTTCTTGATTTTGCTCTTTTTCTTTTCTTTAAAGCCTGAAGGGTGGAGGGTGAAGGAGGCGGCCTCTTGCAGCAGCGAAGATAGGATGAGCCACATATGCTCCATCCCGGCCCAGGGTCTTCTGGCAAGCAAGAACAGTTTCTGGGCTGACTCTCCTGGCTCAGACTCACAAGCTGAGCCAAGGATCCAGGTCCGTGACTAGGCCTGGTACCTGAAGGAGCATCAGCGAAAGAGATAATGGAGGACCCCAACGACCGATGTCTTTCAGGAGCATTTGGAGAAGCATCAGATGGGGAACAGGAGGGTCAGAATCCATGCATCTCTAGGCCTATGGCTCCAGCTTGGACACAGCAGCCGTGATTGTGGCAGCAGTGGAGGACCATAACCAAGACCCCAGAGGCTGTTACAGAGATGCAAGAGGCCATAACAGAGATTCTGGCCAATGAACTCTACTGCGGTAATGTCTTGCTCTATATTCAGTGTTTCAAGACAGCGCCATAACATGCAAAAATATTTTTTCTTTTAGCATACATGTGACAATAAATCTAAATCTAAATCTAAAATCTAAAACATTCTAAAGTCAAGAAAAGTCCTAATGAACAGTCAGTGGTATACTCTCACTTCTATACTGCAGTGAGGCCTCAACTGTGTATCAGTGACATGTAAGAGCATGCAAGAAATCTCATCAACAATGTCTCTGCCACATATTTCAGTGTGGGGACTGTTGAACAAATACGATTGCTCTTCTTGAGGCAAAGTGAACTATGGATGAATAAATACTGTCTCAATGGCCAAGAAAGTCTCCCCATCTAATCTTGTTCTCTCAAGTTCTCAAGCCGACTGTGTTCCAAGGAAGAAGAACAAAAAGACTCTGAAGCTCTTGTTGAAGCGCAACAGGACTGACATTAATTACTGGTAGGACCTTACTACCAATCATTTAGAATGGTGACAATTTGTCCATCAAGCTGGAACAGGCTTCAAGTCCAAATGCCTCCATGTTTATGCATTTTTGTGGGATGTGTGCATCGCTGGTTGGCCAGCATTTATTACCAATCCCTAGTTGCTGTTGAGAAGATGGTGATGACCTGCTTTCTTGAACCATTGCAGTCTACCTGCTGTGAGCTGACCCACAATGTCATGAGGGAGGGAATTCCAGGATTTTGACCCAGTGACAGTGGAGGAACGGCAATATATTTCCAAATCAGGATGGTGAGTGGCTTGAAGAAGAACTTGAAGGTGGTGGTGATCTCATGTATCTGCCGCGCTTGACTTTCAAGATGGAAGTGGTTGTTGGTTTGGAAGGAACTGTCTGTGGATCACTGGTGAATTTCTGCAATCCATCTTATAGACAGTACACACTGCTGCTACTGAGTGTCAGAGATGGAGGGAGAGAATGCTTGTGAATGCAGTGCCAATCAAATGGGCTGGTTTGTCCTGGATGGTGTCAAACTTCTTGAATGTTGCTGGAGCTGCACCTGACATTCCTGACTTATGCCTTGTAGACGGTGGACAGGCTTGTGGGGAGTGAGGAGTTGAGTTACTTGCTGTAGTATTCCTCGCCTCTGACCTTTTCTTGTAGCCACTGTGCTTATGTGGTGAGTCAAGTTGACTTTCTGGTCAATGATAACCTTCGGATGTTGACAGTGGGGGATTCAGTGATGGTAACACCATCAGATGTCAAGGGACAGTGGTTACATGGTCTCTTATTAATGATGGTCATAGCCTGGTATTTGTGTGGCGTGAGTGTTACTTGCCACTTATCAGTCCAAGCCTGGATATTGTCCAGATCTTGTTGCATGTGAAGATGGACTGCTTCAGTATCTGAGGAGTCGCGAATGGTGCTGAACATTGCACAATGATCAGCACTTCTGACTTTATGAGGGGGGGGGGGGGGAAGGTGATTGATGAAACAGCTGAAGATAATTGGGCTTAGGACACTGCCCTGAGGAACTCCTGCAGAGATGCCCTGGAGCTGAGACGATTGACTTCCAACAACCACGACCATCTGTCTGTGTGCCAGGTATGACTCCAACCATCAGAGTTTATCCTCTGATACCCACTGATTCCAGCTTTGCTCAGGTTCCTTTTGTTTTTTTTCAACAAAGTCTGTAATGTGGTCAGGAGCTGATTGGCCTTGGCGGAACCCAACTGGGTATCATTGAGCAAGTTATTGCTGAGCAGGTGCTGCTTGATAGCACTATTAAAGACACCTTTCATCAATTTACTGATGATTGAGAGTAGACTGACAGAGCGGTAATTGGCCAGGTTGCATTTGCACTGGAACAGCTTGGCTAGCTGAGCGGAAAGGTCTGGAGCACAAGTCTTCAGCACTATTGCCGGACTGTTGTCAGGGCCTGTAGCTTTTGCAATACTTAGCGCCTCCAACCATTTTTCGATATCACGTGGAATGAATCAAATTGGCTGAAGATTGCCACCTCTAATACTGGGGACCACTGAAGAAGGCCAAGAGGGATCACCCACAAGGCACTTCTACTGAAGATTGCTGCGAAAGCTTCAGCCTTATCTTTTGCACTGCTGTGCCATTCCATCATTAAGGATGGGGATTTTTGTGCAGCCTCCTTCTCCAGTGAGTTGTTTAATTGTCCACCACCAATCATGACTGAATGTGGCAGGACTGCAGAGCTTATATTTGATCTTTTGGTTGTGGGATTGCTTAGTTATATCACTTGCTGCTTATGCTGTTTGGCATGCAAGTAGTCCTATTTAGTGGTTTCACCAGGTTGATACCTCACCGTTAGGTACAGTGCTACTCCTGGCATGCCCTCTTGCACTCTCCATCGAACCAACATTGAATGTCGAGGCAGAGTGGGAGGCAGAAAAGGAAGAAAATCCCGCACTCTAGATCCTACTTCCACATGGAACAGCCTGCTCCATATGTTCAAAGACCTGCAGGTCAAGAATTGGCCTGTTCTGTCGTATGAAGTCCCATGGCAGAAAATCATGATCCTGAGACGTCATCCTCAAATTGAAAACAGCGAATAATCATATACTTAACGTTTGATCATATGTTCGCTACACCTTTAGAATTGTGAACCAGCAGCATAACCAATGTTGTTCTAAATAAACACAGCTCTTAAAACTGCAAACTTCTTTTAAATCAGTAATGGCTATAATTTTAAATGGTAGGAGGGGAAGGGACTGAAAATGCAACGACATTGTGCAAGATTACCTCCACCTCACAAACAATGCAGCAGCTCACCGTTTTGTGACGGTATACTCCTGTGAAGCAGTCGGCCAAAATAACTGTAGAATTTGCAAACATCATTGCCATATTAACAAAATTAGGACAAATGCTGAGAATGAGCTTTTCTATACAAATTAGAACACATCAATTTGTTATAGAGTTGAAGAAAGCAAAACCAAGATTAAAGTGTTCAATTTTAAGAGTCTGTTGTGTGCTGAGAAGCCAACTCTGATGCCCTCTACCCAGACAGTAATGGTGACCGCTCAGAACCTTGAAGTACTTACAGACATATTGAACTTTTAATTCCAGTATTTTCTTTAAAAAGGGTTACTACATCCAAAAGCTAATGGCAAATGTAAATTCAGTGACTGTCTCACATTATTCTGAGTGGGTCATGGAATGTCATACTGTACAAGAGTGGAGGAAACTTCAAACAAAAATGAGGAAGGAGGAAGAGATAATGAGAAACTGACTACCCAGTCCCACTGAGCAGGAAGCGATCTCCTGCAGATATGATTGTGTTTCACCCTTCGAGGAATAGACGGTCATAGAGGTCTACAGCACAGAAAAAGGCCTGTTGAAATATTCTTCCCATTTTACAACAAATTGGCCCATAACCTTGAATGCTTTAGCATTACAAGTGCACATGTAAATATTTCTTCCACCCTCAAGGCAATGAGTTCTAGATTTGCATCATCCTCGAGGTGAAAAAGGCTTTTCCTCACATCACCTCTCAATTTCTTCCCTTCACCTTAAATCTATGCCTCCATCACTGATCTCTCCACCAAGTGGTTTTTTTCCCTGTCTACCCTATCTATGTCTCTTAATTTTATATATCTCAATCATGTCCTCTTTCAATCTCCTCTGTTCTAAGGAAAACAAACCCAGTCTACTCAATCTCTCCTCATAATTAAAATTCTCCAGCCCATGCAACATCCTGGCAAATTTCTTTTACACCTTCTCCATTGTTATCACATTCCTCCTACGGTATGAATTCCAGAACTGCATGCAATGCTTCAGCTGTGGCCAACCCAACTTTTTACACAGTTCCAGCATAGCTTCCCTGCTCTCAAGCTCTATGTCTCAACTAATAAAGGCAACTACACTATATGCTTTCATAGCCACATTATCTACCTGTCCTGTGCCTTAAGGGACCTCTGATCCTTGGTGTTTCCCAGGGTCCTACTGTTCATGAATTTCCTTGCCTTGTTTATCCTGCCCAGGTTCATCACCTCACATCACCTCAATAGATTGCATTCCATTTGTCAATTATCAGCCCATCTGACCACCACGTTTATATCCTTTTATATTCCAATCCTTCTCATTATTTACCACTCCACCAATTTTGTATCATCTGTAAACTTACTGATCAACACTCCCACATTCAAACCTAAAACGATTCATTCATATAGACCACAAACAGCAAGGGCTCCAACACTGACCCACTGGATCCAGAATTCCAGTCGGAACACCACCCCTCAACCATCACCATCTGCTTCCTGCCACTCAGCCAATTGTGGATTCAATTTACCAAATTTCCTCGGATCCCAAGAGCACTTACATTTGCTTTTGATCTCCCATGTGGAACCCTATCAAAAGGCTTACTGAAGTCCAAGTAGACTACTTCAAAAGCATTTTTCTCATTTGCACACCTAGTCACCTCCTTGTCAAATTCAGTCAAGGTGGTCAGACTTGACCTCCTCTTAACAAAGCCATGCTGACTGTTCTTGATCAATCCCTGCCTCTCTCCAAATGCAGATTAATTCTGTCCCTCAGAATTGCTTCAAATAGTTTCCCCACCTGCAAGATTAGCCTGACTCAGACTGTATTTTCCTGCTTTGTCCCTTGCTCCTTTATTGGTATAACATTGGCTGTCTTCCAGCACTTTTCCAATGGCCAGAGAGGAATTGAAAATTCTTGCAAGCACACCTGCTATATCTTCCTTTGCCTCACTTAACAACCTGTGATACAATATACAAAACGACTATACAAAAATGGGGTTACTGCTAGTCTGCATGTGCTAGCAACCTGATGTGCAAATGTGATCTAACATAGAGTGAAAGTCACAGCTTGGGAACAGCCATTTAATACTGCTGTGCTGCACATAAAGAAGTTGAAAAGACCATCTCTTGCTCTGAGCAATGCCAACCAGCCATCATGGAAAGGAATCATGACGGAAGATTTTCAGTCAAACTGCAAATAAACTAATCATGGAATTGTTTCAGAGATAGTAGGAACTGCAGATGCTGGAGAATCTGAGATAACAAGGTGTAGAGCTGGATGAACACAGCAGGCCAAGAAGCATCAGAGGAGCAGGGAGGCTGACATTTTGGGCCTAAGAGTCTAGACCTTGTTATCTCTACACCTTTGTATCTCTAATCATGAAATTGGCTGTTAACTATCAATCTTAACACTTCTGGTGCTTTCCAATTTCATGATTGCTTCGGAGACTGATCCATATATATTTGTAATTTTTTTTTGGATTTGCAACTAATCCCTAATCTGTGCTATACATGTTGCTTCTTATTTCACAGCATTTACATTGTCTTTCTAAACTAATAAACTCACTCTTAAATCAAGAAAGCCCAATTAAACTGGCTCCTTTTAAAACAAAAATATATTTGGTCTGGGAGAAAGGGATCCACAAGGGCACATCGTTGTGAATAGCTGAGGAGGCAAATGAATAAAGAAAGGGAGCCAGTTGATTCATCTTCATCCGGGAGCTTAATGATTTGCAGTATCCCATTTGGAACTGGGGATTGGTCAACACTGCCAATCAAGGAAGTTGTTAGTCATTTGAATAAGAGGCTACTCACTGCATTTGTTTTGTTTATCTTTGAAGCTTATCTTTGTAAAACGTAAGAGTGAATGGCAGTAGAATTTTTACATCACACATAACTGTAATGACGTTTCTGGTTCAAGCAAGGCTGAAACCAAAGGCTGTACATATGATAATTATAAATGAATTCAAGAATTTTTTTTGCAAGGAAATAGAGAGAATGCAGAACTCACCACCAAATTGAATGGTGGAGGATCAGATGCATTTTAGCAAAAAAAAATGGATAACTAACACGTTAGAAGAGGGAAAAGAAAGATATGATCATGCCATGAGATTTTTTTTCTTTATTCATTCATGGGATGAGGGTGTCACTGTCCAGGCAGCATTTATTGTCCATCCCTAAAGTCAACCACATTGCTGTGGGTCTGGAGTCACATGTAGGCCAGACCAGGTAAGGACGGCAGTTTCCTTCCCTAAAAGGACGTTAATGAACCAGATGGGTTTTTCCTGACAATCGACAATGGATTCATGGTCATCATCAGATTGTTAATTCGAGATATTTATTGAATTTAAATTCCACTATCTGCCATTGCGGGATTCGAACCCGGGTCCCCAGAACATTATCTGGTTCTCTGGATTAACAGTCCAGCGATAATACCACTACGCCATTGCTTCCCCTTGCGCAAGGTTGAGGGTGGTTCGATTGGAGCATAAACACTGGCGTTGATCTATTGGATCAAATAGCCTGTTTCTGTACTGAAGTCCTACCTAACCAAATCTAGTAGTCTAAAGTCCTGAGCTTGAGGACCCTTGATGATGACGAATGTTCCAAAACTATTGAATCAGTTGTCGCTTTGAAAACTTTAGTTCTCAGTATTCAAACTGATATCAGGGAATTCGTAGAAAAAAAAATCATGCCGCAATTTTGGTCCCTACCTTTGACCTATTGGAACAAGCTGCAACGCCAACATCAGGAATCCAGGTTGTATTCTGAATAGCACCAGATCCTGTCACTACACTCTGTAGCACACTACCATCCTGGGTTAGTAACAAGAAAAAAGTAAATGAGAAAGGGTCACTATATTATTGCTGGTAAGACAACAGTTTGTAGCTATATTTACTTCTAAGCAGCAAAGTTAGTTGTGTAAATGTTAAATTTAGGAATCAGAGATCACTGTTTACACCCCACTCTGATTTATCTTCATGCACTGAAGAGTCTCGGGAAGGCCTGAATAGAGATAATGAGGAGAATCCTTGGGGAAACCTTTGAAGGTGCACATAACTACTGATCAGGTGTACAAATATGGAGCCTGATTTAATGGGTAAAGGAGTCTCCTGCTTGTCTTCAAAAGAGCCATCACCAGAAAAAGGGTAACGCACCTCAGTTTGGACAGCTACCTTGGAGCCATTCAACACTGAGGAGTGCTTTAGCAGCTCCAATGGGAATTGTGACCAAAAATGGGACTGCAACCTATCCCAGAAACCAAAGAGCTGGGAGCTAGATGCAAAGTCAGTCTTTTCGAACTTTGCAGGGCCAAGCCTAGGACGAAGGGACAGGTGCTAAGATCAGGTTGAGGGGGTGCTCAGAAAAGGAACCTGTGAAGGAGGTATCTTTAATTCACCCCAACACACCCCATCCTCAACTCCACCACTCTTGCCTGCCAAAGTGCACCAACCTGCTGGTTTCCAGCACTCCTCCTCCCAGTTAAACAACTTGTGGTGTGAGCGGGGAGTGGCTTTGAAAAGGCATCAGTTGGCCACGAAAGCTTCAACTGTGACAAGGGTAGCTATGGCCTCACCCATTGTATGTAAAATTGTGGTAAGGTTGGGCAGGTAGACAGTGAGGGAAAAAAAAAATCACCCATGGAATTTTATGGCAATTTGTCCATCGCTGGCATGCTTGCCTACGGGGATCATAAAACTTTTAGTGAATCTTCTAAAAATAAAATGAAGAGAAGGAAGACATACTAGTTTTTTTTTTATTTAGCATTTTCAGCAAACGGAAAACCATAAAAACTATACAATACGTAAATCTAAAAAATGATGTGGGAAATTCAAGAAAAAACTCGGCTTTTTGGTAAATTTCCTAATTTAGTTAGTTTTTGATAAACTAACACTTTAGATTAGAAACAACACAAATCATATTAATCTAATTTCTTACCCGCAGTGACCAAATGTTCATTAGTCCACCAAGTCCTCCAGACACTAAGACCAGTCCGTCAGGGCTAAAAGTTACAGTGCGCACTGGAGTGATGTGCCCCTTCAGTTGATAGATGCATGTTGCCTCCCCAACTTTCTTACATCCACTCTTCAAATTCCATTACAATAAAATTAAAAATACAAACATTAAGTCTTAAATAATTATTCTTCAAAATATATTAGAACTGAAGACAAGGATTGTTCATATATAGAAAGTTTATAAAGACATAATTATCCTTTGTCAATTATCTAAAATCAGCAATTGATGCATAAGCATTATTTACAGGTCTATTAAGACACATTCCACAGAATTAAAAACAAACAGCTCAATTATAATACAAAGTAAAAAAAAAAACTTCCACAGCTGTGCACTTAAAAAAGCTGAAAATAATCAGGCAAGTCAATTTTTTTTGTGGATGGTAAATCATTTAACCAGTTCACTATAATCTTTGAAGGAGGATAGAGGGGAGCCTGTAGCCATACTGCACTTGGATTCTCAGAAGGCAGTTAATAGGGTGCCAAATGTAAGGTTTATTGCAGAAAATAAAAGCTCTTGGTACAAGAGCAAGTATATTGGCATGGATAGAAGATTGGCCAGTTGGCAGAAACTGCGTATGCTTAAAAAAGTCCATGTCTAAACGGCAGGATGTGACCATTAAGAGTTTTGCAGGAGTCTATTCTGGGGCCTTAACAAACATTTTACATCAATTACTTAGATGAAGGGAACAAAACCACGGTAGCTAAATTTTTTGATGACACAAAGGCAGGTAGGAAAGCATGCTGTGAAGATGACAGAAGGATATAGATAGGTTGAACGAGTGGAAAAAAACTGACAGATAAAGTATATTTGGGAGTAATAATAGAGGTGGCATGGTGGCTCAGTGGTTAGCACTGTTGCCTCACAGCGCCAGGACTTGGTTTTATTCCACCCGTGGGCGACTGTTGTGTGGAGTTTGCATGTGCTCCCTGTGTCTGCATGGGTTTCCTCCAGGTGCTCCGGTATCCTCCCACAGTCCAAAGATGTGCAAATTAGGTGGATTGGTCATGCTAAATTGTCCGTAGTGTTCAGGGATATGCAGCGTAAGTGGATTAGCTATGGGAAATGTGGAGTCGGGGGTGGGTGTGTGTGGGATGTTCTTTGGATGGTTGGTGTGGGCCCAATGACCTGATCTCCATGTTGTAAGCATTCTATGTTTGTATACAGGTTCCATTCAGCGTATGAACTATCACTAACATGAGGCAGAGAATATACCTGTGTCTTCATAAGGAGATTGTGTCAGAGTCCGACTGATCTGCCACTCAGAGGCTGTTTGCCATTGAACTGGGTGGAGTTCAAGGGATACGGTGGGAACGGGGGTGGGTCTGAATGGGATGGTCTCCAGAGGGTTGATGTGGACTTGATGGGCCAAAGGCCGGTTTCCACTCTGTAGGGATTCTATGATTCTATAATATGTGGGAAAATGAGAACTTCACCTGGTAGAAAGAATGAAATAGCAGGTCATCACTTATATGGCGAACAATTTTGGAAAGAGATTTAAGTATTCTGTTGCCCAAGTCACAAAGAATTAGAATGCACGTACAGCGTTTAATCCTGAAGGATGTGGGATTCTTTCCATTATGATCAACAGAATTGAACCTAAAAGTAAGATGTTATACTTCAATTTTACAGGATGTTGGTGAGACCAAATCTGGAATACTACGCAGTTTTGGTCTCTTTATTTAAAGGAAGGATTACTGTTTTGAAAGCTATACTGAAGAGGTTTACTAGGTGGACACGTGGAATCACGTGGTTGTCTTATGAGGATATGCTTATTTACACTGTGGTTTAGAAGAGTGAGGCGTGATGAGATTGAAATGTGTATGATGCTGACTGGTCTTGACAGGGTGGACATGGAAAGAATATTTCTTTTTGTAGGGGCACCATTTTAAAATTAGGGGTCAAGTTTTCAAACTGAAAGACAGCAAAGGAACAGTCCCTTCAGTATGGTGATACCTGCATCAACACATGATACCTTTCCAAACTAAAACTCTTTTGCTTCTATGTGGTCCACATTCATCTATTTCTTGCCTATTCAACTCTTAAATGTTGCTATTGTATCCACCTCCACCACCTTTTGTGGCAGTGTATTCCAGGCATTTAACATCATCTATATAAAACACGTGCTTTTTACCTCTCCTTCAAACTTAGCCCATTTTACCTTAAAAATATGTTCACTAGCAAGTGACATTGCCACCCTGAAAAAAAACGTCGACTATCTGTTCTATCAGTGCCTCTCATAATTTTGTAAACTCCAATCAGCTTTCTCCTCATCCTTCAACGTTCAAGTGAAAACAAACCAAGTTTGTCCAATCTTTCCTCACAGCTAATACCTTTCACAACTGGTGACAACGCGGTAAACCATTTCTGTAACCACCTCCAAAGCCTCTATATTCTTTTGGTAGTGCGGTGGCCAGAAACGTACACAATATTCCAAGGGTGTGCTAACTGAAGTTCTATACAGCTGCAACATGACTTGCTGATTTTTACACTTAATGCCCTGACAATAAAGGCAGGCATACCATATGCCATATACTTATCGCTTGTGTTGCTACTTTCAGGCAACTGTGAAACATTGAAGATAAGAGCAGGAGGAGGCCATTCTGCCCTTCAAACTTGCTCTGCCATTCATCACGATCATGGCTGATCGTCCAACTTAATAACTCAATCCTGCTTTCTCCCCATAACCTTTGATCCCATTCACCTCAAGTGCTACGTCTAGCCGCCTCCTGTATACATTCAAAGTTTTGGCAACAACTACTTTCTATGGTAACGAATTCCACAGGCTCACCACTCTTCAGGTGAAGAAATGTCTCATCTCTGTCCTAAATGGTCTACCCCAAATCCTCATACTGTGACCCCTGGTTCTGGATGCAGCCACCATTGGAACATCCTCCCTGCGTCTACCTGTCCAGTCCTGATAGAATTTCCTAAGTCTCTCTGAGATCCCCTCTCATTCGTCTGAACTCCAGCGAAAACAGTCCTAACCTAGTCAATCTCTTCTCATTCTCAATCTCTCCCCGGAATCAGTCTAGTAAACCTTTGCTTCACTCCCTCAAGAGCAAGAGCATCCTTCCTCATAAAAGGAGACCAAAACTACATACAATGTTCAAGTTGTGGCCTCACCAAGGCCCTGTACAGCTGTAACAACACATCCTTGCTCCAGTACGTGAAACCCCTCGTAATGAAGGCCAACATACGATTTGCCTTCTTTACTGCCTGCTGCACCTGCATGCTTACCTTCAGTGACTGGTGTACAAGAACACCCAGGTCCTGCTGCACACACCCCTCTCCTAATTTACAGCCATTCAGGTAGTAATCTGCTTTTTTGTTTTTGCTTCCAAAGTGAATAACCTCGCGTTTATCCAAATTATACTGCATTTGCCATTGATTTGTCCATTCACCCAACCTGTCCAGATCATGCTGAAGGATCTCTGTATCCTTGTCACAGTTCACCCTCCCACTCAACTTGGTATCATCTGCCAACTTGGCGATGTTACATTTTGTTCCCTCATCCAAATCATTAATATACATTGCGAATAGTTGGGGTACCAGCACCAATACCTGTGGCATATCACTAGTTACTGCCTGCTAATTTGAAAAGGACCCACTCATTCCTCCTCTTTGTTTCCTCTCTGCCAAACAGTTTCCAATCCATTTCAATACACTTCCCCCAATCCCATGCACTTTCATCTTGCACAAAAATCTCTTACACGGGACTTTGCCAAATGCTTTCTGAAAGTCCAAATATACCACATGGACTGGCTCCCACTTGTCAACTCTACTCGTTACATCTTCATACAATTCCAATAAATTTGTCAAGCATGATTTCCCCTTCATAAATCCATGCTGACTCTGTCTGATCCTGCCACAGCTTTCTAAATGCTCTGCTATAAAGTCCTTGATAATGGAGTTGAGAATTTTCCCTACTGCCGATATTAGGCTTGCTGGTCTATAATTCCCTGTTTTCTCTTGACCTCGCTTTTTGAATATTGGAGTGGCATGTGCTACTGTCCAATCTGCAGGGGCTGTTCCAGAGTCTATAGAATCCTGGAAGATGACCACCAATGCATCCACTATTTCTAAAGCCACTTCCTTAATAGGTAATGTATTTTTAAGGTAAAAGGGATCAGTTTTAATCAATTCTTTGGTCCTTCTTTGCTGAATTCTAAACCGCTCCCAACCCTCAGACATATTTTTTTTCTTGGCCAATCTGTATGCTTCTTCCTTGGATCAGATACTATCTCTAATTTCCTTTGTAAGCCATGGATTGGCCCTTTTACCCATTTTGCTTTTGTACCAGAGAGGAATAAACAATAGTTGCAGTTCCGCCCATGCGTTCCCTGAATGTTTGCCATTGCCTATCCATTGTAATCCCTTGAAGTAACTCTCCCCAATCTGCCAAGGCCAATTCACACCTCATATCTTTGTAGTTTCCTTTGTTAAGATTCAGCACCCTAGTCTACAAATCAACTACTTTACTCTCCATCTTGATAAAAAAAATTGTACCGTGTTATGGTCGCTCATCCCCAAGTGGTCTCGCACAGCTAGACTGGCAATGATTCCCTTCTCATTATACAGTACCCAGTCTAAGATGGCCTGCTGTCTAGTTGGTTCCTCCACATACTGGTCAAGAGAACCATCCCGTAGAGACTCCAGGAATTCCTCCTCTGCAGCATTGTGGCTAATTTGATTTGCCCAATCTATGTGCAGATTAAAATCACCCATGATCACCAATATTCCCTCATCATATGCATTTCTAATTTCCAGTTTAATGTCATTCCCAACATTACCACTGCAGTTTGGGGATGTATATATGACACCCTCAAATTTTTTTTTCCCCTTGGTATCTCTCAACTCTACCCATGTAGACTCTACATTGTCAGAGTTAACATCCTTTCTCACTATTGTGTTAATTTCCTCTTTAACCAGTAATGCCACTCCATCACCTTTTTTCTTTTTGCCCATCCTTCCTAAATATTGAATATCCTGGGACATTCAGTTCCCAGCCCTGGTCACCCTGTAGCCATGTCTCCGTAATCCCAATTATATCATACCTGTTTACATTTATCTGCATGATTAGTTCACCCACTGTATTACAAATCCTTCATGCATTAATGCACAAAGCCTTTAACCTTATCTTTTTACACTGTTTGTCTCGTTTTTATTTTTCTCAATAGCCCTGTTTGAATTTTGTCTTGGGTTTCTCTGCCTCTCACTTTTCTTATTGTCTACCTTTTGTGTTTGTTCTTACTCCCTCCTTCTCTGACTCCTTACATAGGTTCCCATCCCCTAGCATATTAGTTTAAACCCTCCCGAACTGCTCTGGCAAACACTTCCCCAGGACATCAGTCCCAGTCCTGCCCTGATCTTGTTTGGCTAGATCCTTCTGCATGTGATGCTATTAAAGGTTCTGCCATTTACTGTATACTTCCCTCCTGCATTAGATCTTCCAAATTCATCACTGCACATTTGTCTGGATTAAACTCTGTCTGCCATTTCTGGGCCCGAGTCTCCAACCTATCTGCATCCTTTGGCAATCCTCATCACTATCCACAGCCGTTCCAATCTTTGTGTCATCCACAAACTTAATAATCAGGCCAGCTACATTCTCCTCCAAATCATTTACATACTACAAAACAACAGGGGTTCCAGCACAGATCTGTGCAGAACACCACCGGTCACAGATCTCCAGTCAGAGAAATTCCTTTCCACTGCTACTTTGTCTTCTATGACTATGCCACTTCTTATCCACCTCACCAGAGTCAGCCTGAGGAGCTGAATGGTCTACTTTTCCTCCTAACTGGTATTTTCTGAAACTAAGACCCCAATTTTAAGTCTGAATAGATGGAGAAGAGATTTTGAAACCCAAATACTGCTGCAGTAAAAAAAAAACTGTCCTAGCTATTTTAACTCTTGGGACTTAACAACATGCTATTGGTACACTTTCCTCTGTTCCATGGGGTGGACTGGGGCAGGGGATTAGCTTCCTTTGTAGGATCCAGTGGAGCACTTATCACTCATGTTACTTCTGGCCCAAAAAGTGGAAAGAAAAGTGCCTACTGCAGATGCCAGAGATCTGAAATAAACACAAGTAGTGCTGGAGAAACTCAGTATGTCTGGCAGCATCTGCGGAGACGGAAAATAAGTTAACGTATTGAGTCCAATGTGGCTCTTCTTTGGAAAACATTTACCTACTTGGCCTCATTGGAGATTACCATTTGTTGACCTGATCAAGTTTGGTGGCAGAGCAGCAGCAACTTCTTCACTCAATGTGCAGCTAAGATTGCCGTTGTGCACTTACAGGTCCCATGCAGGATGAGCTTGAACATCTTTGGCAGGTACATTTTATGCTTGTTCAGGGGAACAAGTTTAAAATTTTAAACACTTGGATTCTGCTGGTGTTCAGGCCAGGCAGTAATCAGGGTGATTGTAACTGCCCACTTGCCCCAATTTGGATGGAACTGAAGTTATATCCACCTCCGTGTGTATCAACAGGAAAGATCAAACGTTAAAAAAATGCTGGCAGCAGATATTTTCTAAACAAGGTATTATTAGACTGATCAACATCAAGTAGATGTAAAGTATTTGTTCAGAAATCAACTAGCTATCCTTTGCTACCAAGGAAAATGCAACAACTGCTGGAGATGCTACTGATAGTTTTACCTTCACTCGATTCTTGGATTCTTGTTCCCACCATTCATCAGAGCTGCTGGAAGTGGACTGTGATACCTTGAAAACATCTTGCGGGACAGTCCAGACACAAACCAAACCATTCTGACATCCACTAGCAAGAGATAACACCACATTTTATTGCAAATATGACACTATCAAACTCTCTTCAAGGCTTTTAAAGCTCAATAAAGACTTTACTAATCTGTAAACATATTCAAGTTGATCAGGCTAGCAGCTGGTTGTAGTTTGCAGCTTCTGATGTTCCTATTATATTAAATATATATGTGGATGATTATTAACAAGGCCATAAGCAAAAAGTAAAGGAATTCTTTGAAGGAGATGGTGACAAGTGTTGAGTGTTGTTCTACCTTTTTGATGAGTCACCAAATTGGCCCAGTGACAAAAGAAAATGTCAGCAGAAAAACTGATCAGAGTTCACGTCAAAAATGTGTCTGCAACACTACTGACCCATATGGACAATTCATGGATATAGAGAAGATGCTAATCAGACTGGCAAATTAGTTTAGTGACAGTATACTAGCAGGTCCTTCTGTCAATATATCCAAACCTCACTGGTTGTTAGATTATCCAAACAGCTGTCATGGCTCACTAGCAAGAGTGCAACAATGATTGAGTCCCATTATTCCAAAAACCATTACAAATCTGTAACTACTCAATTAAGTCATCAAAACGATTAATGTGCCTGAATGACTACAATTCAAGAATAAAAGTAATTCACAGCAGGCTTTGTTATTACCAAGAAAATAATTATTAATTGTGAATAAACATAGAATCATAAAGTACAGAAGAGGTCTTTGGCCTTTTGAGTCTATACCTCCAAAAATACACAAAATCTACACTAGCTCCACTTTCCTGCACAGGCCTATATCCTTGAATGTTATGACACTTCAACTGCTCATCAAGTATTTGAAAATTATGAGGTTACTCATCCCAACTATCCTCCCATGCAGTGCATTCCAGACCCTACAACTCATTGGGTGAAGATTTTTATTCCCCTCAAGTAACCTCTCAACACCCTGCCTCTCACCTTAACATTAACAAAGGGAACAGCTGTTTTCTATCCAACCTGTCCACGCCCCTCAATCTCATAAACCCCGATGAGACGTCCCCTCGACCTTTTCAATTCTAAAGAAAACAACCCAAGCTGAGCCAGCTCTCTTAATAACTAAAATGCCCTATCCCAGGCAATGTCCTAGTGAGTGTCCTCTGCACCTCCTCCAATGCAATCATATCCTTCCTATAGAGGTGACCAGAACTGCACATGGTGCACAGCTGTGTAGCTCCAACAAAATCTCCCTGCTCTACTAATATATGTTATGACTGATAAAGGCAAGTGCCTTGAATGCCTTAACTACCTTAATTAACCTGCCCTGATTCCTTCAAATATCTGTGGACAAGCATCCCAAGATCCCTCTCCTCCTCGGAGATTCCTAACGTCTTGCCATTCATTGAGTCTTATTCTTTCTTCCAAAATGCATCACCTCACACTCATTGACATTAAGATCCATCTGTCATTAGTACACACTACTACTACTAAGCGTTGGTT
Organism: Rhincodon typus; assembly: GCF_021869965.1. Taxonomy (NCBI): domain Eukaryota; kingdom Metazoa; phylum Chordata; class Chondrichthyes; order Orectolobiformes; family Rhincodontidae; genus Rhincodon; species Rhincodon typus. Next base: position 424,626 of record NC_063367.1, on the reverse strand, counting down.
GTGGAGGGAGTGGATGCTCGTGGATGTAGTGCCAATCAAGCAGGCTGCTTTGTCTTGAATGGTGTCAAGCTTCTTTGAAAGTTGTTGGGGCTGCACTCATCTAGGCAAGTGGGGAGTATTCTATCACACTCCTGACTTGTGCCTTGTAGATGGCAGACAGGCTTTGAGGAGTCAGGAAGGGCGTTACTCGCCGCAGTATTCCTAGCATCCGACCTTTTTTTGTATGTGTGTTCGTGGTGAGTCGAGCTGAGTTTCTGGTCAATGATAACCTTCAGAATGTTTATAGCGGGGGATTCAGTGTTAGTAATGCCATTGAATGTCAAGGGGTGGTGGTTAGATTGTCTCTAATTGGCAATGGTCATAGCCTGGCATTTGTGTGGCATGAATGTCACTTGCCACTTGGTAACCCAAGCCTGGATATTGTCCAGAACTTGTTGCATTTGAACATGGACTGCTTCAGTATCTGAGTCGTCGGAAATGGTGCTGAACATTGTGCATCATCAGCGAACATCCCCACTTCAAATCTTATGATGGAGGGAAGGTCATTGATGAAGCAGCTGAAAATGGTTAAAGTCTACGGCATTACCCTGAGGAACTCCTGCAGAGATGTCGTGAAGCTGAATTGACTGACCTCCAACAACCAGGACCATCTTCCTATGTGTCAGGTAAGACTTGATATTTCATGGGTAGGCAATGGCCGAGTGGCATTATCGCGAGAGTATTAATCCAGAAACTCAGCTAATGTTCTGGGGACTCTTTTTTTTTTAAAGGAAAAATTAAATCCAGATTAAAAAAAAGACATGGAATTAAGAATCTACTGATCACCATCAAATCATGGTCACATGTCAGAAAAACCCATCTGGCTCACTAATGTCCTTCAGGGAAGGAAATCTCCCATCCTCACCTGGTCTGGCCTACACGTGGCTCCAGACCCACAACCATGTGGTTGACTCTCAATTACCCTCTGAAACAGCTTAGGAAACCAGTCAGTTGTACTGTCATAACAAGGTGTACAGCTGCATGAACACAGCAGGCCAAGCAGCATCAGAGGAGCAGGAAGGCTGACGTTTCGGGCCTCGACCCTTCTTCGGAAATGGGGGAGGGGAAGGGGGTTCTGAAATAAATAGGGAGAGAGGGGGAGGCGATGGGGAGAAGATGGATAGAGGAGAAGATAGGTGGAGAGGAGACAGACGGGTCAAAGAGGCTGGGATGGAGCCAGTAAAGGTGAGTGCAGGTGGGGAGGTAGGGAGGAGATAGGTCAGTCCAGGGAGGACGGACAGGTCAAGGGGGCAGGATGAGGTTAGTCGGTAGGAGATGGGGGTGGGGCTTGAGGTGGGAGGAGGGGATAGGTGGGAGGAAGGACAGGTTAGTGAGGCGGGGACGAGCTGGGCTGGTTTTGGGATGCGGTAGGGGGAGGGGAGATTTTGAAGCTTGTGAAGTCCACATTGATACCATCAGGCTGCAGGGTTCCCAAGCGGAATATGAGTTGCTGTTCCTGCAACCTT